>NC_044201.1:8317368-8656534 GCF_900880675.1 Sparus aurata | reverse complement strand
GGGGTCAAATTAAGTCACCTGAAAAGGGAAGCCAGAGAGAGACAAGAAAAATGAGTAAAAGGCGGCAAACAACGTACGAATGAAACAAGAAAATGTTGTAAACACAGAATCCACCTCTCCTTGTCCAGTGTTCTTGTCAGCTCAGAATACGGTCCGCCTGTCGAGTACAACAGCTTCATCAGGGATGTTCTGATGAGGACAGGTCTCGTTAAAGATGAGGGCACAGCAGTCTCTGATTTCCAGTCCTGCCTCTTCTATTTCAACCCCTGCAACAGGAGATTATCCAGGGGCGAACTGAAACATCCAATTTGTAACAAAATTTGACTTTTGAGTCTCATTCTCAACTCGTCAAAAACTGACAATTTGGGATGGTGGCCGACCGGACCTAGCATCCCAAAGTATAAAAATATGTATAAATCATCTCAAAGTCTCCAAAACCTGCCCCTTCTTGTTTCAGTAACAAAGCCAAAAATGTCAGTTGACTTGCAAAATAAGATAAAATAAAATAAAACAAATGAAGGAGCTACAAGCCACTGCATCGGCATGCGCCACCTTTGTCATGGCAATTATATTAAATTTAATTTTCTAGTATATATTTCAGGTTAAATATACATTATGTCATTTCTGCCGCTAGAGGTCCCTCAGCCAAAAAACTAGAACAGAAGAAGTTGTTGATGTGAAGTAGTGGGGGATAATAGGAGTTGTTGTGTTCATTGTTAAACAATCACCATTACCAAGGAAAATCGATCTGAGACAACTTTAAAAGAAAAGAGCAGAAAGTTTTAATCAATTGTATGCTTATTCATGTTCACTGACTTCCTTCCCTACTCTGTGACGTATCATCTGATGTTTCCATAGATGAAAGAGCGACAGGTAACCAAGTGAAACAAATTGATTTTATAAAATTGTTGGATTTGAACATTGTTCGCACATTGTTGAACACATTTGGGATAATGTAAATAAAGAACTCAACAACATATATAACAAAGGTCTTGTCATTTTTAGACATTTTAATGCGGAAATGATACATATTATAATTGACTTCCTTGCCAAACTAACTATAAAGTATCACATCCATGTTCTTATGTTGTGCAATGTCTATAAATGTTATATGACTGATTTTATTTAACAGTCTCCGTGCAGCACCACAGCTCCCCCCATGAACACTTCCTCTAAAACGTTGTGTATTATTTTTAATATGTGCTGCTGGATCCTTGTGTTAATTAAAAAAAATGTCCCCCTTGTCTTCTTGTCTGATGCCATAAAGGAAGCAATAACACAGTGAAACCTGGTTGTTTGAAACCAGGAAGTTATCAACAAAGGGCCTTGGCTGATATTAATTGAATCTGCGTTCCTGTGAGGTCGGCCACCGCTGCTCTGGCCTTGACCTTACAGCAGTCTTTCCAGTCCTGACGGTATACATCGGGCTCGACTCTCTC
This sequence comes from Sparus aurata, assembly GCF_900880675.1. Classification (NCBI taxonomy): domain Eukaryota; kingdom Metazoa; phylum Chordata; class Actinopteri; order Spariformes; family Sparidae; genus Sparus; species Sparus aurata. The sequence goes on along the minus strand of NC_044201.1, from coordinate 8,655,095 downwards.
ACATTGTGTGTTTATTCTGTAGGCTGACCTGCCTGTAGCTCCACCAGAGACAATAGATCCCATTAGACTCAACGTACGACATGTTTGCTCTCATGTCAACAATTGCCAGAAGCATGAAATATCAAACTGATTCAACCCGACTTGGAAATATAACAACAGGGTTCTTTTCAATCTGCTTCCCTGACTTTCACTAAACAGTCACTTATCACTACTGGGCTTTTCTCTTCCTGAAACCCACTAACATGACATCACCGGAGCAATGGTCACGTCCAATTAGAGGCCGGAGAGCGACAGGAGGCCTGAACCCCCACTAATGGGAAATTGATATTGCAGTTATTACTCTGCGAGGAGGGTAAATTTATTGGGAAATATCACACACCGCCTCGCTAAATGATGGAGACAGAAGCAAATTAGAGCAAGGGTCAATCTGACAGATCCATCAAGCTCTGAAAAGACCCTGCCGTCATATTCCCAACACGTATTACATATCTGCTTTCTTTAGAGAGCCGGAGCTCCGGGATAACAGGCTTTTCTTTTAGGGAACCTTGAGGCCATTGGGTAAAAGTCAGCCCAACAGAAACAAACCCCATGTAAATCTCAGCAGGATATTGTACTGAATGTGTGTGGGCATATCACATTCTGTTTAAACACCCGGGCATGCGTGCACGAAATTATCACATCTCACTGAAGAAATACACTCCGTCTATTCTTCCCATCTCGCAGCTCGAGTTCAAAAAACACGAGAAATGTGAAGTGAGGAGGAAGTGACAAATAAGTGCTCTTTGATTTGTTTCACAGCTAAAACACTCCGGCTCATTCCCAAGTGTTTCGTCTCTGTTTTCTGTCAATATTATGAAACCTGCCGCAAATCCCCCACCGCAAATAAAACCTCAAATTTTACTTGAAATTTATAATAAATTTAAGGGAATAGAGCGCGGTCTGTCGTGAAGGCCAAACATTCCCATCTCGGTTTGACAGTCGGCTACCAAAGGCACTGTCAGCCGGGCCCCGTTGTGAAATCCAAATAATTAAGGGATTTAGCCAATCAATCTCCCGGCGCAATTTCCTCCATCCTGGCTCCAGCCCAATGGGGTTTAAGGGCAGCCTGCGGAGGTGAAGGTCACGGGCCGATGGGACATGTTCAGGAAGTAACAGCACACAGCGCAGCCTGTAATGAATATCACGGGCGTCAGAGTAAACACAACACCACCAGTCACAGCTCAAGTCACACTCTCTCTCGAATATTCTGCATTCCCAGCTAACACTGCACACTCAGTCACTTCAACGTACGGAGCCGCTCGCTTTTTTAACGCTGTCTGTAAAATAAGCCCCACTGGAGACTGTATTGTATGAATGGATAAGTAACTGACAAACATTTGTATGGTGTTAGAAAAAAGCTTTCATTGAGGGAGCTAAAGTTATTCAAGTATTCAGTCCAACACCACTCACAGCTACAAGGTAGTGCATGGATTTAAAACTTTACTTTGAAGTATAGTATGTCAGAAATGATCCAAAACAGACAAGGCCTTAAATATATTTTGTTTGACTGGGTTACTGAACATTATCTCAAATGTTTACAACAATGTTCAAACCAGAGAAATCCACAAGATTAAGCCAATGACACTAAATGTAACATGAATTAAACTCAAAAACTAACACAGGCGGCGCGGGTCGCCTCAGCGGATCGCTGCTGCAGTCAGGCTGATAAACAGGAGTGAAGATAACCCACTTTTTAATCCCAAGAGTTAAACAGTAATATCTGGGCTCTCCTCCTGTAAGTAAACAGCTCCGGATCAGATCAGAATGATGAATGTGACCGTGTGTGAGTATCTGTCTTAGCCCACAACACTTTAGCTGGCTCTTAGCAGCTGAAACACTGAAGATGTGTTGTGTTTGTTCTGATAGTGAGCCGACTAAAAGCGGAAATGTACTTATTGTACATTTAGGTAAAAGTAAGTGAGTATTATCAGTTGAATTAATTCAAAGTATCAAAAGTAAGAGTACTATCAATATTACTGCTACAGTAACATGTATGTTTTATCTCGCTGCTGTCAATGTTCAACTACTTTATATACTTTTTGGTTTTATCTGCAGCAATGCATCATTTTTGATCATATTCAGCTTTGTGACATTGCATTTTCCGGCTAATCCAAGAGGGTTTTAAAGTAGTTCATTTAGATTCGGCAGTGAGAGAATTTTCCTGACACATTAAGGTAAAGTTAATAATCCCGTTTGTCGGAAAAAAATCCCATTCTGAATCACTAAATATATGGAGATACATGGTCTCCCTTAGACAGGAAGGGTATAAACAAAATTATAATCTGAATGGCAAACTAGAAAGTGCAGTTGTCAGGTAAAATTGGGATGTAGTGTAGTAGAAATAAAAAGTTTCAATGAGCACTCCGTATTTGTGCTCAAGTACAGTACTCTAGTAAATGTAATTAGTTACATCCTAGCACTTGATACTTGCACAGAACATGACATGAATGTCAACTGTGATGAATAATGAGCTATGAGCTATCAGTCCAGGCACATAATACGACATTGATGTTCCTGCTGGTGAATAACGTGATCATTGAGAGATGGAGAGACACAGAACAAAGGCTGTATGTCAGACCTGGGATAGGACATCAATCTTGCAAGTATTTGAAACACACACACACACACACACACGCACACACAAACACACACTTACACACACATATCCATTTATTTTCCTTAATCACCGATCAGCCCTCCTGTCAAGTGGTTTCAGCCTCAGAGAAAATACTCAGTCAGTCAGTCAGTCGGTGAGGATTTAAGCACAATGTGTCTCTCTATGCCTCGCTACGGGCTGTGAAGACAGAGGTGAACCAAAATTAATCTGAATCAGTCAGATGTCAATTACTCATGAAATAATACACCCGTTGTATTGTGTGATGGGGTTTTCCAAGCAAATGTCAGGCCGTCACATGAGGCGAAAACCGTAAGAAGTCAGGTTCTGTCCTCCGGTTCCCAGTCCGCGGTTGAACAGAAGACGTCCAGCGCTGCCTTCTGAGCTTACACGACCACCTGTGTGCTCAGGAGTCCTCTATCAAAGGCAGCGAGCCAGAGGAGAAAGAAAACCCCAAAACACAAAACTATTTATTGAGACAAATTCGGAGCAGGAAGGGAAATATTTGGTTAGTTTGGCGGCGAACGGTCGGCGGTGTTGGAGCAGTCCACGGTTGAAGTGGGGGGGAACAGCCGGCCCTTTGTTTGCGGACAGAATGGTGCACTCCGTGGGGTCACTGCAGGAGGCCCAACATCACAGACACGGGCGCACACACACATTCTGCCTCTCTCACACACACATGCATGCACACACACACACACACACATGTTTGCCGGCACATGCATGCACACTCACACAAAAACCATAACATTCCTCTGCTTCTATGAATGTTTTATTAACCATGTGAATGGGTCACAGAGTTACACCCCCCTAGCATAACTATAGTCTCCATAGTCACACACACACACAAAACACACCCCTGCTCTTTCTCACACTCACACACACCTACCTAGGCGGAGTGGATGACATTCACACGGTGGGATCCCCGCTCTTTCGCAACCCTCCAACCTGCGTCTCCTCGTCAGGTCACACTGTCTGAACCTCACCAACAACCACGAAGTTGGAGGCGGTTTGTGTTCTACTGGCCATAAATAAGCATTAAAGGATTAGTTCATCCAAATCCTCCAAAACACATTTCCTCATTTGCCACTCGGGGTATCTAGCCATGCAAATACTTTTGGTTTTATTTGCTGTCTCTGAGATTTCTGCTTCCACCCAAGTACAATGGAATTTTGTTTGCGGCGGTTTCAGCGCATAAACGTCACGACTCAAAGATTCATGTGATGCGATGTAGCTGACAGCATGTCACGGGGATTATCCAGAGAAGTTGGGATACTGGAAAAAAATGTTGTTGTTGCTGTTGAATGAGCGCTTCAAACAGAATTCCAGTCACCTCAAGTTGTCTGGGGTTGGGAAGAGTGATGTCACATGTGTTTTTTGAGATTTGCATGTCTTAAATCTTAAAAACTACCCGCATTGCTGGATGTCACAAGGGTTTATGACATTGGCCAACGTCTTTGGGAAATATGCTTCTTTTTTTGCTTAATATGCAGCAAGAGTTAGCTTAGCGTAGTTTAGCATAAAGCGGAAAAGACAGGTTTTGGTTTGGAAGCAGGAGCAGGGTTGTGACTGCCACAATGGATGGCCTTTAAACGGACATTGCCGCTTTCCACTTAAGTCGCTACGATTCGGAGTGACCTCTTGTACGTTAGAGTGTGACCTGTTATTTTGCCGACCTGTAAAAAATCCCAGAGGTACACAGGGAAAGTCACTTATAGCAGCTGTAAACATCTCCGGAGGATTCACAACATGAGAACATTTGGCTCAAACTACCCCCTCTTTATTTTTACGAGCACAAGACATTGCCAGTTAGTCCGTCCCCCGTACGAGAACAGCTCTGTTCTTTTTGGACAAATCATGACAGCATCGGTCACTCGAGGATGACTGGCCAACAGTCGATCCGTACCGAATCTCCTGTGCCCACACACAAACATCTACCAGACCCCCACTGCTGAGTCTGGAACCGGGAAGTCTCACCCGATGCCATGCAAAGGTGTTAAGCTAGGAGCCTTTCCAGAACCGTCATTCCTTGCGCCACACACAGACAAACGCACACACACACATTTGGGCATGTTAATTCCTCACGCTCCTCCATGCCCCCACAGAGAGCAGAGCACAACCGCTGTTTGGTTTGGATGGCCCTGCGAGGAGACCTCCATGTTGAACAAACCGTGACACACCGCAGCCCTGTAACACAGCCCGGGCAGTCGGATACAACAGGCTTCACAGTGCAGTGCTGCTGGAGAGATCAATACAAGACCTGGATTATAAAGCAGCCGTTCAGTTTGTTCAAAGCCAAACCATATTCTATCCAGGAAGCCTTGAGTCCATTCATGTGCTAATATATCAGTTAGGTAACAGTCAACACTGCATTCATCTGTTTCGTGTCTCTTTCTGATGGTGCACTGATGCATGCAGGACTGGGTCAGATTACTTGCATTTTTTGTAATTGGTGAGATAATCCATTGCATTACAAAAAAAATTTAATGTCGTCTGGATTTCTTCAAAATCAAAGACTGACAATGAAAATATTCACCGTATTCTCAAAGATGCCACACAAATGTGGTTATATTTGTAAAAACCCTGACCGCAATCAATAAATCAAATGTGTTCACAAGAAAAGGAAAAAACTAGGGTCTCTGTTGGTGTCGACCCATCCAACTATTTCATTCAGCTGGAATGAAATGATTGGACAGCCTACCTGCTTGTCAGTGCGTACCTGCACGCCCATGCAATGTTGGCATTGTTCGGAGGATATATGGCAAAAGTGATTAGTGAGCTGGTCGCACAACAATGGAAGAGAAAGTGCAGTCAAAGTTTGCAGGTACTGACGAGCTAGCTAGAAATGGTTGAGTACTACAAATAGCCAGCTAGTTAACCCTGTAGAACAGAGCTTACACCTCAGTAACTGTGACACTGGGTGGCCTTTTCTGACTGAGGTGCGTTCTTGGCGGCTATTCTGCTTGTCTTAGTGGCATCTAACAGGGTTGTTTTTTTCATGTATTTATCAGACTAAAAAAGATAAGAGAGCTGGTTGAATGTGGCAAACTAGCCGCTAACACGCCTCTCCCAGCTGCCAGGGGGATTTTTCTCAGTTGGATACTTTTAAAACGTAGTTTGCTCTCGCTGGTTTCTACAATTTGACCAACCATGTTTATAGAGCATAAAGTCCTTAATGTTATTTGCTCTGATTACAGTTACTATTTCTCCATAAACAGATTACCTAATCCTAATCACGTGTAATCCTTTGCTACCTAACAGCATCCCAGTGCATCCTGATGCACGGCACGCGTCCAGGTTTTTCAGTGTCCCTTTGAATGCGATTTCTGATTCTGAAGATCAAATTGCTGCGTGTCCACGCTGGGCCTCACAGTGTCTGTTCTGCATCTGATGTGGTCGTGTTTATCAAAATCAATATGTGTGGGATTCTGCTCTCAGCGTGAGCCTGACTACTTCCACATGTGGCTTTGAAGATCCAATAGCAACATGAGCAAAAATCGGCGACCTGTCACTTAATACACCCTGTGCCTCAGACAGAAACATTAAAGTCACTCTGAAGTGACACGAGTAACCATAGCCTTCGATTATGCGGCCGGTGGAGATCTCATGAGAAGCATTCACCAGTGGTTTCTCCGTCCTGCTGTTTGTTCTTTTCTATCTTCTTTGATCTCGTCACAGTGACGCCACTGTCCTCGCAGTCGTGATGGCAGGAGGAGCATTATTGTAGATAATGCCCAACATTAATCTCACACTGCCCTACATATCCGGGGTGAGAGGTCGAAGCAATTCCATGTCGAAGTCCTCACGCTTGAACTTGCAGCGGGCTGTCTCCTCGCCAGGACTATTTATTATGACCCTAATGCCCTGGTTTCAGATATCACTTTAGCTCTCCCCTGCTCACACATGTTGGGTCAGCTCAAAGATCTTGAGGTAATTCAGCAGAAACTCTGTACATGTAAAAGCTCTCCTTGTTTATTTCCATGTGCTACTTCAGAAAAGAAAAAAACAGCGTGACACTCCCATGATGTCAAAATGACAAGGGGGTTATTAACGGCTTGTTAATAACAGAGAACAACGGCTGGTTATTGTGCAACAATTGCATGGTTTCCAAATGCGATTTCTTTCAAATAAACAACTGTATACGTGCACCCGGGGGTTTTGTCTTAGAGAGCGGTCACTCTCAAATGCCACACTAAAGTCTCGCTGGATTTAAGAGAGTGTTTTTTAAAAGATGACCCTCAACCGAGCTGAAAAACAGTGTTGCATGGATTCAAACGAATAACCGCAACAATTAATCATATTTTGTTTTTCAATAGAGACACGATATGGAAGAAGGCGAAGCATGAATGTGTTTGTGTGCTGTGACAAAACCGCTTCAGCCGACTCCCTCGTAATGCCCCGATCGCATACACACACACACACACACACACACACACACACACACACACACACACACATGCGCGCACACACACACACTTTCAAACACATCTCCAGAGCAGTCCAGATTTAAGACCTGTCGCTGCCGTGGAACACAGTGAAAAGGAGTGACCTGTGGGGCCCTTGGGGGCCAGAAAGGTACTATGCAGCTCTGTATGTGTGCTCGTGCATGCATGTGTGCGTGTGAGTGTGTGTGTTTGTGCAGTGGCAGAGGGTGACCCGAGAGGCCCAGCTAGTTACAGCCTCTCTGCTGGAGACCACCACTTCCACAAAACAAGCATTGTTGGTACAGAGCTCCAGACACCAGAGACACACTGGAAACAACTCCAATGCACACACACACACACACACACACACACAAATATATACACACCGGAGACAAAACTGTACGGAGTTTGAAGCGGTCAATCCCAGCAGAGATCATGTTCTGTTTGCCATGAATAAAATAACAGTGAGTCCCTCGAAAGAGTCGCACAGAATCTCAGCCTTTCACGATAAAACTCTCTCTCTCTCACACACACACACTCACACACTGTACAAAATGTGGATCACTGTCGCTAACAATAGCCCTTGGGTGGTTGGACAGACTATTATTGTAGGTGTTTCTATGCTAATTATGTGTGACTGAGAGCATGTCAAGTCCAGTTACTGGAAATAATGTGGTGAGCTGGAAACTGTGAGGTAGAATTACTTCGCCTGCAAAGAAAAAAGAAAAAATCACAGTTTGTTGAGTTTCAACAGCGGCTTTAACTAATGAGTGCTGCTCTGAAAACACCGTGCCAAAGCCACTGGATCGGTGTTATGAGAACAACATAAGGAAGACATCAGCATCATCATCATCATCATCATCAAAGAGTGAAGGAGGGTCAGCATCATGACCTCCACTTCTGGCTGCGCGCTCTGCAGAGACCTCGTTGGCTGACAGGAGTATACGTCAGCACCTCTCTCTGCTCCAGCATAACCCCCTCAAGCCTCTGGCGGTCACAGACGCGAGTGTAAAAGTAGCAGCTCCAACTGTTGCCCGGACATTCAGCATCCACGTCCTGACACAGAGGGAGCGAGACGGCTCACCGAGCACGAAGCGGGAAGTGAGAGGAGAGGTGGAACGTTTACGCACAGCCGCTTCAGTCTGGATTGTTTTGGCGCGTCTTTAAAGCCCACCTTGGATAGTCGTGGACCGCATTTTTTTTCCAAACTGCTCGCCTCTCGGAGTTTGATTTTTCTTTTTTCCCATTTCAGCACTTAAATGGCAGCTCTGAGTATGATTTCCTCGCACCTGCTCCTGTTGATGTCCAGCTGTTTCCTGGGTGCAGCATCAGTTAGGACCATGAAAGGGAGCTCTGGGAGCGCACAGGACCGCGGCATCCTCCAGTCCTCGTCGGACTCCTTCTCAGGCGGCCTGGATCAGGACACGCTCTCCCAGCACATGTCCAAACTGTACGAGAGATGCAACAGCGAGAAGCGCCTCAGAGAGGGAAACACCGTCAGGAGTTTCAGAGCCAGCCAAGGTGTGTGAACGCGCGTTCAGCGCGCAATTGATAGGTGACGCGGTAAAATACATCCATTTAGATTTCCTTGTAGAAATAAACAGACAGGGCAGCTTTGCGTTCCACAAGTGCGCAAGGCATCTGACGTGAAAGGCAGAAAATAAATGTAAGAAGCGACCATAAAGCTCCCCTGATCCTCTCCACGGATGGTTATTAAAAGTCCAAACTCCATGTGGCAGCGTGGCTCGGCTCTAAATAGGTAGGGTTGTTTTGGAACAGTCTGAGAATGCATTTAAATGATTTCAGGACGCTGTGGGCTCTCTGTGTTCTGTGGCAGCAGCTGTGCGCCTTCTGATCAATTACCGCAGACCGGCGCGCCTGATGCGCTGAGAATGCCCGGCTTCAGTACAGTGAAGCCTCAGCCTGCAGGAGGGTCACTGCGGCGGCTGTCTGTGTTCCCGCTGTGGCTCCGGGACATGTGTGACTCCACGTCCCGGAGTCAGGGGGGGCTTAAAGCACAGTCGTCCCTCTCCGTCTGATGCTGTTTTTAAAAACACAACTCACAGACATGTTATATCCCGCACCGTTCTCAGATGGCATACCATAACACGTGCGTATTTTTACTGCAGAGTCTGGGTGTAATCCAAGGAGGGATGTGAGAGAGTTTTCACAACAATATAAGATCTGTTAAAACAGTTGATTATGTCTTGGTGTCCGGGCAGACAGCGCTGGCTGTATTAGGCTTAAGGGGAAGCTTTAAAAGAAACTGAGGGTAAGCATTTCCATATGCAGGCTGAATCCGAGGTAATGTATATCTCTTGAGTCAGTCCATACTTCCGCTGAACTCTTACACAATGAACAATAACTCTGCTGTTGAAGTTAATGTTCATCATGAATATGTAGCTCTCTGCCCACCCCACCCCCCACCCCCCCCCTCCACCCCTGCCAGCTGGATCCCCAGAGTCTGGTTCCTCTTAAGGGCACCTTCTGCAGTCTGACCAAGGCGTCCCAGCAGCCACTACAGCTCAGCCGTGTAACGCAAAACAAGGAGAGGTGTTTAACGGTCCCACTGCTTAAGATTTGAGCCGCAGCAGGAGTGCTCGCGGTGCAATTTGATGCCTTTTTACCAAATCCCTCTCCTTCCCACCTTTCACATTGGACTTTATTATCAGAGTGTTCATCTTTTGGCCTTTTCTTACTCTGAGATTAGCGATAGATAATCGAGAAAGTCAAATAAGGTTTAACTCCTGGTTCAAAGCCACAGAACGAGAAACATTTCTATAACTAAATTATCCCTTTCGCACAAGAACCTCAAAGCACCTGTGAACCACAAAATTGCCAAATTGCTTCCATGTCTAATCAACTTTTATGTCAGGGATCAGCTGCAAACATTTTAAGTACATTTTGGTTTTACAAAGATCATTATGTAGATGAATCAGAGGTTTAATTGCCAGATTGTTCACCTGCCTGTGTGACACTGACTGATTGTCTTTGCAGACTCTTCTGACCACAGGACGATGTACAGACTTAACCTCACAACCCTCCAGGACTCCGAGGTCGTCCTCTCTGCCTCGCTCCACTTCCTGCTCGATCGGCACCCTCATCAAAAGCCCTGGTTCTGCAAACGCTTCAAAAGCCCGTCCTGTCGTTCCTCAGTTGTCCACCCTTCTCCTCCGTCCATCAGCCTGCTCCTTCGTTCTGACTCCTCTGGGTCAGAGGTCAGATCGGGGTCAACGGGGTCACTTCTAGGCAATGTGACCTTCCACCCCCACAGGAGAGGGGTGTGGCAGATGAAAGATGTGACCCAGGTCATCAGGGAGGCACGGGACAAGGGTCATCTCCTGGTGTCAGTGGAGTTGGACTTAGGGCAGCAGTACCAGAGGAAATCGAAGGAGGCGCTGCCTGCTGGCAGCCTGCCCTACCTGTTACTGTATGCTGATGACCAAGCCTTGGCAGAGCCCAACAGCGTGGCTGCAAGCCTTCAGAGATATGACCCGTTCAGCGAGGGAGGCGAGCCTTCACATTCCTCTCAGCTCCTGCACAGACCCATCTCGTCACCAGAGTCAAAAGGACGCGTGAGAAGGGAAGCAACTCTGCTCTCTGACCCCATTCAGAACAATGAGCTGCCTGAGGTCGACTACAGGCCTGATGGATACAGGAAGGACGACCTTTGGGAGAGCACTTGGTACCTGGCACTCAAACCCAAGCCGCGATCCGGAAAGAAGGAAAAGAAGAGAAAGATCCAGGAAGAAGAAGGAGCAGAGCAAGGCAGAGATAAGGACGTTCTTAAAGAAGGTGAAGGAACATCACAGGGGCTCAAACCCGAGGACTCGACCGTCAAAAAACTCAAAGACAGTCGCATGCAGACCGTCAGCGAGGGGCGGAAGCATGAGCGGAGGAGTGAGGGAAGGGATGGAAAAAAGCACAAGGGGAACGCAAACTCTCAGTCACCTGTTCTGAGTTTTGATGAACAAACCATGCGTAAGGCCTGGAGGAGGCAGTGGGGCGACAACCAGCACAGAGGCTGCTCCAGGAGGAACCTCCGAGTGGATTTTGCAGACATTGGCTGGAGCGAGTGGGTCATAGCACCCAAGGCCTTTGACGCCTACTACTGCGCCGGCACGTGTGGATTTCCCATGCCCAAGGTAGGAGCGCAAACATCTAAGTCAGTCATTTGGTTCCAAAATGGCATTACCAAGTTATACTGAGTATAGTGTGTTCTTCATTTCGCTTTTGTGTTGATTTTCTCCCAGGTGGCGAGGCCGTCCAACCACGCCACCATCCAGAGCATAGTCCGAGCCGTCGGGATCATCCCTGGGGTCCCCGAGCCCTGCTGCGTCCCAGAGAAGATGAGCCCCCTGGCCGTGCTCTACCACGACGAATCCAGGAACCCAGTGCTGAAGATTTACCCCAACATGTCCGTCCAGTCCTGCTCCTGCAGATAGGGCGGGGAGGGCAACACACACCGAGGACACAACATGTGGAGAGAAACAAAAAAACAGGACTAATGGAGACAGAAGCATACCTCTGTTTGTCGAGTGGTTTCTCGAGACCGAGAAACACTCTGGACGCCGGTATTCCTCGAGGAACATAGGATGTAGACAAATCACTTCCATCTCTTCTGTCCCGCGGCAGAGAACTCGAAGAGACACATTGTCTGGCGTCTGCCTTAGCGAGTCGCACATGGAAAGTCACGGCTCCACATGTCCACGAAGCCCGCTCTGTTTTGATTCTGTGTTTGAGATAATATTGAGGATTTTTACGGACGGGGACTTGCTTTCCCTTTTATCTCGGCGCTCGCTTTTTTCGAACAGCTCCCAGCGAGTTTGTGTTCATGTTTTCTTTGGACACGAAGGCTATAAATAAAAGACTTTATTATTATCAATGTGTCATCGGGGCAGCTTACACAGTCACGTACAGATGCCAGAGATTATTATGAAACATACTTGTACATTTTTTACATACCGCGCGCAGCTGTTCTTACTTTTAAACTAATCGCCCCGCCACATTGTACATACATGCAACGTTAATTTGTTTGCACGACAGGAAAGGTTATTGTACATTCTTGCCCCGTGTATCTTAAAAAAGGAAACATCCAATGGATTGCGGAGAGCATCTGGAATTCATTTTCACCCACCCAGCCCCGTCATAACACTTCAAGAATGTTATATTGAAACCAGAAATATTTTTCTATTTTGAATGTGAATCCCGGTTAAAAAACAATTTGTCACGGTTACTAGGACATGTATTGCTATATTCTAGATGAGATGGTGTTTTGTACATGTGTATTGTTTAAATTATGAAAAGGTAGCCGTCTATAAATTAGAATTAAAAGAAAAAATAATTTAATCCGACACCCTTGCTGGAATATTATTGTTTCATACGCTTTGTGTTGTTCTTGGTCATTACTGCCGACAACGCTTGATTCTCGCGGGGGCAGGAGCGGGTGGGGGACTTTTTTTTTTTTTTTTTTGTCATAACAAACCTTAAAGGGCACCACTGTTCCAAAATAACTTCATACAAAAGCAGGAACGTTCCACTCAAAGATAGCCAACATTCCCCTAAAGCCCCTTGAACCCATTATTACCCCACACCAAAGGCCCAGACGTCTGTTGTCCAGCAAATAACGTGACTGATGCAGTGGCCGTGGGTTAATGGTTGATGGAGGAAGCGGGCGCGCACCTATTAGGACGTCAGCCACTTGAACTTCAAAACACGGCGCACTTCCCCTTTTCCACCCCCTCGTCCCTCAAACGCGCACACATCCTCCTCAACGGCCCTTTTTTCCTTAAGCGGATGATTACAGACAGAAGACCTCGCCCGCTTTAACTCAAACCTCTTGTCACTTTTATTCACGCGAGGAGGAAGGTGACCCGTGCGGGGCCTAAACAGCGTGTCAGACTGACAGTGAAATGACAGGGAGAAACCTTTTGATTATCAAGTCATTACTCTGTGGTGCCTTTTTTGCTTTGAGCCAGAAGAAAAAAAAAAAAAAAAAAGCTGGCACAGATACCACATCTGTTTGCAACCACAGAATGCTCTGAAGTTTGCCAAGACTGGACAGTCATTTTGTCTCAAAAGCAGAGACATTTAGCGAGGACTTCAGGGGGATAGGCACAAAAGATTAAGGCTCTTTATTGCAGTTAAGAATAATGCTTTCAGTCTTTTGGCTCGCAGTTCTGCATGGCTCATCTAAAAAACAACTGTGCCACCCCTCCTGTCCACAGACTATAAAAAGTATTTGCCCCTTTAGGAAGTTGTTTTATCATCAAATCAAACGAATATGACATCAACTCAACAAAATTTGGACTTTCAAGATGAAGATATATTTATTGCGGTAGAATCAATTGACGATGCACATTTGATCTCCATTTAACTAATTCTGTGACTTCTGAAACCAATTTTGTGTTGGGTGTGTCTTTGCAAACATGTATTTCGTATTTTATATTTGTAATCAATTAGTGAAGATGCTTTCACTTAAGCATCATAAAATGTATTTTCCACTGATCAGTGTGACATTAAATCTCCACAGATTCAATGTTGAAAGACGAATAAAACATGAAAACTTTCAAGGAGGGTAAATACTTTGCGTAGCTAAACAGACGGTATTATTTTAAAAAAGCATATCTTATCATTTTACCTTAGTTTAAAGGATGCATTTCATTCACTGTCTAACTCCCCTCCATGCTGATGGAAAGTCTGTTCACATGACACAACATTTCTGGAGCTTCACAGCAAAATTGTGTTGCAGCATTCTCCTGCAAAACTGAAGTAGATGGGGACTTGTTTTAAAATGTAAAAAAATCTAAAATGGCTCCATACAACTTGTCCGGCATAATCAAAGTCTCCAGAGGCCCCCCCAGATCCCAAATTGATGTGCTGATTCATTCATTTATACTATTTTTTAAGATGAAATCTTCACTGTAACCACTAAGCTAAAAGCATCTGAACTCAGCTGTGAAAATGAGACTTTTGGAGCCATTTAATTTGTTTTTAGCGTTTTAAAACAAGTCCCCATCTACTTCAGTTGTTCAGAAGAAAGCTGCAACGCTGTTTTTTGCTGTGAAGCTCCAGAAACACTTTGTTGACGACGAAACTTCACCCTACTTCCCAATCGCAAGGGAGTTAAGTAGATAATGACTGAGTTTTCTTTTTCGGGTGAGCTTTTCCTTTGAGAGTGGAGGCAGAGCGCTTATGTAGCCTATATTATAAAAAAAAAAAAAAAACATCACCAGAGTCCATAAGGAATAAAAAGGTCGACTGGACAATTTCCTTTGGGCATTTTTGGCCAACACATGCCTTATTTATATTTTGAAACGCCAGCTTTCAGTTCAATGAGTTTGTTCATTAGCATGTTTTTTTGGATGGGCAGCTTGACATCAGGCCAGAAACCAGAGTGCTTATGAGAGGATATTCTTTCAAATGTTCGAGAGGGGTCACATCTCTGCGGAACTGAACAACGACATGCATTTTGTTTCAAGTGTTTTATTTTGTGACGGTAATAAAATGTGATAAACCCTATTTCAGGACAGTGAGGGACGGTGTGACCTGCAGCTGAGCGCTCACTGACAGTGTGCGCTGCTGCTGTTCCACTGTGATCTGGCGTCTGGGCTGGATGATGCCGGATGATAAGCAGTATCACAGCCCGAAAGAGATTATGTTTAATCCACACAACAGAGGATGACGGAGAGAGACAGATGAGGGGGAGAGAGAAAATGTCTGAAATACCAAATGCATGATTCACTTTTCTCCGTTGCGAACAAGTGGAAATGTTCAGCAACAACCAGCCTTTTCACCAACGCCCCCCTATAACCTCCATTTAAACCACGATAATGACTGCAATTTGGCTTATTATAAATCATGTTTACATTAATAGACGTTTTTGCTTCAAAGTAGTGCTGGCTCAATTGTAATGAACACATCCAGGTTCTTTTTTTTTTTCTTTTTTCTTTTTTCTCATTTCCTGACTGATTCCTTTTACAGTCCGGACCCACAGTCTGCTATTACAAAGTGAACCCCATGTCAACCGCAATCACAGTCACAGGAGAGTACTTACAACGGTCAGTTCCAGCCGAGAAAACCACACTAGTCTCGGCTCGTGTTCAGAGCCCAGCGCCTAAAAGCCAAGACGAAAACGAGCCAAGCGGGGAACCAAGAACAATATTTGTTTTTCCACATGATGACTGTTCAATTAAAGGAGAGCAGAACAGCCATTATTAGACAACAGAGGATTTTCTGTGTCTGGGCTGAAATGGCCCTTTCTGCACACGGTTACCGAGCTCTGAGAACTAATAGTCGTGTCCATTAGGACATGGCTTTAATAGAGTGACACTGTGCTTCTTAATCACCCATTTAATCACGCGGGCCTCTGGGTGTTTTACTTCAAAATCGTATTTTTCCTTAAGGAAATCGAGGTTTCCAGAGAAGTTTTAGAACTTTTATTGAGACGAAAAGTCATTTGTTTAAACACTGGAAACAATATAAATTTAGCAACCTAAAGATTAAAGTCAGACTTTAAAACCCAGTGTGGCAGTGTGTTTGTTCTCGTAGCCAACTTTTGAGTGAGTTTGTGTGCAGGTTTCTTGTCTCGTAGATCGAAGCAAAGCGTGACAAAAATTCTCCCCAAAAGTATAAATGAACTCCCTCTGACAGTCGAATCAGTTTGCGGTGGGAAGATAAAATCTGTTCCCCGGATAAAAGTAGATAAGAGCAGTGTGGCCGGGTTTTTTACGTCCCTGCTTACGTTACAGAGCGACCGAGCGGGGTCGAGGCTTGACTTTCCCATGAACCTCGTGCCTCCTTCCCGCCTCATTTACCTGCAACAGAGATGGCTATTTATGTCCATCTGACCTGAACGGGGGCCGTAGAGGAATCATAAAATCACAAAATTCAAAGCTTACAGTATGTGAACTCCATCCAGGGCTGCAGATTAATGATAAACATGAAACGGTTTTGTTTTTGTTTTTTTTAAAAGCAGGACTTGATTTCTCTTTTGCGTGGAAATTGGATATATTTTTTTTTCGCTTTTTTTTTGCTTGTTTTCAAATGTTATGTTGGACCAAAAATATAAATAAAGCTGCAAGGATAAGTCTATTAAAAGGGCCCTGTGTAGTTTTAGAGAAGACTTTCACACTCAATTTGAATATTTACAAAATGAATGAGATGATAACACTAATCTGTTTCCACGACCAAATAAACAAGCAGTCCTCAGAGGGAAATTAGGTACCAGGAATACTGTTTGGAGCGGGAAAGGTGGCAGGGTCCGCCACGTATAAACAAAGTAAAACAGTGTGAAATTGAGTTAAGGTCAGTTTGTTTATTCAGTTTATCCAGTCATGAAAACGATGAGTTTGTTCATTTAGTTTGGTAAGGCATAAAAGAAATATCTTTCTCTTCGGATTAAAATTTCTCCAGAAAGAACATCTGTTGCAGTTCACTTTTCAAACGTAAATGTTGAACATTTGCTGGGTTCAGCTTTTTAAATGTCAGAATATGCCGCTCAACATGTTTAATCCGGATTCATTCACTGCTGCGTTCCCTTTCTTTGTCTGATCACACAAGCCAGACAGTCATTCTTTAAACTGAATAATATGAAAAAAAGAATTGTTGGCCTCAGTCGCCGCCTGTTGGAGCGGACACAAACCCACACCCTCTCTGATGAGCTGAACCAAAAAGAAAAGAAATACTCGACACGTCTGTTTCATTCTCATCATTTTTTTTTTTTTTTTAAGATTTCAAAACGAATGTGCAAACACACTCGATCCACGCCTCTCGTACAAATCAGAGCAAAAGAACAAGCTGATAAATTAAAAAATAAAATAAAAAAGCCGTCGAGACATGTGTGACAATCATGAGCTGTCCTCGAGATCTCTCCAAGTCTTTTTTTTTTTTTTTTCACCCCTCCGGAGCTCCGTAAGGCACAAAACAAATCATCGACAGAACATAAGACGACAAACTGCACTGGGATCAGCTTACACGCACCTCTATCGTCATCTAGTGGACATGCAGCGATGGCCACGTGTGTCCGGTTTGCTATATTTTTTTTAGTTTTCTTTACAGCTACCTACATTCACCGTGGATCTGGAGGCGACACCTGTTAAATACGCGCGTCGGTTTCAGGAAATAAATAGAGTTTGTTTCTTTGTCCCTTCGCGTCTCAGTTGTGAGAGGTCATGTGTCTGGACAGGTGGTGCCGCTCTCGGAAGTACTCGTGGCAGATCGGGCAGGTGAGCTTCTCCTCCCTCCTCCTCCTCACCTGGGACTCCGCCGCGAACTCCTTCTTGTGGTGAGAGCGCATGTGGAAGACGAGGTCGGAGGTCATGCGGAAGGACAGGTTGCACTTGGCGCACCAGTTCTGCACCGACACGCCGAATGAGGTGAACGTCGGCGGCAGGATGGTGAGGGAGGACGTGCTCTGCAGCTGCACGCCGATGTTCCTGGACCAGTGCTCCGGCGCGTAATGGAACGCGTTGTTCAGCGCAACCGGGGAGGGCACGGCCGGTAGGTCGCCGCTCAGGATGTTGGACGCCATCAGGTTGTTGTATCCCATAATAGTCCTGGAGCTAAAGGCGTCGGTCATCTCCTCTAGGCGGCTAGAGGGGGCTGTCGGAGCGCTGCTGAGATGCGCCTGGGGGTCGATGGGAGAAGTTCTTTTACTCGGCCTGCAGAAAGCGCTTTTCTGCTCGCCCTGGCTGCCAGACAGGACCAGAGAAAACGCGCTGCTGCTGCTGCTGAGCGAGCGCACGCCAGAGCTCTCACCCGCCTCCGACCGCGCGTCCATCTCTCTGGCGTGCGTAAAAGTCCCCTTGGCTTCCGCGAAATCACTCTTACATCCCAAATGATCCGGCTTTATCTTATCAGCCTTAAGTTTCCCCGCGGAGGGGGGCGCGTCTCCCGCCGCCTGGTCGTAGCCTTTACTCAGCTGCGTGATGTTGTCATCATTGGAAATGTTGGTTTTTTCCAGCAGAACCGTTTTGCGCCCTCTGGGATAAAGAGTTTCCTCGCATTTCCTTCTCTTCGGGTAAATCTCCGCGTCCTCGCTGTTGCCAGGTTTCTTGTGCTCCAGATCTCTGGCGATGTTGTGGAAATCCGTCACTCGATGCTGCCTCTTAATTTCCACGTGCTTGTGCTCGTACGCCTCGCGGCTCCAGGTGTCACTCTTCACCTGGGTACACAGGAATCGGCAGTGGGCCAGGAAAGGGTACTCGTTCTTGAAGACCTGGTTACATCTTCCACATCTCAACTCTGAAATAGAGAAAAATCCGAAAATAAACAACCAAAACCTGCTAAGATAATGGTACATTCTACAATAAAATACTCAATATGATGCACTTTTAATCAGAAGATAAAGCAGAGGGGCCTCGTCTAGTGCAGTCCCGTGTTTAACACGCTGTCTCCTGACCGTGCACTCGCTCTCCACACCGTTTCCTCACCTTCACTTCTCCCTCTCCTCATGTCCGTGAATCCCAGCAGGTGAGACAGCTCCTGGTCGTACCACACCAGCAGCTCTTCCTCCTGCCGGATGTCTCGGATGGTCCGCACATACAGCTGGCCCGCTTTCAGGAAGGCCTCTGTGTTCTGCTCCTCTCCGTTGCGCGCAGCCTGCACGAGCCGCAGCCAGGACAGCACCAGCGCGGAATTACGCATGGCCTCGGGGTCCACCTGTTGACACGAGGCATCGAGACTTTAATCCCAAAATGATCACACTGTCATTTTTTATCTTCTCTACACGTTTGGAATTCCCTCAAATAATCATAGTTTGGTGTTGTAAGCGGATTTAATCGGTTAAATCAACTAATCCACGTTTTTTAACATTAGTCCCCTTTGATACCCAGGACAGGGTAAACTACAGTCATATAAGATAAAGATAAGGTGCATCAAATCTGTGGATACAGTCATTAAAATAACAAAACAATCTAGTGAAAACAGCAGGCTTCTGGCTTCTGGCCCAAACCCAAGGTCTTCATAGATGTCTTTGAAATGTACAAGTCAATAACGAGCCACCAGACTGCACAACTCACCCTGAACACGTAGGATTTCGCCGCCTTGTCGCAGGACTTCTGCGCTATGAAGGCGATCGTGTCGTAGAAAGTGTTTTGGAGCAGACATGGACCGAAGCACGTGCCCGCGGGGATGCTGCGCGTAACGACCACACTGGTGTAGAGATCGGCCGGATGCTGGAGGAATTTACTGTCACCGGTCCAGATGGACCGAGGCAGGAAAGCGTGATCCATCGTTAAACTGCAAAAAATAAAATAAAATACAGCAGAGATTATTAGTTAAAGAGCAGGTGAAGTATGGTGTAGTTTTTATTATTTACGATAAAGGTAAAAACACAAGGCCTGACCTGATCTGTAAGTGATTTAGATAAAAATCAACTGAAAGCCTGCACGTTTAATTATTTGTTTGAGTCAACCACCGAAATGTAGCGCGCACAGTTTGTGATTGGTGAAATAAAATACAGGTTTTAGTGGCCAGACGTGGTCAGCCGTTTTGGATTGAGATGCCCAGACACGCGATTGGCTGTCTCGGACGAAAAAAATGAAAAATAAAAATGTACAACAAATATTTTCTCTTCTTTCTGCTCAAACGACGCGTCAGAACCGTGAAGCAGGCGCAGCCGGTGTCGAGGCAAAATGATTTCTAACGTCCTTTGTCTCAGTTTTTCACTCGGTTTCTCCTTTTGTCTCCCCATCTGCCGTGGAGCCAACTGCCTCCTCTGTGCGCACGATAAGTTCAGTATGGTTTTTTTTCTTCTTCTTCTCCCTAATGTATGAACAGTACGGACGCAAGAAGATTACGTGACTGTATTTCTCCCCCTCTCTCTCGTCAGTTTAAAAGATGTGGATCTTTGGGGTTGTTTTATTCTAACAAACGCTGACGGTGGACCGCGCAGCGTCACGACAGAATGATCCGGTGCCAATCCGTGAATGCCAGTCTTCCTAGTTAGAAATAAGAACATTTGAGAGAGAGCGAGAGAGAGAGAGAGAGAGATCGCGCATCCCCGTGAAGACAACAGGAGGAGAAGCTCATTAATAGCGTCGACTCACCCGCCGGACATCGACGAGGATGCTCGTGGCAGCAAGTTGCAGCAGGTGCGGTGGAGCTCGGCGACGATGCCCTCTCGATTCCTGCTCACTTATCCGACTGAATCTTCCTCCGTGCTGTCGTCCCTCTCCTCTCTCCCACTCCCACTTATCCCCTTCAGAGAGCGCACTGAAGCGTGGCGCATTGATGTAAACACGTGCGCGCTCGCCGGCGCACACACACACACAGACGCGCGCTCACACACGCTTTGAACGTGGTCCCCTTGGCTAATCCTCCTGTGTGATTTACAGTCGGGACTGAAGAAGAGGAGGGGGGGCGGGCGATGATTTGGCCAGTAATGCAGATCCTGGGGGTCGTTATGCTCATCCGGCGCAGACTGATGTGGACACACTGTGGAAACAAGAGTGGCAGTTCCATCTTTTAGACAGTGTGAGCGTTTGAAATCTCAGTCTCAGATGGCACAATCACACCCAGCTCACCAAAATCACCTGAAACCCACCAGATTAGTTGGAGCGCAGTCTGCACGACAAGACCCCCACACACGTCCGTGCCAGCCTGCAACCTCGTCAGATAAACCACTTTGACGCCACTTATAAAAGACTGTATTCACGCTATGTGGGGTTCAGAGACAGTCTTTGCTCTGTGGAAACATTACATATAAGAGGTACACGAGTGGGTGAGTGTGCGCAATGGGAAATTGTAAAATTGGCCGCTGTTATGTGGTGTGATGCAGGGTGGTCCGGGTTTGCCACCGGGCATGATGCATAATTCATCAACTAAATGTTTCTGTCTAATGAGCATTTAATGGATTATTCTGCATCAGAGCTTTGGTTTGGTGAAATGTCCTGGTGGTTATCGAGCCAACTTTTTCGTCTAATGAGGAAGAGGGGAGCGCATGAGAGGCTGCGCTGGCGCACTCCAGACGCCTGCAGACTGAAAATGTTTAGAAAATATTATTATTAGAAGATTTGTTAGAAAACATTTCCTCCAGTTGCAGTGGTTTATTGCATTACACTGTACAGGAAAGTTTGGTAACAGCATCAGGAGCTCTTTGCAAACCTTTCAGCACCACATCCTTTAGTGGGTCGGTCTGATTTCAGGCCCATCACTGTTGCTGCAGCTCCTCTGTTATTTATTTTTCATTTGTTGCGTTTAAAGACTCGGATATTTTTGTTTTAATTGATCATAAGTTGGATTATTAAACGTGATTTCTGATCTGTAGAAACAAACTATTACATTGTTTCAACAGTTGGACCTATTTTATGAGATTGTGCATAATCCCAACCTGAAACTGCTCACTACTTCTCATGGAGACTTTTTTCCACCCCCTTTCCTGTGTAAAAGTGAAGTTTTGTGTTTCTCCTCGGGTGTCGCTCCTCTCCTCCATCCTGTCCTGCTTCACTGCCTTTTTTTTTTTTTTTTTTTTTTTTTCTTCCCCAGCTGAAAGAGAAGGAGAGCCAGCCCGGCTTGAACCGAGCAGGACTCCTGTTCTCTGAATGCGTCCAGCCTGCGGGGAGAGCACACCGAGCAACGAAGCACAGACGACTCAGAAAAACCGACGATAGATCGAAAATGTGAAGATCTTTAGTTTAGTCACAGAGCTGGAGCAGTGAACAGTGACCCGGGAAAGATGGCGAGGATGCAGACTCGCGTGTTCCTCCTCGCCGTGGCTTTGCTGGGAATTTTCTTCCTCGGTGTCTCGGTGAAAGGAGAGCAACAGGAGGAGGAGGAGGAGGAGAGGTCCTGTCAGGGCGCCTTCGACCTCTATTTTGTCTTGGACAAGTGAGTGTCCCGTTTTATTTATGGCTTTGTTACTTTCTCATCGCTGCGCATTGCCATGCAACCGCCCAGTTGTTTGGAAACGCGGAGCGCATCAGTCACATTCAGACTCCGCGTTTCTCTGTTGTTGTGGCGATTCTCAAGAAAAGTCACCTACAAGTTTGATCTTGTGAATTCAGAAACCTTTTAAACATTTACTGAAATTCAGTCCAAAATAACTGGTTTCTAGCTTATCGTGAAATCAGTTTCAACCCTCAGTGTTTGTCTTGAAGAGTCTTTTAGTTGTTTAAAGCTCCGGATGTGAAGGAAGCAGGGCGAAGCTTTGGGGCATGCGTTTCTTTTCTTTTCTTTTCGTCCGGTTCAAAGTGGAGAGGCACACAGCAAAGTGAGCTCTACCCACGGGATGTGGGATGTGGGCAGGGCGAGCAGGATGGATAGAGTTTCAGGCCGATGACGCCTGCGGACACAGCTGCTGGAGCTGCCCCGCAGCGGTGCTCTGCGGCCCGGCGCTCCTTTAAGCTCTTCTCCTCCTCCTCATCCACTGAGGGCCGATTGTATCCAGAGGCGGACATGTTGTGACGAGAAACAGGGCCCACTCTTTATTGTCTGAAGTCTTTTATTCATTAACACTAAATCTGATTAAGTAGATCTTTTTCTTTTTTTTTTCATGGAAAAAAATTACCAGAAAAAACCAACAACATGACATTGTGGCAGCTTTTTAAGGCATGCTTTTTAAAATTGAAAACATTCAAAGATAATCTCAAATTATCAACAGAGTATGAAGAAATAACAATTTTGATTTTACTGAACAGATGTAGCTATTGTGTTGCAGATATAGCCTACTGACGCTAGCATGCTAACTTGCTATCCACTCCCATCGCTATCCAACATTCCTGTGCAAGTGGTGTAAACAACAACAATCTGACCTCCCTGTCTCAACCACTAGATGCTGGGCTAACTGGGCTAACTAGCTAACGGCAGTTGTTTCGAGTATGGATTGAACAGGAGGCCAGGTCTTACGTATAGCACCTTTAATGTGTTATAGATCCCTTATGCTCAACCTTAATTCAATCTTTTCCCTTTGATTCACCAGGATGCCAAACACTCACTTACCAGAAAAAGGCTGTAAAACACCTAAATTGGAATTTATACTTAACACTCACCTTCTTAAATGTGCACCATGTAGTTTCCAGGGAGAAATTTTAATCAGAAGGAAAAGATGGACTGAAAAAAAACAAACTGACCATAAAGGAAAACACAATTTCATACTGTTTTACATTATTTGGCGGACCCTGCCACCTTTCATATCTTCAAACAGTGTTCCGGGGATCTCACATTCCACTGAGAACAGCTTGTTTATTCAGTCATTGGGAAAAATAAACATCCCTGAGTTTGTGTTTCTATCTCATTAATACTGTAAATATTACAATGCTGAGTTTAAATGTCTTCTCCAAAACAACAGAACGCCCCTTTAAAGTATGCCTCAAGCTATGCTGTGTGCAAAATGTTTCAGGGCCTGCTGCTGCACCTTTAGAAACGTAACCCAAACCTTGATCTTAGATTTCTCCCGAAAGCGACTCGTTCGGTTTCTTCTAGTGTTTCTTGGGAATGTTGTCTTCATCTGACAGGAGTCAGGGGAGGGCTGACAGGAAATGAGGCATGAGGGAGCAGGGACGACAAACAAAGATCCCCCCCCAGCCTGATTTAAATCAGCTTGCAATTACTCACGCCTCTCAGCCTAAAGAGACCCATGACATTAAAACCAACTATTAGAGAACTCCACGGATCTCTCTTCGTGCCGTTTTAACACCTTTATCGCCTGAAACTTCTGACTTCAGTCTCATAATAGTGAAATCTTTCAGGCCACATGAGGTTGAGCGAGGATGTTTTCGCCACCTTTTTCCCGGGGCTGTGGGAGCCTGCCCATGCAGCAATTACCCATGTGTGACTCCTCTGCGGTCTCAGACGGCTGCTGTTCATAGCAGCTCAGACGTTATAATTGACGTTTTTGTTGAATCCCGGCTCCAGTTGCGAGGTGAAATTTAGCATGCGGACAACATAACAATCAGACATGTCAACACATGCAGCAGAGAGAGAGAGAGAGAGAGAGAGAGAGAGGTTGAATTGCAATTAAAGGTATGGCTGAATTTGTTGCCCTAACAGGTCATAATTTCAAAGTGGTAGTTGTTTGAAGAGAGCGGGCCCGAGTGATTTTGCGGAGCAGCAGCTCGATGTGTAACATTTCGGGTGAGGTAATGGTTTTTGAAAAAGCTCGCTGCGTGTCCTCAGTTGATCCGAGCTGTGAGGTGGGCGCGCCGAGTGACATTTCGCTTTGGTCTCGACGCAGTTCCATGATCTTTTTCAGACGTCCGCGGCAACCATCTGTCAGCCGGCTCTTCAGTCTTTACCCTTTGCTTCAAAAAGTTTAGGAGGGGCCTGGGGAGCGTGGCGCGTTCCGCATGGCCAAACCTCTGGTACGCCTCTGTTTGTTTGACTGTCTGGACCTGCAGGTTTCAGCAAGCCTTCAGGAAGCCTCTGCTCTTTCTCCCCCTTTGAGATGGCACCGACTAGTTGGCTGTTTTTCAGATCTTAAATGCCACACAGTGACCTAATCTGATGCTCCGGCATCCGATAAAATCATTCAGGGGGATTTTTTTTTACGTGTCTACACTGGCGCTCGTCCCTTCACTTTGTAGTCTCACTTACATCCCCATTGTCCAGAAGGTTATGATGCACGCTGCGGTGAGAATGTGTGATGCAGAGTGAACATTAGTGAAAAATAAAAGAGCGCTATCTGCTCGGGCGCATTCCTACCCTCCACGTCTGACCCGCAACCAGAGACCAGGCTACATTTTTCCTCTCTTGCCCACAAATAGAATAATAGGTGTTGTGTGTTATGGCTGGGTTCTGGACAGAGGGTTTGTTTTCACTGGCCCCAGTGCCCGCAGACAAAAGGAGACCCTACCCTGATATTATGCAGACTTCTGGAGGTAGATCGGTGAAGACTCGCTGCTGAATATGTTGGGTGATGGCAGTGACTTCAGATTTGTAGAGAAAGTAGTAAAGACGCAGTGTTTACAGCACGTGAAATAGCTTCATTAATCTACAGTGAATCAAGAGTTTTACAAATACTTTTAAACAAAGCTAACTAAGATGAGTAGATTAATAGATTCTTTCAAGAGAAAGATGTTGCAAGTTTGGTGGTTCCGGCTTCTTAAATGTAAAGATTTGCTGCTTTTCTTTACCATTTATAACTTGTGAGTGAACAGCCGTTGGGTTTTGGGCTGTTGTTCGGACAAATCTCCCACACATTTATTTATTTTTTTGGGACATTTTATAGACTAAGAATTAAACGGTTAGTTGCATTAGTTCCATAATTGAAAACCTGTTAAATCCACTCACGGTGTCGAGAGGTATTATTTTTATGAGTGATCAATCTCTCAACCATTTAATCTGATTAATTAGATAACGTTTAATTCGAAAAAACCCGCCAGAAAATAATGAAAAGTGCTCAGAGGTTGAGGTAATATTTCCAAATACTTTAATCTGTTTAATCTGAACACAAAGATATTCAGTGATATTAAACAGAGAAATACTGCAAATCTTTGCATGTAACAAGCTGGATGACTTTTAAATTAACTGATTAGTCTGTCATTTCCACACATAGAAAAGGTCTAATGATACTAATAAGGTCAACTCCTCCTCAGTCAGTCATACACATAGTCTACAATATAAGGGTAATTCACTTAGCGCTGTAGCGAACTTTGACGCTTTTATGGTTTTTATTGTTATTTTTAGAAAAATGTCTCGTCTTTCGATACCAGAATTTCAATATCTAACGAGTTAATATCATCAGCATTATTGAGCCAGTAACCATGCAGCATGCTTGTTGTGCTAAGATCTTATAGTGCTGGGGATTGGCTGTCTCGAGGCATGCAGGAAAAAATACTCGGCTACACCCAGACTCCAGTTCCGTCAGCCCGTTAGTCCATGAGTTCCTCATGTGCATGTGTAATGTAACCTTTTGTTAAAATAGATTTCATAAAATTGAGAATTAAAAAAAGAAAAAAAAAAAAAGCATCTCAGGAATTGCTACCGAAGTCACAGTATCGCCGTCTGTACCAGTAGTGACGTTTTTTAATACCCAGCCCTAAATCTGGTGGTTGCATCTCAGTTTGATGCAAATAACACTCGCAAGAATGTATTATTTGAGCCGCGTCTGTGCCACACACTGGATTTTTAGACTGAGCGTTTGTCGTGTGCGCGTATCAGTGTGAATACTAAGATTAAGTTATCAAGATTCTTTCATCAAAGCTGGAAATGGGCTCCCCGAGGGGACCGTGTCTCACTTCCAGGGAGGAGGATAAGTGGAGCAAGTGACTGGTTAAATGAGAGGCACAAAGGAGCCATCATCTAACCAGCTCAGACTTTCACTCAGTTTATGACCCTGTTACACGCACACACACACACACACACACACACACACACACACACACACACACACACACACACTCAGCCTTTCCAAGTTCTGTGTGGAAGCTGTTTGATGTTGCACCCTTCAATAGACACTCACACTCACATTTACCCCCTGCTGAGTGTTACTTCTCTGTCCCGCTGTTGTTCATGTCACAGCCTTTTCACGCTCTAGACCCCCAACCTGTTGTTAGACTGGCTGTGCTTGCTGGGACCATCTGTTCCCCCCTCACTGTCTCTCACACACACACACACACACATGCACGCTTATAAAACACAGATACGACATACACACAGGCCAGCTGCCTGCTACATGGTCCCTGCTAGAGGCAGACTGCTACATCTGTCCCTGTCTAACCTCAACCCTCTGGCCCAGCAGCAATTAGCCCCCATTAGCAGCCCCCCTGGGACTGGGCTTCATTAAGGAGACTGTCATGGACACAGCAGCATGTAGCAGGCTAAGCGGCAGCTCTCACCGCTGACAGGTTACTGTACAAAAGTGATGGAATGTGACTGAGTGGTAGGAGGAATGTCGTCGAATGTGCAGGAGGTGAAGCGTTTGTGTTGTTCCTGGAACACACCTGTTTTCTTTTTAGGTTAAGCTAGGGTTAAATCATGATGATATTAATATATAGACATGGTTTTAGCCATGGGTTTGCCTACTTTAGCAAGCCATGTATCTCTGAGGCTCCACACAGCAAAGATTTAAGTTAAGCTAAATGCTAAAATCGGATACTAACAATGATATTGCTAATGACTCACAGTTTTAGCATGATGATTTTTGGGATGTTCTTTAGGCCATCGTAAACCGAAGATTTTCAAATTTTCAAATTTTCAAATTGAAAGCATTTAAGAGTAGGCTAGCATGCACGCTATTTTGAGTGTGCCATGCTAGCATCTCTGGGAGGTACAGCAATGCTAAAAAACATTAGCTATTGTCACAAAATAAAAACTATGTTTAGAGGGTGATGTTATACTCATCATCACTCTTCCATCATAGTTTGTGTTAGCATCGTGTGTTAGCATGTTAACATTCGCTACAATTTGCACTGAACACAAAAGTAGCCGGCAGCTGAGGCCGTTTTGAATGTCATTAATTTTGCAGATATTTTAAGTATTGGACACATTTAAACAATTCTCCATTAACAGCTTGTTGAGACATTTCCCTTAAAGCCAAAAAGGTCAATCTTTTGGTTCCACTAGAGGAAAAGTAGCCTAGGCCTATCTAAGCATATTAGAACGCTAACACCGGCTAATTAGCACTTGTCTTTGAGGCATCACAATCGTAAGTATTTGGTCGTGAAAAAGTTTTGGTAACATCCTTTAAATGACATATCATGAAATTATATTTCATGATAATTTAACATGCTATCATTCAGACCTGTATTTTTATCAATTATTTATGAAATTATAGAATCTGTATACCGATTTTAAGGTTTTGCTTTAGTTTTCTGAAAGTATGTTATACTAGCAGAGCTTTGAGGGTTTACTTAGGCACCGTAACTTGTTAGCATGCTAACACTTGCCAAGCACTGAACACAAAATTAGTTGAAGTTAAGGGTTGTCACTAGCTAGCTCTGAACTTTGGACACTAAATAAAGCATTTTAACCCATTAATGGCACTAGATGGAATGCAGTGATCCTCAAAGTTGTTTCAGTTCATCCTCTGGGGAACGAGAATGTCTGTACCGAATTTTATTAAAAAATCCAGCCCATAGTTCTGGAGACATTTCACTTAAAAGCAAAAAAGTTGACTTCATGTTTGAAGTACACAAAATGTCAGGGGACTATAATATCATTAGCCATTATTGCCATCCCTACACAGCATGTAGATGATACTGACATAGAATCAGTCGGACAAAAAACATTTATCTATTTATTTGTATGAAAAAGCCCAAACTTCGTGGGAGAGCTGGCCATGCTTTCTCAGTAATCCTGCATTTAATCAAATAAAATGGTATTGGCTGTGGTTGGTGATAATTACTCAACCGTGGAAACATCACATTTCTTCCATATAAGGTTTTGTTTTTGTTCTTTGTCAGATCTGGAAGTGTGAAGAATCACTGGACAGAGATTTACTCCTTTGTGCACCAGCTGGCAGAGAAGTTTATCAGGTAAAAGCCGGATTAGTCATTCAAGGGTTTGGAAGTTTTCCGTGTTTTCCTGCGTTAATGCAAAACAAATGTGTGTTTGCAGCCCCATGCTGCGAATGTCCTTCATCGTCTTCTCCTCTCGAGGAAACATCATCATGAAACTGACCGCGAACAGGTAAGACCAACAGTTGGATCTTTGCCTCCCCGTGCTTCTACACTGCACTGTCGGACACGTCTTCTCTTGTTATGTTTGTTTTTGGTTTTCCAAACCTCTGGAAAATTAGATTTTCTGGACAGATTTTCTTGCAACTCAAAATTTAATTGCATACAAGTTTCATCCAGCTTTAGGGAGCCCATGAATACAAAGCTCTGCATTCAGTCCACCGAGGACGACTTTGGCTGAGGCCGAACCTTGGATGCTATTTGAGCCACACAATTAGTTGCAAGCCCTTTCCCCTGAGAGCAGCCTTCTTCCAGTGTATTTTATCGGGCTGTTCCTTTGTTTACCCTTCAGGGAGGCCATCGATGAAGGCTTAAGGGCGCTGAAAAAGGTTATCCCTGGAGGAGACACGTTGATGAACTTGGGCCTGGAGATGGTAAGTCTGAGCCTGAGGACCCAGCACATTGGTATTGCCAGTCTAAATCACTCTATCTTATTCTGGAAAATATTGACTGAGGATCAACTGAGCCTGGCAGTGGGATCCAGAACTAATTAGATCAGTATGAGGAGTGGCTCAGACCTCGAATGACTTTCCCATAGATCCTCCATCCAATCAGGTGCAGGAAGGATTGATGTTGATGTTCTTCCAAAAGAGCACTTGAAAGTCATAGATTGCTCTTGATATGATGCGCGTCTCAAGTGAATGCATACTGAGCCGCGCCAGACCACCCCGAGCATGTGCTGGCTTCGTAACAACATCTGTGTGTTCACACCCAGCGAAGGCTATTGTATTATCTGAAATGGGGGGTAAATGAATAAATAAACCAGTTCATATTTTTACGAACGCTTTCTTTGCAATTGCAGGCTAATACCCAGATTTATCAAGAGAAGTATGGTAAGCTCGATCTGATATTCCTCTTCACAGTTAGCCCACATGTAATGCATCGTCTCAGAGAACATGAACGTTTCGTGCTCTGCAGGTACAGCCAGCGTCATCATCGCTCTTACCGACGGAGAGCTGAACGAGTGGCAGTTTGACACAGCTCAGCGAGAGGTAAGATGGGTAAGGGGGCTTGAGGGGTTAGGCAAAATATTAAGAACACTCAATGACGAAAGATTGAATTCTGTTCCTGTTTGTTAGGATTAAGATGTTCCAGCTGTTCTCTATGTGACTTATAGAGTTCTTGATTAATGTGCAACTTCAGATTCCAATCTTTTAACACTGGGTTGCACTGACGTTTTCATGAAGGTGCATCCGCACCTTATTTAAGGTTCTCCCATTAATACATTTTTATTTAATTTATTGACATATTATGTAAATGATTTTAAATAGGACTGAAGGTGCAGATAACTGTTTTTCTTCATTTAAATCACAATACACTCAACAAGAGAATATGATAACCTCAGATATATTTTTTACAGGCTACACTTTTTTATCAGACTTACTACATTCAAGATGCACAACTTAATTTTTCCAGAATTGGCTTTGCTCACTAATTCCTGTAGGCTGTTTTTTTTTTTTTTTTGAAAAGGAAAAATTCCTGGGACTATTATTGAAAAGTACCCATTGTTGGATTCCTTTCAGAGCTTACAGTCGCTTCTAATCTGTATTTAACAAACATAATGTTCCTCATGTGTTCTTTCTCCCGTCTGGAACTAGGACAGAGACTGAGTCTGATGTGTTATAGGAAGGGTACTTTGGTCTCCATTAGCCGACCAAACTCTCTTGAAGCTCACTGCATTTTTGTTTATCTGTTGCTTTCTGGCAGGCACAGAGGGCCAGGTCAATGGGAGCCATTGTTTACTGTGTAGGAGTCAAGGAATTCAACCAGACCCAGGTAGGATCCAACGAAGGATATTGAAGATGATGCAAATACGTAAAAACGGAAATGCCATGTATTTTCTTTCTGTGGCTGTTTGTTTTTCTAGCTTGCAACTATTGCAGACACTATGGAACACGTGTTTCCTGTGTGGGGAGGCTTCCATGCCCTCAGGGGAATCATTGACTCGGTATGACACGTACATACCACGTGTACACTCACACAAACACTCACCCACACACACAGAGACACACAAAATTGAATTATGTAATTAAATTGTCTTGTGACTGTGTTTTTTCCTTCCCCTTTTGTCTCTCAGATCATCAAGAAGTCCTGCATAGAGATCCTGGCGGCAGAGCCGTCCAGCGTGTGTGCAGGAGGTAAGAGGTGTGAGGGCCGAGGCTTCCCCCTCCCTGTTAGGACACTGGGCCGTCCCGGTGTGCGATTGTGTCAGATGACAGTCATCTAAAGCCTCTGGAGTGGAACATGAGGTTGAGTAATTGCATGGACGCTCATGACCGCGGAGTGACAGAGAGCGTATTGTCATTCACGGCCGGGGGAAATTAGCATAGCCGCCTCAGCGCAGCGTGTGTGCAAAAAATAGGAGGGGGGGTGCATGGGTGTTGGTCAGAGGAATTAGCTGTGAATCTTTAAGCATGGCTGCCTCTCTGGCCTAGTTTGCCACTTCGTATATGTTAAAAATGGCCCCTCCAAGACTGTACTCCTTCCAACCTTTGCTGCTTCTGGACAGTTTCAGGCAGCAGGAGAGCCGGTAGGAACCAAGGGAGTCGACGAGGGAGAGCTTTTATGTGTAGCCAGCAGGATGGATGAGCTTTGACATGACCTTATTAGGACTCACTTAAGAGAGTGCATTTGCAGCCGCGCTACCAAGACAACCAGTGGAGATTAGCATCCATTATGGGATATGAAGGAGGGGAGAGGGTATGGAGAGAGGAGAGGAGTGAAAAATGTTGTCTTCAGAGGACAAAAATGAGGAAGGAATGATAAAGAATCACATGTTATAATTAGACTCTCTGATCTGGTGCCAGAGCCCGAGTGTGTCAGCTGACGTGTGCCCAAATATCCTCCAACAGCCTCATTTATTATTCGATTGATGAGCAGCATAATGGTCAGTGAACTAAGAAACCAAGGACCCACTTTAACCAAGACTTGATTCTGGCCTAATTAATGAAGGGCAAAAACTGTAATGTGCCGAGCACGTGCCTATTGTACACTGTGTTCCCCTTTGTTTAGACGTTTTATTTTAGACATCCAGTGCTTCCTTCCTATGTTTAAATTTTATCTGTGGAGAAATAACAGGCTCTTTTTTTCCTTTCCTGAAATCATATTGTTTTAGTATAATGTGATATAATGTTGTTGTCAAGCACTTGTCATAATTTAGCAAAGAGTTTGCTTTTGTTTTGAAGTGCAAGACTGTGGACAAGGTTTGAATATAACCATCTACCCACATCCATCCATCCTGGATCCTGCATTTATACTCAGGCACATACTGACATATTACATAGGTATTGTGACAGTCTGTCTCTGCGCCTGCATGTAGTCACATACCGTACATGCTTCACACCAACGCACACATCTTCCAGCACATGTACACACACGTCCCTCACGTTGATGTGAAGTGACCAGACCGAGCTGCCCGCAAACAGGCCATCAGACTGGACAGTGAACGTTGGGCCACACTATCCGACATGACAGCAACGATTCGCCTCACACACACATGCACGCACGCGCACACACACACACACACACACACACACACACACACACACACACACACAGTTGGGCCTTAGATCTAACATGACAGCAGAGATTGCTGCTTTCATTAACGCCTGACCCTTTCCTCCCCGTCGTCCCGTCCTCCCATGCCCCTCCCTGCCCTTCACTGTCCCGTCGCACTAACGTGATTGAAGAGCCGCCGTTCGGACAAGCCGTACCCCATTTTTTTCTCCACGCGCATAAAACACTCATGCACATACGTGCACATGTGTTATGGTCGCGCACAGACGCACATTCAGACAATCCTTGTCAAGCGTTCAGGTGTAGATGTAAACGGACATGTGGCCACAGAAAGCAGAGACAAGAGGGCGGCAGCATATGTGTTGTACATGTCAGCAGGGCACCACCAGTCCCTGCCCACCATGTGTCTGACAGCACTGACCTTTTAGCCCATCAAGCCTGTGTGTGTGTGTGTGTGTGTGTGTGTTTATGTCAGGCTGTGTGAACAAGATGTTCAGAAAACTAGGGCTGCAGGTGATTATGACCAATTATTTTCACTATTAACCAATTAACCAATTGGTAAATCCATAAAATGACAAAGAAATTAGAAAATTGCTTAGTAAGTTTCAGGGTGTGCTTCAGGGGGTGATGTCCAATTTTTGCAACTGATTTACAATTGTAGTAAAAATAAAAAAAACTTAATGTCAAAATGAAGAATAACCCACAACAGAATGTAACTACAGTTTACTCTAAACTCTAAGTTCTGTACTTGAGTAGAATATTGAGGTATTTAACTTTTTTTTGGAGCAATGGAATATTTTCCATTTGCTGCTACTTTTTTTTTTTGCTCCACTATATTTATTTGATAACTTTAGTCATATAGTTACTTTGCGGATTCAGAATACTCCACGTAGCTAGGCACATTTTTATGATGTGTAACCAACCGAATAGTGTTCCGTGTTGGACATTGAGCGAGAGCACAGAGTGTCTACAAAGAAAGTATGCGTATATATAAAAAATGATTTATTTTATCGGCAATCAGACACAAAAATCACAGATACTGAAAATCAGAAAAATACTGAATGTCAGCCCTGATAATTGGTCTGTGGTCAAATTTCATTTTCATTTACTGTCATTAATGACAAAGAAAGAAAAAAAAAAAGAAAAACCCTCACATCTAAGAGGCTGGACCCAACAAATGTTTGACTTTTTTGCTTGAAAAGTTACTTAAAAGATAAATGAATTATCAAAATGAGCAACTAATTCCTTTCCCACAGACTAATCGTTTAATTGACTAATTGTTTCAGCTCTGTTGAAAACCAACAGGATATAATAATACAATGTATTTTACAATGATTACTTTGAACAAATTTTGGTTTTGAAATACTGTAAATGACTTAGGATTTACTATATATGAATGAATGAATGAATGAATGAATAAATGAATGAATGAATGAATTAATAGGATAATTCTCTGATAGATGTCAAACTGTTACATGTTGTTATAATGTAGTTTATTGCTTCATTGCTGGAGGAAATGATGCAAAGCCAGTAGGAAAGTTCTACCATTTGAAGACAATAATTAGTTTCCAAATCAGTCACTGGAGAAATATCTGTACCATTTTCCACAATGAGTTGTGTTTGTGTGTATGTGCTCACGCGCTCTGTCACGGTAGCAGCTCGTGCTATTTGATGCTAACACTGTGTGAAAGGGGCCGGACCGCAAAAGCGGCTGTGTTACCGAGTGAGCGCTCGGAATAATTAGTGCGGTGACCTCTCATAAAGTTGCACATTGTTGAGGTTTCAAACCACATAATCTATCAATTAATGTGAAAGTTAATGCAATCCGAGTTATCTGATATGATACGGTATAGTCGTGATTTATTTCTCCGGTTGTTGCGGTCGTGTTTTACAGTGAAATGAGGGCTGGGGGAGGGAGAGGGCGTGGGGTGTGGTTAACAGCACATGATTAGGCTGTCTGTGTGTGTGTGTATGTATACACATGTGGCATCTGAGTGAAGCTGAGGAAATGACATGAGCAGTACTGACAAGTTGCAAGTCACTGAACATCTGTAAAAAAAACAAGATGTGGTCGGATGAGGTCGGCTGCGTGCAGGATGTTAGGAATTTGACTTTTATCGGAAGTTTTATATTTCCGAGGGCGGATAAGTGGGCTGTCTGCATAAAAAATTAAGGTGTAATTTGTTTAATACCTGCGTATCTAATGTATACAACTTGTGAGAGCTCAATTTCAGTTTCCGTCTGTCCTGTGCATCTCCACTTTCCCTCCTGGATCTGCTCCAGCCGCACTCTATGGCATTTTACGCAGCATCTGTAAACATGTAGAGCCGTGCAGCAGAAGACGTAAAGTGCTGTTTGTTTTTTTTCTCCTCTCAGCTCCGCCCCTGTTTGTGTATCTGTGTTTATGGCTTTTCATAGCGGCAGCGTCTGACCTTTAAGGAAACACTGTCACGTATACGCCGCGTGATGATTTTATCCAGTGATCTTCACGCTGGAGCTTTAAATGTTAAAGGTGTGGCAAATGCTAAAGGAATCCTTGGTGCACAGCCAGAAACCACACACACACACACACACACACACACACACACACACATATACACACACATGCTTGTTCAAACTCATGCATGCACACATTCATGCATGCAGATCCTGACTTGCAGACGCTTTAACATTCCTCATAAAAACACAGAAGTAGTCGCACATACTGTATGTACACCAGTCTGTTTTTGTCTTCAAACACACACACACACACACTCACACGTGCGTGCTAATGGCGCCATAGGTAAGGTCAGACCTACTTTGACAGTGCCGCGCTGTTGTCAGCCCTGCAGGCATGTTTTTAAGCAAGTGTTTCTTCCCCGCTCTCTAACATATGCTGGGTAGCAGCCACATAGACACTCCAGCATATGCTGGCAAGCTTCTGTCAGTGCGCTTTAACAGGGCCTGGGGGAGACTAAAGGTCAAAGACGTACACACACATACGCACACACCTTCTGGCTACTGCCCAGCACATATTTGTGAATAGCAGAGATTTTAGCCTTAGCCCCATTGGAGCTTATTACGGCCTTTCCACACGTCCACGCACAAGCTCACAGATATAAACAAGCAGTAATGAGGCGTGCACACATTTCTGCTGCTTAACTTGAGCACATCAGAGAGAGGGGAAGGCGGTCAGCTCTCGCCATAATGGTTCACCAGAAATCCTGTGTGACTTCAAACTAAAATAGGAGGCTAAGTTTGACCTCTTAAATGCCTCAGATTTTCTAAAAACAGCAGAAAATATGTGATCGTGTCTCTAATGGTGCCTGCGCTCTTGTCGTTTTTTTTTGTCTCAGAGAGTTTCCAGGTGGTGGTGAGAGGCAACGGGTTTCTCCATGCCAGAAACATTGACCAGGTCCTCTGCAGCTTCAAACTGAATGATACACACTCTGTGGGTGAGTCCTGCAAACGTACACAAGCGACACACTCAAAAGAGCAGGATGCGTTTTGCAGTGCTTGGCAGGATCGACATTTCTGTTAAAGCGAATGTCAGAAGCCTTAAGGCAAAAGGTTGTGTCAGCGATTTATCATGTTCACGACTTCCTGCTTGTATTTGTTCCCTTGAGAATATTTCACAAAGTCATACTTATCATCAAAACACTCAACTCTAATGGATTTATTGTTTTGCATGCTTCTTATTAAATCAGATTGCTTTAATGGATAAATCCTTACACTGTAATGCATTGTGAGATTCTGGTTTGGTTTGCGCACTGAAGAGGAATGTGGAAACCATGCTGCAGATGTTAAAATAAATGTCTAAATGTCCATGACGTAAAGTCTGATTTTGTTTTTCCCCGTGCAGACGAGAGACCAGCTGGAATAGAAGACACCTTCCTGCTCTGTCCTGCTCCTGTCGTGGAGGAGGTTGGGAGGTAAGCTGCACATCTCATTTAGCTCTCGCCGCCGTTTCACCCCCACACTGTTTCTCCGTTACCACTCCAGTTGCCAAACTCCCCACATTCAGCTGTAACACCCTGAGCCCAGATATTTGCCAGCTGCACACAAGTTTGTTGTGGACGCAGAAGACTGCCGTCCTTGAACAAATTAGGGCCAAAGTCATTGAGTGTCTGTGATCAATCAGTGTTTGTCACAGCTAACGAAGCCAGACACCAATCACAAGGGGACAACAGGAGTAGAGCCCAGGAACACGACTTAATGAGAGCCTGCTGGAGAGGACCTTCGCAACCGTGTCTGTGTATCTGCGTGTGTGTGTGACGTATCCCAATCTTTGTGTGACACTTTGGTCGAGCGAAAGTGTGAGTGGAGTCGGCGGGGCAGTGTAAAGTTTCCCTCCGAGGGCTTCCAGCTCTGCTTCCGGTGATTCAGAGCATAAGTTTCTTGTGGGGCAGACAGAGCGATGCCGTGGGCCGAGCTCGGAGATGACCGAGGCCCGGCAGCCTTCCCGTCCCCGCTGCCTGCAGCCCTGTGCATAATTATACACTCCAGCCCGCGGCCTCAGACACCTCCCAGTCATCATCTGTCTTGACGCTGTCACTCAGATTTCGAGCGGGATTTGAGCTTGTCTTGTCCGCCAGTTAGAAGTACCGCTTTGATGGAGAAGTACTGCTCAGAGACGAGGGAAAAAATACATTTTGTTTTCACGCTGTGGCAGCAGGGAGATTTAAGAGCCTGTCACACACAGTATATTTTACTCACACGTGTTATAACGGATGTGGAATTTGAATTGTAACTCACAGTCTCGGGGGGTTGACCGAAAAGACAGAATTAGAATCAATAAAACAGTTCACCTTATTCACAACCCTGCAAATATCTGTCTGCCAGTCAGGTCGTGCCGCTGCTCCTGAGAGCAGGGCAGGACAGGGGGGCATCATTACACACTGCAATGGTGCCTGAAGGAGGCGTCCCCTCCGTGTAACAGAAGCCCATTAGAGCCGAGTCGACGCTGCCTAACACCCTGAGTGCCTCTTAAGAGGAAGTCAGCTGTGAATGGCTGAAGGGCCCAGAGGAGGCCAACAGCTGGCTGATGAGTTGTGGGCTGCGATGCAATAAAGTGTGGATGGAAAAATGTAGGTAAAAAGCTGGACAGGTGTTTGTGACGTATGATTTCCTGTGTGACCTGTCGCGTACGGAATAAGTGATGTTTTGAGTAATGTCATCAAAATCCTCCTTCTCATCGGATCGCCAGAATTTTAACCATGAATACACACCGTGAATCAATTGACTGACAGGTCAATCGTAAGAAAATAAATTGCCAACTGTTTTGATAATAGTTTCACTGATTTTGAACGGGCTGGTTTCAGCTTCTTAAAGCATCATTATGTAACTTTTTTTTTACCTTAATATGACAGCTTCTGTCATTGTGAACATTGTGTACAGTGTACTTGTAATAATAGTGAATGGTGTCTTCCACAATTAATCCATGAATCATTTAGTCTATAAAATGCCAAAAAAAAAACTTTTTAAGAATGCTTATCGCAATTTCGAAGTCAACACCTTCAAATTAATTTTAATGTCCAACCACCAGTCTGTACCCCGAAGACTCTTAATATTCTAACATAAAGACTAGGGGTAGCAGAAACCCTCACACTTAAAGCAACATTATGTAGTAATTCTCATTTAGTGGGATAAGGAGCGCAGCACAGTTTCTGAGTGCAGCACCACTGTCGTAAATAACACCATTCACCGTGTTACGAGACACTGTACCATCGACATGATTTTAAAGCTGTTATTTCGAGGTAAAAAAGTTACATAACGTTGCCTTAATCAATAATAAAAATAATCCTGCTGCAGTCCTCAAAAGCACCCCCACACTTCAGATCA
This sequence comes from Sparus aurata, assembly GCF_900880675.1. Classification (NCBI taxonomy): domain Eukaryota; kingdom Metazoa; phylum Chordata; class Actinopteri; order Spariformes; family Sparidae; genus Sparus; species Sparus aurata. The sequence goes on along the minus strand of NC_044201.1, from coordinate 8,617,068 downwards.
TATTGTAATGTAGGTGAGCTGCTTCCTGGTTTTTTTTTAGGTGTTTGGGACTCCTCCTGCTCCACCCAAGTCTCATCACATGCGATGAAGTCACTGACGCTGCTGTCACACAAATCTATGTTGACTGGGAACCTTCCGGATGCAGCTCCCCCTCCTTTACACACACACACACACACACACACACACACACACAGGGCAAAGACATATATAGTGGGGCGATTGATGATTGATAGGGGCTGAGATCTCTCTGTCAGAGAGGGGCTGATAGCACCACGTCCCCTGCCTGCCTGAAAGGAGGGCTGACTGTATCATGGCGGGGGGGGGGGGGGGGGGGGGGGGGGGGGGGGGGGGGACAGAAAAGAGAGGGAAGAAGTCAAAGAAAAGATGAGTGGCACCTGCACCGCCAATTTCCTCCTCCGAAGTCAGTGTCAGCATGAGTTATGATACAGGCTACAGAGGACACGGAGGGAGGGGGGCGAAAACAGACTCAGTAGTGATGGAGGGAGTGAAGCAGGGGTCTCGGAGGGGAGGGACGGTGCTAAAGGGATGTAGGACAGGAAAGGCACTCCTTCTACCATCCCCCCGCTCTCTCTCTGTTTCCTCTCCTCTCTCCCACCCTGCAGTGACCTCCTTGTTGCCCCCTCCTCAAATCTAGACCCAGAGCTCAATGCCCCCCTTGTCTGAGCCCCCCCACCCCCCAATCCCCCAAACCATAAGAACAGCACAAGGAGCCTTTCTCCATTCTTTTCCAAGCCTATAACTACAATCCAGCTGTCTGCGTTTTCAACCCTCGGCCGCCTGTTCTGCTCTTGTTTTTCTTCATACTTCCTAAGAGCCTCATGAACAACCTGTCAGCGCCGTCCTCTCCGCTAACCCCAACCCTGTTGCTTCCATCAACACCGCCATCCCGTCATCATCCCAACCAAAAAACTACACACTGCTCCCGTCCCCGCCCCGGCCTATCTTGATGCAGCTATCAGCGCCGAATACTGGAGAATAAGAAGCCATTTAGCTGTCTGTGGTTTCCACATTAGAGGTCTGGGTCTGATCCAAAACAGAAGAGATTCCTTCTGTGGGTGGAGAACTCCCTGACCTCTTTAAAAGCTTTAGCTTTGTGTCTATGTCAGCATGTTTGCGCGCTTATAAAGCAGCAAGTACGGACAAAGCGGATGGAGGAATGTTTTTTTTCGACACCTCGGGCGAGCTTCGAACGGCAGCCTCCCGAAGCCAAACCGCGACTGTGTGCACACAAGCAGATGTGCGCTCGAGTGTGTGATGCGCGTGCATTTAATAATAATAATAATAATAATATATTTAATTTGTAAAGCACTTTACATTTAGATAAATCTCAAAGTGCTACAGGAAAAGCACCAATACAAGAAAAACATTAGTAGAAGAAAAAAAAAAGAAAAACAAAACACCTGAAAGTCAATAGCAACTTAGTGATCATAGGCTCTACTAAAAAGGAAAGTTTTAAGTCCTTTTTTAAAGCATTCAACAGTCTGTGGTGCCCTCAGGTATTCAGGGAGGCTGTTCCATAGACGAGGGGCAGCAGAACAGAATGCTCGGTCCCCTAAGGTGCGGAACTTAGTCCTGGGGGGCTGGAGACGGTGAGAGTTGGTCGAGCGGAGGGGTCGAGATGAGGTTTGTGGGGTTAGCAGTTCTTTAAGATAGGAGGGGGCGTTGCCATGGACGCACTGGTGGGTGAGGAGGGAGACCTTGTAATCAATCCTGGCGGAGATAGGAAGCCAATGAAGTGAATGGAGGATGGGTGTGATGTGTTCATACTTTCGCACTCTCATCAGGATCCTAGCAGCACTATTTTGCACATACTGAAGCCTTTGGATGCTCTTGCTGGGGGTTCCAATCAGTAGTGCATTGCAGTAATCCAGCCTGGAGGAGACAAAGGCATAGATGAGCTTTTCGGCATCAGGAAAGGAGAGTGAGGGCCGGAGTTTGGCAATATTTCTGAGGTGATGGAAGGATGATCAGATCAATCATGAGTTCATGTTTTGCAGGGTGATCTACCTGCAGGTGAGCATGAACGAGGGGATCTCCTACATCACCAGCTCTGTTCACATCACTACTACTGAATGTGTGAGTACATCCTGCGTGTATACACTCTGCATTATCACAACAACTCAACAACGGTGATATTTCCCTCTGGCATGCCGCCTTATTTGATCAAACTTTCCCTTCAACCTTCTTAATTTCTCTCGGTTCTCCAGTCTTCTTCTTCTCTCCTTCCTCTCTGAGTTCTCCTCTGTTGTGTCTGTTCATCAGAGGAGGCTGTGAGTACTTCGGCTTTTCATTTTCACCTTTTTCTCGCCTCTTGGTCTTTTTAGTTCGGTTTAATCTGAACCCAGTCGTTGTGTGTTTTGTGTAGTTCGACGGCACCATCGTGCTCGTATCGTTGCTGGTGGTGTTCCTGCTGTTGGGTCTGCTGCTCATGTGGTGGTTCTGGCCTCTCTGCTGCACTGTGGTAAGTTTGAACTTCAGACGTCAGTATTTGTGATTGTGGTTATTTATTTGATGGTATTCTGATTATTATATTTGTATCTTCAGGTGATCAAAGAACCTCCACCCCCTCCTCCTCCAGAACCAGTAAGACTTCCTCTTTTCTTCTCTGAGTTTGAACCGTTCTGAGCATTTGGACCAAAAATAAATACCAGGCTGGAACCCAAAAATAGATTTTTTTTCCCCGTGATTTTGGTGTGCATTGTGCAACGACCTTTGCTGATGACGCATCCTCACTTGCAATGGCTCCGCACGAAACTGTGGAAATCATGGGCTGGATGCTAGATAGCGCCAAGGTTCAAGGAATTTTGAATGGAACCAGTGCACTTGTAATTTGCTTGAGGATTCCCGTTTTCTGCCACTGTATACTTTCACTCCACCACATTTTGGATTGCATTTTTCACTCTATTAATTTCATTGGCAACTGCCTAAAAAAAACACTGGTTTCAATAATCAGAAAAATGCAGAATATCAAATATCACCAGGCTGATAATCAGTCAACCAATAGTGTATGGTATACATATACACAGCTAAATATATATGTATATTGCTTTTACTTAGAATATTGATACTTAAGTTCATGTATTGCCAGAAAATGATTTTTGATATGTGAAAAATGCTCCAAGGAACTTTCAATTTTGTTGATTCTGGCGGCCCCTGTGGAGAAAAAGAAACGAAGTAGACTGTTTGAGTGCCGTCCCACCAGACTACAGAACAGGCTTTGAGACCCCTCATTTCATCCTTAGCACTCACAAGTAATATGATAGAATATAATAGTATGATAGAAGTGATAACATGATGTCGTTGCTTTTACGTAAGTATGCGTTTTGGGTATTTAATGACAATCGTGTATGTTTGGGAGAATAACAGAGTCTCTCTCTAAGGAATCAGATGATGAGGACGGGATGCCCAAGAAGAGGTGGCCCACGGTGGATGCGTCCTACTATGGAGGAAGAGGAGTGGGTGGCATCAAACGCATGGAGGTACTCACGCGCACACACAATCGCACATTTTCAGTGTTTAAAAGGAAAGACATATTAATATGGGTTTTTTTTTTTTAGGTGAGATGGGGGGAGAAGGGGTCCACCGAGGAAGGTGCGAAGCTGGACAAACCCAAAAATGCTGTTGTAAAGATGCCAGAGCAGGAATTTGAACCGTGGGAGCCCAAGCCTCGGAAGCCATCCCGCCGTGCCCCGCAGCAGAGGAGGTGGTACACACCTATCAAGGTCGGTCCCACAGATAAATTAATATTTAAGGTTGTGTCTGGATTCATTTTATCTGACATGTCTTTTATCATCCATGTTTTCTCTCCGGCTCCTCCAGGGGAAGCTGGACGCTCTGTGGGCTCTGTTCAGGAGAGGATACGACCAGGTATCCCTGATGAGACCAGTTCCTGGAGATGAGGTGAGCCGGCCCCACCACTACATTTACATTTCATTTTTATCTTCACCTTTAAAACAAGAAGAGAAAATCCCGTGTTCAGTAAACAGGCTAAATGACTGATACAACGCTATAATTTGGTAATTACGTGTAATTTCTGGGATTGCTCTGTGGGTAACAGCCACTTAAAAGCTTTTTACGAGCAGCTTGGATGGTACAGACGGTTCCAGCGTGGTTTATGCGGACAATCGAGCATCTGCATTCTGTTTTTTCTTCTGTCCGTCACATCGCTTCAAGACCACGCGTGTCGGTGAGCAGCGTGCACAGCTTCGACACAGCAGCTCAGTGCTGATTTTCTGCACACACAGCGAGTCAATGAGCTACTGATACCGCCCTCTCCGTCAAAGCTGCCATTGTTCAGGAGTACTGTACCCTTCTGTGCTCGTCCTCTTATTCCCTGTGACCCCCAGAAAACGACTTCTGCGGTTTCTGTCGCCACTTTCAAGGGATCGCTAAGGCTTTTCTCTTGGCTCCTTGTTAAAATGCTGCTGCGAATTTGAACGTGCCGTACACTACACTGGTCACCTTCAAAAAAGTCATGACATCACCGTATAAGTGTGTGTTTGACAGAGCAAGAGAGAGCAGAGCAGCCCCCTGTTATCTAACCTTGCATGGCGTCCCATAACCCCACAGACGTGTTTTCATCATCATACCGGTTGTCATGGTGAAACATCTGCTCCGTTGTAAATGGTTTCATTGTCGCCCCTCGTAGCCGAGGCCGCATCGCCGTGAAATTTATTGATTTGTTCTTCTGAATGGCGTGATTCATCTTTCTCTTTTGATTCATGTTAACAGTATGGAGTCAGTGTGTGTGTGTGTGTGTGTGTGTGTGTGTGTGTGTGTGTGTGTGTGTGTGTGTGTGTGTGTGTGCGTCTGCTGGATCTGGAGTCCATAAAAGTGTTCATCGTCACTGGTCTCATCCCTTCTTTTCCGTGCTGGGACTTTTTTGGGGGGGCCTAGCGGAACAATTCATCTCTGTCATCAGGACAGAGGTTTTCTCGAGTCTTTGTCAGGCGCTCGGTTCACAGAGCCGCTCGACAATGACCCCCACAACTCCCTTCACGAGCCATTAACTGCGGAAAATAAAAGGCCAAGAAAAGGAGAGGACAGAAATCCACTTTTGTTGCCATATCGGACATGAAAAGACGACAATCATTTGACATGTTGACAAAAGCCAGGCGCAGATTTACATTCTCGACGTGAGCTCTCTCGCAGTGGTAATGTCAAACATCTCTGCAGAAGCGAGAAACCGCAGCTGAATGACAAACAGCAGACAAGGATTACAGAAAGCACAGCGATGACGATTAGGATCCGGCTCCCTGATGCAGATTGTGAACCAGCAGCTCGGGAGGAGCCCGTCCCGCTTTTCTCCCCGCATTACTCCTACCTCGCTGCCTCTGCAAACGGCCATCAGCGGGCTGCCAGTTTCTGCCACGCTCCCTGTTCGCATTTGATCTCTCCCTGCTGTGTGTGTGTGTGTGTGTCACTGTAACGTGTGTGTCAGCGCTCCCGAGTGAGCGTCACACAAACAGATGGGGAGTTGAAAGGCCACGAGCCATATTGTGACAGAAGAGATTCCCTTCTTTTGTCCCCAGAGCTGATGGCACCGATGGCCTCAGCGCGGCACAGAGCAGACCAGAGGGCGGCCACCGTCCCTCACTCATTGGCGTCACAAACGAGCACAGCGGCGCCTCCCCCTTCCTCACCCCTCTGCTATTAGGATTAGTTCACCCAAATTTGAAAACAGTGGTATCTAGCTGTGAGGACAGTTTCAGTTCAGTGATAACAATGAAAAAGTTGCTTTAGAAGACATAAAAAAACGGAGAAATAACAGACAAACAGTACAAAATTATACAAATAAACAAATTAAACAAGCCGACCCCGAATGTGCTTTAAAAATAAATCATTGAAAATTTCAAATCCATTCTTACAACTTACAGCTAACTAATGTAGACATGCTGCAGTAGGCATTATTTGCATCCTTCTGTTGGAAATCATGAGTAGTCTTGCTTCAGCCTTTCGCACTAAACTTTGGAAAGTTTGTATTGAGTGAGACAAGAATACAAATACTAAATCAAAGTAATCTTAACGGATGTAATGAAGGCGTGTGTGACAGTTTACAGACTCTCAGTGGATAATCAAGGTTTCATTTTTTAGATAACTAAGGTTTCTGAGATATCTCTCCCCTCTATCACAGTTATCTGCCAATAAACTGACATGTTTCCCAGTAACAGTTTAACTGGTACTCTGGGTTAGGGTTGGGCAATATATCAGCATTATTAGATTTTGAATATCGTTATTTTCATGACTATGGTGCAAGTGTTGTCGTTTCTTGGTTTTAAAAGCTGTATTACGGTGAACTGATGTGATTTCCTGAACTAACCACCCGACTGTTCGATTTGTTCTTTGTCATTTTATCTAAATTTTGATGAGTATTTTTCAGAAGCGTGAAATTGCGTTAATATTTTGCCAAGTACTATAAGTCCTCCATGCTGTTGCATAATTGATATCCATGTGCTGGGAAGGATCTCTTTAATTTACATTTTTAGAATATTTTAAAAATAGCAAAATCTAAAAGAATCTCATATCTAAAACTAATTAACACATTTTAATTTGTATGTGTTCTTTTAGCCTATTCATAAAAAAAACCCCAACTATGTTAAGTATACTTTTCCTTAACATTCCATGTATAAATAGCTAAAAACATATTTCTAAAAATGCATTCTGCCTAGTGTACTCTTTTTATTTTATCCGACCCTGGGTATTTGGTCAAAAATATCAGGATATTTGATTTGCTATAAAAGAGAGAGAGAGAGATAGAGAAGAGAGGAGAGAGAGAGAGAGAGAGACAGACCACACAAGAAGAGAGAGAGAGAGGAGAAGATAGAGAGACAGAGAGAGAGATAGAGAAAGAGAGATAGAGAGAGAGAAGAGAGAAGTATATAGAGAGAGATATATATATTAGAGTCTATATATAGATAAATAAAGATAATATATATAGAGATTTATATATATCTATATATATATATTACATATATATATATACAAATATATACATATATACATATATATATACATATATATATATACATATATATATACATGTATATATATATACATATATATATATATATATATATATATATATATATCTTTCATAGCCAACAAAATTTCAATATTATTTAAGGCCGTATTGTCACAATAACCAGAAATCCAGTAGCTGCTGTTGCTGTCTACATGCCTAGATATCGCCAGATGTAATAAATGGCTTTTGTGTGATTTGGGTAAACTGACCCTTTAATGGCCCAGTCCCCCTGTTCATGATCCATTATCTTGACATTCCAAGTGTTTCCCTGTGTCGGAGCAGCATATGTAGTCCATGAAATGTGTTAAGTACACATGGAGCCTTTTCCTTTTCAAGTGGATCGCTGTAATGTCATGCGAGGTGACAGGCAGAGCTGTCAGGTCGGATGTGTGTCTCCGCTCTCTCTTCTTTCTCCCGTTTTTTTTACTATAATGGTGACAAATGTGTGTGTGTGTGTGTGTGTTTGTGTGTGCGCGCACGCGCGTGAGTTCCCTGTAACGGCCACAAAGTATCTGACTGTTGGGTGTCTGTTTGCGAGGGGAGGGCAAAGTCTTGGGGCTCAGGAAGAAGAAACCGAGGCGAGGCCGAGGACGGGTGTGAAGAGGGACGCTGGAGGTGTTTTGGGGTTTTGTTTTTTTCCTAAAAAGGAGTCGAGGGGTTTGAAGTAAACAATCGCCGAGAGAGGAGGCAGGCGGTGACAGACATCACAGCCGAAGGGGCGCACAGGGAGGCTGACCAGCACATGTGACACACTGCTGACCTCTCACCAGCTCATCTATGTGCATCATCAACTTAAAATCCCAAAACATCCTCTTTTCACCACCAATCCCATGTTCCCCTGTGCTCTCTCGCTGCCAGCCCCCTATCCCTTCTCTCCCTCTGTTATTCATGGGTGCCGAGGTTTCATTCAGGCCATATGTTCTGGCGGAGGCAAGCTTACAGTCACGCACACACACACACACAAACACACTCATATTCATGAGCTTGTGTTCTCATTGTGTCCATATGCTGTCTCTGGTGTTGTGCTGCTGCTCTGCTGCTCACAAACTGGCCCTTTCACCACAGCCCCAGCGACAAGACTGAAGCAGTCATCCCCCCACCCCACCCAATCGGGCTCCCCCACCAATCAATTACAGACCCTCTCACACACACACATGCACACAATGGCACCCCTGAGTCACAAAGCTACTGCCGCTGGGGTCCTCTTATTGGCCCCTGTGTGACTTTAGGGCCTCTGTGTTTAATAAGGTGTTATAATCAGACCACCAAGGGTCTGTGACACAGAGACCTTCTCTCCACCCCTCACACACTGACGGAGCAAGACAGGTGTGTGTGTGTGTGTGTGTGTGGGTCTGCAAAAGGACGCAGAGAACAGAGAGGGAAAGCCATCAATGAGAACAATAAGAGAAGCGTTCCATTCTCCCGGACTTGTAAATTATGTTAAACGCCAAGAGGCCTCAGTTAACTATTGTGGGGATATTGAAATCCTCCCTTTACATTCCAACAAGTCGAGCACATGAGAGACATAAACCACTTTCTGTTCTGCATCAAAAGAGGCCGAGTCATAGCAGAGAGGCTCCCTCAGAAGAGGAGGGGGAGTGGGGAAAAGCTGCAGACTGTAGAAAGTGTGTGTGTGTGTGTGTGTGTGTGTGTGTGTGTGTGTGATAATTTTGTCGGTGCCCGTCTTCGCCTGCATCACAGCTATTGTAGTGCAGGTGTGGACAGCAGACAGAAGCAGCTCTGTGTGCCCTCCGGGAGCCTCGAACACACACGCCTCTGTCAGCAGAGCCGGGCAGAGACTCACACAAACCACGCTGGCTGGCAGATCTTAGGAGGTCATTGATTGTGCACTAAGACGCACTGCATTTTAATCTGTATTCCGTCTTGAAATGATGATGCAACGTTTCGGTTTAAAGGGACAGTTCACACCAAAATAAAATGAAAAAACAGACTTTTCCTCTTACGTTGAATGATATTTATCCATCTAGATTGTTTTGGTGTGAGCTGCAGAATAATGGAGATGTAGCCTGCCTTCTCTCAAATATGATGGAACTAGATGGCGGGCGGCTCGTGGTGATCACACCATAAATGTTTTAAACTCAATGGCAAACTCGCTCTCCAGAAATAATTTGTTATCGTGCAGGAAACAAAGTTTAATGGTGACCTCCTAGTTTGAGCTGCAACGTTACTCAGCCAGCCGTCTCGTTCATGGGTAGACACACGCTTGATCAGGTCTGTGCACTAATATGTATTTGTGATTTTGGGATGAACTGTCCTTTTAAAGGTGCAATATGTTACAAGCAGTCAAATTCATTGTCAAGAAAAATGGGAGGCAGCGTATCACCAGAGTAACAGCTAACTGCTACAGTTAGTAGCTGCCTTGGCTAGTTAGCTCAGTTAGCTGTGCAGCTAGCGCTTCCGGCAGGGAGCTCAGGGATCACAGGATTGTTAGCCACCTTAGATTGTTAGAAACCTCTCGCAAAGGGATTTTGGACCGGGACGAGCTGGGGCTAGCAAGTTAGCATGTTAACTCGCTGTTAATCAGTAGATAATCTGCAACAAAACTGTGTTTTTACTTAACTTTTTAACTATAATTCTTACATACTGCCCCTTCAACCTTTATCTCTTTGCTTGTGTGTCTTGCAGGGTCGCTGTATTAATTTCCAGCGGGTCAAACATGGCGAGTCCAACCAAAACAACCGGGCTCCTCCTCGCACACACCACGCCCCCTCGCCTCCTCCTCCCCCTTCTCCTCCTCCTGAGCCCGCCGAAGAGCGACCTCTGGTCTCCAACTCTGTCCCCCGTACGAAGCCTCCGTCAAGGGGGCCCCGCACCACGCCGCCCTCCCGCACACCCCCTTCTGTGCTCAATCACCCTCCGGGTCCACCCCCAGCCCGCGCACCCCCTGGGCCCCGAGCACCCCCTCCGTCTCGACCCCCACCCAGGCTCTGATGATAAAAAACAAGGGTCTCCAATAAACAGCTGATACATCGAATCACCCCATAAACAAAAACAACAAAAAACTAAAAAAAAAAACACACAACCTCCTTTCACCACCAAAGACTGAGACAGCAGAGGTGTCAAATGTTAAAAGGCCGGAGCTCCGACTGGAGCTCGGTGCTTTGTTGCTGGACAGCAAAAAATATTTATCTGATGTCAGAATCAGCTACTGAGTTTCATCACGGATAACACTTTTATAGAAACATTATAGAAAAGACGAGCATGTAGTTACTTAATGGCCTGTATGTATAATATTAGACGTCATGTTGACTCGAGTGGTAAGAGTAAGTGCAATCCTTTGTGGAAGTTCAACGAGAAAGGATTTATATGTTGTTGTAAGTTAAGATTGTGACAATCTGAGCATGAGCGGCAGTAGATATACCGGTCGGTAGAGAGTTGGTAGAGAGTAGAAACTAATAAAGCTGAGTGAGGATGTGAAAAATGTAGTGAACAGCATGTAGTGAAAGATAACAATGTCGGTTAGTTGGTTGTGATTTTTTAAACATACACTATCTTTGGTTGCTACAAATCAAACTGATCATTTTACCAAAGAATTTTTTTCAACATCCAACTTCAAATTCATTCAGTACAGTTCAGTGATCCCATAGCAACTGCAGGGCAGTTTCTCCATATTTTATTTATTGTAACACAAGCCCCGTCTGCATCTGTTTCCTGTTTAGTACCAGGGGGGGGTTTCTGGGCTTTCAAATCTTTGAGGAAGGGGAAAGACGGAGGTGGATGTAAGGACTTCAAGTGAAAGATTGCATTGAAAATGTATCTTCAGGGTTCTCCTGTATACTGCATTTACTGACTGAAATGATCGTTTGCATTATTTCTTTATTAACAACCTTTTGTGTCCGTCTACAATAAACAAAATGGGGTTTTTTTGTTTTATTGTATATGTGCTGCTTGGCAGTGATTTCTTTCGCAGTTATTAAAAGTGTTTTAAAAAATATGGTATTATATTTCAGTGAGACTTTTTTGCACAGTCACATTGTGAATCAGCTTACAAACACACGGGGGGCCAGCACAGCAGAGGCCTAATGGCATGTTTATTACTTAATTGGCTGTTGCAGGATACAACATTTGTTGATGTTCTTTAATTAAACTGATTACACTTCCACTGCTGTCAGGACACTAATAATCTATCCATGACAAATTAACACAAAAGGCTAAGATCTGTAATAACTTTTCTGGAACAAGTTGCGGCTCCGAGATAAATCTTTTAGCCACTTCTTTGCACATTGAAACATCCTGTTAAAACTCCATTTATGTACTTTTGTGCAGCTTTTATGCAGACAGAATTCAGACCAACTTTTTACAAACGCGTGTTCACTTTGTCATTATAGTTTTTTTTTCTTGAGGAAAAATAAGGGAATTCAATCCACTTAATAATGTATAACACAAGCGTGAGGTTGTCTGAAACATTACATACATTTAACCACAGGGCTGATGCACAGTCTGAGAATGTCCTGCTCCCCCCTCCTCTGACACAGGCTGACGCACAGCTCACACACAAAAGAGCTCGATTAGGAGGTCAGTCTGTCACTACATGACTCACTTCTCTGCAATACATCGGGGCAAATGAATCACACGAGGCTAATGGTATATTAAGTCATCCTGCGAAACAACAACCTACAGCTTGTCCCCCTGACATCTCTTTAAGGAAGCTGAGCTGGACTGAAGGCACACTGACACATCGACGCCAACCGCAGGCTTCGGCTTTGGATAGATAGGAGAGCAACAGATCTTTTTTCAGACTTGTCAGACCAAAAAAAAACAGCCTTTAAAGATTTGGATTTAAATCATCTTTAAATGTATTCATGAAGACTTTTATGCAGTTAATAAACAAGAAGTCCACAGCGCCCTCAAGTGACCAGATGTGACATAACTCTTCCCAGACCAGTCTTCACATTTAGACAATGTTAAATATATTGATTCATGTTTTTAAAAAAGGGAGAGTTTTATCACATCTGAGTTGACAGAATTTTTTTTTTTCCCCCATTTGTTCTGTATGTCAAGGCCGAGACGCGTCATCCAACACACACATACTTAGTCAGAGCCTTGTGGAGCTCGCAAAGATGGAACAGTTTAAAAACAAACTGGTATCACCTTCAATGACACACAAACACACAAACACGCACACACACACACACACACACACACACACACAAACACACAAACACGCACACATCCAAGGTGTGTGTCTACATTTAAGTATGTTTATGAACACACTACCACGCACACTCTCACACACGTATTTAAAGTCCATTGAGTGAATGTTAGCCTGGTCTTCAGGCTTTCCCCTTTCTCTTCTGCATTTTCCTCCCAGACAGCGCCCCCTTCTGGGCTCCTCTCACCATGCCCTTGAACTGGCCCTGCAGTTTGGCACGCTTCCTGTGAACACATAAAAACACATTGGCGTCGGACACTCGAATGAATCAACTCCCAGTCATTAGCTCAATTAATCTCTATGATGACCGAACGTTGCTCGTACCTGCGGTTGAGCTGGTCCTTCTTCAGAGGGATGTAGGCGTAGGGATCGAGCTTCCCCTGTTTCTTCACATCTCCTTTTCCTTTCTGTGAGATGAAAGAATAAGACGCTCAGATTTACAGTTTCTAACCAGCAACTCCTGCAGTGTTTCTGCATGCTGGCAGACGCACCTTTGACTTGTACTCTGCCCCCATGTCATCCCTTCCTCCAAGCGGTCTGTGGATACCTGAGCCTCCAGCTGAGGAGAGAAAATAATTAACTGTTTCAGTCCTTTTTTAAAGCAAAAATGTTGAGAACTTCAGTGGTTCCAGCTTCTTAAAAGAAAGAATTTGCAGCTTTTCTTTGACATTTAAGACAGTAAATGAAGAATCTTTGGGTTTTGGACTGTTGACATTTTATAGACTAAAGGATTAATGGATGTATAATGAAGACGATTAGCAGATTAATTGATGATGAAAACAATCCGAGCAGTCTTGTAACCCAAGATTTAGGCATACTGATTTACTAACAACTCACTGAGGATGTTTTCTCCCAGTCCTACCTTTATATTTTAGCTGTGGTTCAATGTCCATGTCCTCATCAAAGTTGTCATCTCGGAACTTCCTCTTCTGTGTCTTTTTCTAAAGATGTTAACAAACACAAAAAAAAGCCAAAAAACAAAGATGATTTTTTTAAAAATCAAACAGGCTCTATAACAACAGGAAGTTGCATCATTACTGTGTCACATGTAGATGTACTCACACTCTTGACTCCAGCCTCTTCTAAGATATCTTTCATCTCTCCATCTGGAGGGGGAAGTTAAGAGATTATTGTCGCAGCCTTTTCAGACGAAGCTGTGTACAGGACAGCTGACTAACTCCAGGATTTCCTCTTACCTTTGTCTTTCACATCCTCCTCGTCATCCTCTCTGATGATCAGCCGTCCGTCTGATGTCACCTTGAAGCCGTGCTCCACCTTGGCACTCTTTTTCCTTGCCGGGTTGGTGGCTGAGAAACAACAAAAGCCATGTTATATACTTCCACAGAATACATTAATATTATTTAATCTTGACTCACAGTTATCATGTGTTACCTAGCACTCTCTGGGAAACCTTGGAATCCAGGAAGTTGAGCGGGTCATCTTCCTCTCCTTCTTTGAGCCAGGCCCGTCCTTTCTGCGGTTTGCCTGCCTTCTTCTGAGCCTTGCCGCCCTTTCCTTCGTCCTCTGACAAATCACTGTCGGACTCTGCCAGGATGTCCTCAATACTAGAGAGGAAGGGGGGGAAATGTTTTTTAAGTAAGACGTGAGGTAAATTCATGAATGACGGGGCGGTGCTTTGTGTTTGGGAACAGTGGTCTACCTCTGGCTCTTCGCTTTAGGTGCCTCGTCGTCGCTCTCTGAATCCTCGTGCTGCTCTGAGGCCTGTTTCCGCCTCTTGGTGCGAGCCTCGGCCTTGCGGATGTTGGCGAGCACTTTGTGGTGTTCTGCAGGCAGCAGGCTCTTCACCAGCTCAAAACTGGAAATGCAGAAGATGATCAGACACAAATGCACCGACAGCACATGACACTAAGACGGTACAGTGACCGGCGGAGGTAGAGAGAAAGGAAACTGAGAAGTGGCACAATAAGACCCCGCTGACTGGGGTCCAGACTAGCCTTGGAGTATCTTAAAAAAACCTATTGAAATGAAAAATTACCCAAACTTCCTGATGAACTTGGTGAAGATGTTCTTCAGTTTGGTTCTGAAGTGCCTCCTCACGTCGTCTTTGATGCTCCCAACGCCCTCAATCTGAACACAAGCCACAGAGTCAGGTCTGTATTGAATAAGGGCACAGTTATGTCTTCATCGCAGACCAGATCATCTATAATGTTAATGCCTACCATGACGGTGACGTGTGACGCTAGCGTCTTGGCGTCCATGATGAAGAGGATGACCTTGATGAAGCTCAGAGAGGCTTTGACGATCTCTCTGGTACGAGACGACAGCAGCAGACAAACGTTGTGCAGCAGCTGCTCTCTGGTGGTCACCTCGATGGCGTCTGGGAAAGACCGGACACCGGACTGAGTCTACTGATTCGGGGATGCAAGCGTTCAAAAACAAATGCGGGAAATTGTTGAAAGTCTCGAGCCTACCTTTATACTCGAACACCAGTCGAGTCAGCGCCAACACCGTGCAGGTGATCATGGTGACGGAGCCTGTGAGTCCTGCGTACACCAGAATCATATACTGCTCCAAGGCATCTGCAGAGACAGACACTCAGTTAGGATTTTAAACCTTCACACCTCCACGCATACACAACAGAAGGACGACAACTGCGTTACCTTTTGTGTTCCCACAGAATCGGATGAAGGCGTTTCCTATTTCCACCAGCAGACTGTAGGCGTTCTTACGCGCTCCGACCGACACTTCCTTGGTACAAATAATGACCTGAAACAAAGAACAACCTCATGAAGACGATAGACTTCGGTACTCTTTGTGTTTGCAAGCATTTATGTGTGTTTGTACCTCTGGCAGCAGAGCGGTGATAAAGTCTTTGTGTTCTTCGCCGAGCCGTTTCACAATGTGGATCAGACACTTCAGTCTCGGCTGAGGGAGAGAGCGATAAAAACGGGAAGATACGATCAGACAGGACAGTAAATCAAAAGTATATAGTCCCATCTAGTTTCTCGCTTTATTTTATTGCTCTCCACGCAGCAGTCTCACCCTCTTTGCTGGCGAAGATGCGTTTTTCAGAGTCTCGAGCAGGACCGCTTTGAGCGTTTCCAGATTGGCCACGACAAACGCCCTGCACTCGTCTCTCTCTCCTCCGCACATCTCCTCCAGCACGCGATACGCCTTCTTCTGCATGCCTGGATCCTTGGTCTGAAAACAAAAAGAAACGACGCTAACAAGAAATGTTTAGATTTAGAAATGTATAAAACATTTAAGCTCACCGTGTGTACCCTTACCTCCAAGAATGGCTTGATCAGCTCAAAGGTTTTAGTCATGGTGGCTGCGTCCACAGAGGGAGCCATGGCAACCACGAGGTCCATCATCGACAGCCTGAGAGGTAGAAGAGGACAGAAGAGTGATGATACCCATATCTTCTCTCACGCAGAGAACTCCGGAGTGATAAATCCATATTCATGTCCTACCGTGTGAACTCGTTGCTGTCCGTGCTGCTCAGTCTGTCTGTGGCTTTCTGCAGGAATGTGCACACCATCTGAGGAGGATCGATTTGGTTAGTGAAACATCAGAAGACATATTGCCAATGAGAGTGTAGTCTAATAATAATAATGAGCAGTCCTGCATGAAATAAGTCTCGGTTCACACAGCTTTAAGGGTAAAATTCAAGCACTTTCAAGGTACTTAAATCACAAATTCCCATTTATTATCGCATCCAGGTTGTATACTACAAATGCAATTGTGAAAAACAAAGTTTATAGAATTCCTTTAGACAGTCTACATATATTGTTTCTTTGTTCATTTTACTAGCTGTTCAAATAAACTTTAATTGAATGTTTTGATCATGATTATTTACTTCTTGCTCATTTTAATGCCAGGAAACAGCCGACAAATTTGAAGACGGGATCATCTCATTTCAAATATTAAAAAGATTTTTGGTTTACATGAGTAACTGCGTAGATGACACACAACAGTTGAAAATTAAGCATCTTCCAAACTTGTAACAGTTCTCACGAACCCTGAACACTCACCTCTGTTGGGGTGACAGTTAGGTAGACCTTAATGGTGTCCAGTATAGCCATCCTGTAGGTGCCGGACTCTCCAGCTGCAGGCTGCTGGCTGTACACGTTGAAGAAGATGGGCAGGAAGTTCTTGGCGAAGCGACCCATTTCGGCCTTTTCTTCCTCTGCAGACATAAAAGTGGACACAAAATGTTTTTTGGAATTACTTGATTCAAATGTAGGAATAATGAGTGGCCTTTCTCTGTGAATGTGCGTCCTCTTACCAGCAGAGCAGCTCTTGTTGATGATGGTGCGCAGAGCCTGGCACACGATGAGTCTCAGGTCGGCACGCTCGTTAATGGCCATGCCGAGGACGCGGGCGATGCCTTTAAAGGATGCCAGCAGGTCCACGGGACATGTGCAGAAGCCGGGGAGCATGGTCCAGATCTGAAGGAAAATACAGACATGCGCTTCTAAGCATCTCATTCACTTGAGCTCTTTACTCTGAATTCAAAGTTTCATCAACATCAAGCTACCTGTAGCTGTAGAGTCTGGTAGACTTTGGCCTCAAGTTTCTGTCCTGCTTGCTCCAATTCTTCAGCTAAAAACACAAGAACAGAGTCATTAATACTCACACAAAGAAGCTGTTATTCAGCCTCTTTAAGTGGAGCGGCACGCGCTTACCTCTCTGCTTGAGCGTAGAGGCCAGAGGAAGGAAATATGTTGAAAAGAAACCGAGGTGAGTGTTCTTCACATGATCCCGTATGACCGGGATCAGCCAACTGCGTGGGAACTCCAAGTCGTCCCTGGAAAAAAATAAAAACACCACCCGGTCAGTTTAACCGCGAGAATGACGAGACGACCTCTCCAACGTGTTTGCGTGTTCACTCACTCGTAGCCGGTGATGTTCAGAGGCACGGCGCCCAGCACAACTTCAGGCCCCATGCTCTCTACAGCTCCGCCCACAGCCAGGTCCAACTCGCCACTGAAGGGGAAGTGAGGCGTGGTGCGCAGGTCTGCCAGGGACTGCAGGGACTGTCCAGGACACGAGACAACACGCTCAGGCACGCAGCTCCATTTCTTTACTCACGTGGTGATCTACAAAGATTTCCGACTATACCTTGGTCATGACGGGGTGAGCTCGTTTGCCTGCGACGCGATAGAAGCAGCCCAGGACCTGCAGCACGAACGGCCAGGAGGCATGGAAGCGATAGGACAGTCCGTCTTCTACGATGCTGGAACACACAGAGGAGACGGCCGCAATGATCGTGATGAGTCGCCAAGAAGAGAGCAGGATAAGACTGAGGCTGGCTCTGAAAAAATGTACTTACCGAAACATTTTGCAGACATAGGAGGGGTTCCCTGCCGAGGCTGTGGCAGTGATCATGCCCATTTCCTCCATGTGAGGGGCGACACATTCGGTCAATAAAGTCTGAAACACACAACATAAATCAGGGTTCGTACACATTTTTTTAAGGTCAAATTCAAGCACTTTCCAAACACTTTAAGGGGCCTTTTTCAAACTTTTCCAGTACCTTATCACTGGGGTAAAATGCATATCTACAAGAATATATATAATCATTATTATTTTTTTTTTTTTCATTTTTTATCACAATTATGTACATTGTATTATGCTGTAAACATCTAAAATGATGTTTCAAATAGCAAAAACTTTAGAAATTAAAGGAGAACACAAAGTTTTATCCAAAAACAAGGGAAGCCACTTGGTGTTCTTCAGGCACACTTGCACCGAGACAAGGAGAGACCTGAGAACACCCTGTAATTTTCTTTTTTGACATAAACTTTTTTAAGCTGTTCGCTTATTCATCAAAGTTTGTCAATACTGAACATGTCATCTGTCCAAATTGCATCAAATTCACTTTCTCCTCAGCCATCCTTCTCTATTGCTACCAGGCTGCATGTGTAATGATACACACACACACACACACACACTGATTTTATTTCTCCTTGTACTAAGCAAACTATCCAGTCTGATCCCAATTTTGCCAAGACACAGAGTTATAATGTCAAGCACTTTCAAGCACTTAAACTAAAATCCAAGTACTTTTCAGACCTTGAAAATGCAACATTGAAATTCAAGCGATTTCAAGCACCCGTACGAACCCTGATGAATAGTCAATTAGGACCCTGAATACACTGCAAAATGAGAATCCACTGAATCTCAAGAGGATTTACTAATTTTCTAGACCTTCCTTTCTGACACAAACTTGAAAGATTAAATTACAACCCAGAAATACCCTGAGCCAATAAAACAAAAACCCTCTGGATCCCCTTGACACAGGCGGATGATAACGTCTTTACCTTTAGCGTGTTGGCAGCTGCAGAAACCACTTGCGTGTGAGGCGACAACAGGCAGGACATGGCGGCAGAGAAGAGGCGAGGGAGGTGACCCAAACTCAGAGAACTCTGCAAGCTAAAGACACGCCGACTGTTCACTAATCTGTAGAGCAATTAACACGAATACAGGAACAAATGTGCGATGCTGCTGTGTGAGGAAAACAGTTTATTTACCCCGACAAATGAACGTGCGCTTTCTCCATGACGGCGAGCCAGGCCAGGAGAGGCTGCAGGTCGTTCTCACTGGGCAGGTAGTCATACAGAGCCTGAGAGGATGAGAATTAACCATTAGCTTTCACATCCAATTCTGCATTATGACTTTGGCCATTTTTTTTTTTTTGTGCATTCTCTCACCGTGATGATCTGTGCATTGAGTTCTGGCGAGAGGGTCGAAGCATTCGGCTTCCCGCTGAACAGCCGATGAAAGGCCTGCATGGCGCTCGCAGTCACCAGCTACAGCCGGAAAACACAGCAGTATTAAAAACCACACTCAGGTGCAGCCGGATGCCTTTGTTTATCTATACAGACACTACTATGGATGTTTCTGTGCTCTCACCACGTGGCTGAGTGTCATCACTCGCAGCAGAGTCTCACAACAGGACTTGACAGATCCCAGAGGAAACGTCCCCATCAGCTCCTTCAGGAGGCCCAGCACATGCAGTGTGGTGGTGTCCTCTTTGCTGCCTGAAGGGGGAGAAGAGAGACATTCACATAATTACCTGCCGTGTTTTGTGTTTTCTAACCTAAAGTCTGTATCTGGGTTTCACTGCCACAGAGGGGGAAAAAACATCATGGTGCATTTTGTGAACTCTAATCTATATTCTTTGGTATGGCAAAGGTTGTGGGCACTGCCAGGGACTTCATGGGGCATTCAAGTGTACCTTACAAAGAAATCTCTTTCTGTTGATTGTTTCAAAGGGTAAAGTTTTTTTTTTCTTATTATTCTTTGTTAATATACACATATCTATATTTGTCACTACTTTCTATGCATTAACTACAACAATTAATAAATACATGTAAAATAAAAATAACAATATTCTATTATTCTGTACATGGGCAGATTTTAACCACTAAGCTAGAGAGTACAGGACCAGTACTCTCAGAATTGCTTTCATATTTAACCAAATAACTAAATCGGAAATTGAACCGAAACCTTGTGAATCAGAATAGAATTGAAATCAGGGGTGACACCCAGCTCTGTACAGAAACAGATACACAGAAAGAAAAACTAATAGTTACATATTGGTATACATGTTGCCTTACCTCCTGCTTGCTCCATTTCTTTCATGCAGAACTTGGCTGTGGTCACTGCAGCTGGGTGATGGGTTGGTGCATTATCTGTGAACAGGAAGTCACTTCCTCTGAGGATGGAGCACACACCTTGCTGAGCTGCTTTACGGACCTGAGAGGAAAAACATAGGCGTAAAAATATAAATATAAAAAAGGTACAAATTTGAAACATCTCAGTTAATGTTCAAGTTAACATGTAATAATTCTGAGGCAGTCACTATGAGCTGGTGAGACGGACCTTGGGCTTGCTGTGCACTGTGAAGCTGAGAAGGCCGTGGTACGCCTGAAGAGTGGACGGGTAAGCCCAGACAGACACGTCCTGCTTCCTCAACAAAGTGGCCAGGCATGACAGGATCTGCAGATGCAAAACTTAAATCAATCTTTGCTGCAGTTTAAAAAATGAACCCTGAACAAACAAACGGGGCTCAGAGAGAAATCTACTCACCCATCTGAGAGCTGAGGCGGTGTCGGACGTGGCCTGTTTGGACATGACGTCCATCAGAGCTTTGGTGGTGTCCGAGAACTTGGACATGAGCACGGGAGTAGGAACCCTATAGAGCACAACGCACCGGTGAGATTTCAAGTTACATCTAAATAGCCTTGATAAGCACGGGGGGGGGGGGGAAGTAAAATAAGTCCCACCGTTTCATGACGAGGTTGAGAAGGTACGCCACTGCAGCCTGTGACTCTGCTGAGTCCACAACCTCCAGGGTGGTCATCTATCAACAGCACAGATATGCTTTATTTTTCACTCATACAACATTATTTTTTATGTTTAGGACATGAAACTTCGGAAAAGGAAGAACTCACCAAAGCGGCAAAGTACTCTGTTTCGGTCTCCTTCCCTCCTTGTCCACGGATCACCTCAGTAACAGCTGCCAACACTGCACAGATCTGTGAGACACATCAGGTGATTTAGTTAAAACCAGCAATTTGGAATAACCGATACAAATCTGCAGTGTTGGTATCCTTGCATCAAATCCAAGAGGTGTCATCAACAACTTTTCAACTTTTTTTCTCCTGATGCAAAAGGGCGATTTTCACGACTACTTCAGTCTTACAACCAGTTATTTATGGTGTATTGTGAATACACAATCTACCGTCCGTGTAAATCCTACCTCTTTGTGAGCAGCTGAGTTGGACTCCCAGTATCGCTGCACCTTCCTGAAGGTCAGGTTGGAGCAGTCCGACAGCCCGCTGAGAAAGGTACCGGAGGTCCTGTCTGAAAACGCCTCACCTGCATCCTCTTCCATACAGGCATCTTTGCGACTGCCTGCGATCTCCAGCGGACCTGCCTGCAGCTCATTGTGCAGCTTAAGGGCATCGACTGTTAGATCACTCTTTTCTGTAGGGAAAAAAATATGATAAAAGAGGCTAATTGAAGCCATCCTACAAATGGCACGGACAAGGCAACTACAGTGCTGCCTTTACATCGCTAGAAAAACACAGTCTCTTTATTGTTTTGGCTCTTTATTCCAGCGCACTGAACTGACAAGAAATAAACCCATGGCTTGGTGCTGATTTGCAGCTTTTGCCGCGTTTGACGACATCTTGCACATTTTGAGACACGGATGTAAATGTGATCATAACATTACATTCTCACAGCAGACATCATCTGCAAATGGAGCTGCTACCCAATATCAGCCATGACGACAAAACTGTTGAAGGACTTCATGTGTATGCGGCTTTGTGTGGATGTAAACAGGCTAAAATTACACCAACTTTAAAGGATCGATATGTAGGAATTTTACCTGGTAGTTGTTTTAGTTGTTTAGTTTAGTGTTATATTGCAAAGCTACATCGTTAAATTAGCATCAAGCCCCAGGTCGTCCTGGTCCAAAACTCCAGTTATGCTATGCTGTGTGTGTACACGCTAACCCTCCCCAAGCTACCAGTCTGGACCACTAGCTGCACGGCTAACTGAGCTAACAAGCTAAAGCTGCTGCTGTTAGCGGTTGCTCTGGTGATATGCTACCTCCTATGCTGTTTAAGCATGAATTTGACAGGTGGCCTCTTGTTACATATTGCTCCTTTATGTTCAGAGTCACCATACATTTGTTATTTACACTAATGTGAGCCAATACACGTCCATATCTGTCTCTGGTACAGTTATAAACTCTTCGTAGCATTACTGCCAACAGTGTCAGGGTGTCACCTGTATGACAGATGCAATCATGACCAGTTGTCTTTATTTAATGACAGAACCTTTAACACACACAGCCACAAACACACAGTAGCTGTTATCATGTCAAATAGAGGACTTATCTGACTGAGGAGGTAGTTCAGGGGCCCAGAAAAAAAAGACAGAAAGATACGACGTCTGACTCTCGGCTGATAACTTTAATATGATCGCTGACAAATATCTAATGGCTCAACACATGAAGTTATCCTGGGCAGCCGCAAGTTAAATGGCTGACGCTAGCTGCTGGTAGCACTAGCCACATACCCACGTGTGGTGGGAAGCTTACCGGAGGGTCTGCTGAAGTAGCGGCTTTTAGCGGCCTGCCGAAACCGACTCGTCTGCGGGTTCGAGTCGCTGCTGTGACCTTTCTTCCACCGTTTGAGTTTGGACCCGGCCCCGGAGCGAAGTTTCCCCGATTTGACCATTTTCGGGGTTGACGGTACTCAAGTTACCCCGACTGTGCGTGGAGAAGCTCCTGCAGATGGCTCTGTCGCTCAACAGATGACGTCACGGGTGCGTTCACGTGTCTGAGCAGGCCTTCATGTTGTTTCGCCAGTAGATGGCGCTGCTCAACACCAAACGACATACTAAACAGCTGAGCAGTGGTGGTGAGTAACACAGTACATTTACTTATTAACTGCGCTGAAGCACACATTATACTCTGTTGACACTATTTCCCACAACATCTGAGAAATACATAGTATACTTTTAACTCCCCTACATTTATCAATGTTTTATTTTAGTGTATGTTTAAGGTATGTCTAATGTATGTTTTGTATTTTGTATGCTACTGGACACTTGAGTTTCCCTCGGGATAGATAAAGTATCTATCTATCTATCTATCTATCTATCTATCTATCTATCTATCTATCTATCTATCTTCTTTATCTGACAGCTTCATACCCTTCCTGTCCAGTATTAAAACATGTATATCCACATCTGGTTGTTTTGAATGTGAATGTTTCTGATAAACTGACGGAGAGTTCCACTGCACTCTAAAATTCCACTGCACTCAAGTGTTGTCACTACATGTTGATGATTAATCGCTGAAGATTAAACCACAAAACAGCATGTAATAAGAAGTTACTATAAGCATATAAAACAAACCATATATAGCAGTAAATAAAACATACACATGAACGCATCAGTAGCCTAATATTACTCCAAATATACTGATCATTTTATTGCAGAATGCATATTTCCTTTTCATTTTCGGAATACATTTTGTTTATAAAACGTACATACTTTGACTAGTTATTTTTTGTATGTTTTTTAATGCAGATCTTTAACTTGTAGTTCAATATTTTGTAGATATGGTATTGATAGGCCTAAGTAAATGAGGCAGATACACTGCAGCTGAGTAACTCTGATCTCCTGATGCGTTTGAAAGAACCCTCAGTCGCTGGTGGTCCTTGAATCTGGATTGTTTTGTTAGAACAGCTGTTTCCAAGAGGAAGGTAAAAGTGCTGAGCTGCTGAGGTTGCACGTCAACAAAACCATTACCATGAACATCGCGAGGGATAGAGTTGAGAGTCCCACGAAACGGGCCTTGATTTGTGTAATGTTCAGTCAAACACAGAGATTCTTTTACGGCTCTCTTAAATTTCTTCGGCACTATTCTAATTCATTCAACACTGGGCAGTGGTTCCCAAATGTTCTGCCTTGTGACCCCTTAAAACAGGGTTAAAGTTGGTCTTATTCTAGCCGTGAGCTGCGAGCAGGTTGACCACATTTTCTCTTAGATTTTTCAGTCTAATTTAAGGATATTTTAGTAGCTTGTGTGTGACTAAAAAATGAATCGAAGTATAAAATAAAACTTTGTGTGACAAAAATATCCCTTAAACCTTCTTGAAATCCTCGAGATTTTGGAGGCCTTGGAAAAGTATTTCCCTGAAGACATATAAGAATCAGGAAAGCAGAGAATGACTTTAGATTTACAATATTTATTGATAAGTTATTCAAGTACAGTGAGCATCATATTGTACATAGACTACAGTATCTTGTTTGGAGCGATGAAATAAAAAAAAACAGGTCACATCTCTTATTACCTTTTAGAAAGGCGCCCTTCGTTACATTCCTTGCCTTTATTGTGAATATACAGCTGTGAGTGGAAAATGTATTGCGCACATATTACATAACCAAACGACACATAAGGAAACTTATATTTACGATCTCATTTTCTGCCGTCCTTACCCTGCTTTTTAAAAAAGCGTGACAGAAATCTTTATTTAAAAAAAAAAAAGAAGACGAAAAAAAGACTTAACAGTTTTTCCCTTTTTTTTGGATCCCCAGGTGAACCATATTCAGTTTATCAATAAGCACAAGTTACACACATGATGAGGAGGAGGGGACCTGTGTAAACAATAGAGTTGTGAGTTGATGTCCAGACAGATAGACAGACAGACGGACAGACAAGCAGACACTGGGATGTGCATCTTAGGACTCTACTTTGAATCTAAAGTGTTTTCAGTGCTTTTCAATATTCTCACTTAATTTGGAAAAAGGAAAAAATACAAAAAGGAGCAATATAAAAGCAATAATATCTTATATAAAAATGTACATAAAATTCCACTGCAATACCAACTGGAAAATCATTCCAAGCCCTACTCCTATTCCTGCACTCTTCTCTGGCACGTCCTTTGTCTCTTCTCCGCTGCATGGCCCCTCTGTCTCAGTCCTCAGTTGGCTATGACCGCGGGGTTAGTGTTGACGATCACTTGGACGACAAAGTCCTTCTGGATCTTGGCGTCTTGCAGGCGAGTCTTGTCAGTCAGGAGCTTTCCGGAGAAGAACCACCTCTGGCGGGTCACCTCGATTTCCTCCTGCTCTTGCAATTGTTTCTTGAGCTCGGCGATGGAGTCGGCCAAGCTGGCTGTCAGACGCACATCCTTTCCTGAGAAAAACAGCCAGGCATAAATAGAGTTGACACAGATTTCGAAACGAGCTGTGAGACACTGAATGGCTATGAATTATACATCGGGCCCCAGCCTAGATGAGACGAGATGCGATAAAGGAGAGCTGCATAACACGCCGTTCTTCAGATGATAATGTCATAGTATAGGTCGGACAGGATGTTTCTTACCTGATGACAATCGCACCCGCAGCTGGAACTCCTGCCTGCAGGGAGGGGGCTGGGCTTTTTGTGTGGATTCAGAAACTTTGTTCTCAGTGGATGTCTCGCTGATGAGGTTGACAGGCGGGGCTAAAGTGTAGGCCGGGAGCTGGTAGCGGTTGCCCAGCTCATCATAACTCTCTGTGAGAGAGCCTGCAAACGGGACAAATGACCTACATGAACAACAGCTCTCCACAAAAAAAAAAACCTTCCCATCAGTAACACCAACCATCTATAGCCCCGATGCATAAACTCTGTCTCTGCTTCCCAAGAGTGCACGGTCATCACATTTACATTATATCTACTTTCATCACATTAACATCAACAACCACCAGCGTCCTTCAACAGCAGATAAATATGCACGGACAGAACGTTTCTTTTCCCCCACGTAACTCTGTCATGGCTCTCTGTGCACCAATCCATTCACAGCGGTCACGCAGCACTGCGACTATTATGTAACTATTACAGCAGTAATCTCTAAACAACTGAGGCATGGCTTTCTGCAAACTGTCCTTTGACATTTGGGGAATTATTACAGTGAGTTTTATATTTGTGCGGGAAGATCAAGGACGTTTACAGCTTACAATTGATAGCTGGACAAAGCACATTTCCATATCTGAGAGAGGGTACTGTGTGTGTCTGTGTGTGTGTTCACATGGTTTCATACCGTGTGGCAGAGTGATGCAGGCTCCGTCCACTATAGCCTGTGCTAGCTCCAGGTCATTGCACTCTGCAGCCAGGGCTGCTGCTCTGAGTGCATCCCAGATCTCTTTCCGTCCGTCAAAGGCCGGAGCCGTGTCCCAAAACTCGTCTCTCTTACTCCTCAGCTGGCCCTCCGTCATCGGGTACTCGCTCTTCCACTTTGGACGCTCCTTCTTGAGGGGCTCATTGCGCGCTGAAAGATAAAAGGGGTCAGGGTCATGCTCTGTTCTACAGCCACGCAGACAACCTTTTGGTTTTTAAAAAGGTGTCAGGAAGGTGTCAAAGCGTCACCGTGACTTTTCCAAGTAAATGTATCCTAATGACATAATAGGTGCAGCTAAAAGGGATTATGGGACACATATAGGATGCATGTGTGGTGTACACATGGTGTAAATGTGTTCCTAATGTGTTCCCCTCAGCAGACCTATGATTGTCGGGCAAAACGCATTTAAAAAAGCAACTTGGTCTATCATTTTGAAGACATATTAGTGTACCATCACTCAAATAGCTGACCGAGCTGAACAAACAATTTCCAGGACAAAACAGAATGAAAAATCAGAGAAGCTAAATGCATTAATTGTATTACAGCTGTACAGTTTTATGAACACTATGTAACTGAGTCATTTTGCTGAAACGCTGTAATAAAGTACAATGTTGAGGTACCTTTTTTCATTCCACTACGTTCATTTAACCAACTTTACCAGTTAATTCATATTATTCGTACACCACATAAAAAAAAATGTGAGATGATAATAAAATATGATATATCATTACAGATGAAGCTACCCAGTAGTCTATACATACTCAAAAATAACTTTTACCAGCTGCAACATCATATTGGTCGTAAATGAATCCATCAACGATACTAAACTAATTTTCTTGAAGTTGGACAATTTGTGTAAGGAGTACTTTCACTTTTGGTTTGTTTAGTATATTTCAAAGCTCGTGCTTTTACACTTTTACGCAAGTAAAAAAATTTGGAGTGCAGGCCTTTTTCCTCTTGCGTCTTTCAACTTAAGTAAATTATCTAAGTGCTTCTTGCACCTGTGTACTCGGTCATGTAAACACCAGCGCGGTCGGACAAGGTCAGAAAGGCTCATCACACTCCCAGACTCCCACACTGAAGGATCTTCAGTGTTTGGAAAAAAACAACCCCTCGCAACTGCGCTGTGTACACTCCCTCGCAACAGACACACTTATCACTACTTATTTGCTCTACAGACGTAAGCTAAAGCCAACTACTACTATGCATGTGACTGCTCTTTGTCTGAATTCTAACAGAACACAACCAGAGTCATTTTATACTTTCCACGCTGGCACAGCGTACCAAGTGTACCAGCAAACCAAGAAAGTCAATCTGATCCACAGAAGGAGGGAAATCAAAGTGATTATTTATAGTGTTTTGGATTACCGCAATGGCTAGTAACACATACATGTGCGCCGACATGCGCGCACACACACAAGCAAGCACCAGTGGATTATAGGCAGTAATCAGTTTCCACATAACAGGATTTGTCTGCCCCTATCCCATAAGACATTGGTTGGAGCGTGAGCACCCTCTGGCCAATGAAAGCCGGCAAAAACAACCAGGGACTAATACGAGTCCGCTGAAAAACAAACAAACACCTTCCGCAAATGACTGACCCAGGGTCACACATTTGAACGGCTGATTGCTGTTCTTCTGGCTTATATAAGATGCAAAATGTTTCACACCGAGAACAAATGTCAACCTTTCTTTACTAAGTTGCCATCTGCATCACACAGTATATGCACAGATTTAAATAATTTTCTATGTTGTTATCAATGCGGCAGACTACATAGTGATAAATGATAAAACACCATGAGCCAGTTTGGATTTATCCACGGTGTTACTTGTATGTGCTCCTGCATACGTATTCATTCAGAAATACACGTTTCATAGTTTTCATGTCATGCATTGGTAATTAAGGTCAACATTTTAATATGAAATGAACTTTTTAAAGCCATAATTAACACACAGCAGAAGTCTGAATAAAGACACTGATGTAAAAATGAACTTCTTCACTGCCTCCAGCCGGTGTCTGTGATATCATCGTGTTAAAGAATATTCTATTCTACAGTTTGCTTTAAGCCTTTGGTCGGCAGCTGCATAGTTGCAATTAGCATGACAGCCAATTAGATACAAATACCATGGTTATCTATAATCCTGACTGACTTAAGATAATTGCAAGCTGCCCTGGTCTGTTGTGATGTAAAGGGAACTCAAGGTAAGTATGCAAAGTAGAGTTCAGAGGGTTTCTGGAGTTATTAAGGACATGAACCACAGCACATCACACCACTGACCCTAAAGCAAACAAACACTGTGGTTGCCATTTTGGTTTGGGTTTTTTTGCTTACTAGAATGAGAGAGCTGTAGTCAGCGGCGACAGCCCGCATGATGCGAAGAATGTTTTATCCACCTCACTTCAGTAGGAAGTCAGTGAGCCAGACTATCTGTTTATGGTGGAGTGTAAGTGTACGGAGAGATCAACTTTGATAGTGTCTTCGGCGGTGAGCCCACAGTACCTGGAACCTCAGCTTAGCAATTTGAAATGAAGACAGTGGATGAAGTGTTGCTGTCCCCCCTCGAGCTGAAACATTCCCCATGGATGGAAAAATTACTCATTTAGTTTCTGTTCTGTCAATGAAAGTGTATTTTTGGACTATTTTCATTCTTAGTGCACCATTCATGACAACTACTACTACTACTACTAGTAGTGGCATGGTGTTTATAAGCAGCATAAATACCATTATTGTTGTCCATTACAACCCAAACTAAATGAATGAAATTAAACTTTTATTCTAAAGTCTTCATCAAAGTGAGATCTGTGTACTTCTCCGTGACTGAATGGATCTAAGTAAAAGCGTCAGGGTGGATGTTGTTGACCTCCTTCTGACTTCTTTTTAGCCATTTCCCTTCCTATCGCTCTTCAGTTCTTCCATTTCGCTTTTACTGTATATTTGTTTGTAGCTCAAATGCAAATAAAAGCAGGCAGCTTTGACTCCAACATCAGTGTTAGAATGTAAATAAGTACATTTACTCAAGTACTGTATTTACGTACAATTTTTAGATATTTATACTTTACTTAAGTAGTTCCGTTTTCTGCTACTTTGGATCTCCGCTCCACTGCATCTTGGAGGCAAATGTTGTACTTTCAACTCCTCTACATTTATTTGATGATGTAAGTTACTATTTACTTTTAGAGATTTCATGCTGCATCAGAGTCAAGGTAGCATGAATTTATATTATTGGTGACTGGATTAAAAAAACAAAACACAAAATTGGAAAAATGCTGAATTTCCCAATATGTTGTTCTTGATTTTTTAAACATGAGTATAATTTACCTTTACTTTTGATACTTCTGTATATTCATCATCAAAAAAATACTTTTGATACTTAAGAACATTCAATATTTGATATTTTAAGACACTATCAGTTAGGGGTGACCAAAACAATATTTCAGCATGTTATGGTTTGTCTATTAGCCTACTTTTGGGTACTTTTTTTTTTTTTACAAAACTGCTCAACATACAGAAAACCCTCTGAGACAGAGCACAATGCAAAGAAAAAGCACAAAAGTATTTCATTCAACCCACACATAGATCTATACTCACTCCTCAGAAAAACACACTTAAAGGGTGTGTCTGGACCGTGGTAGTAGTTGTATTCCCTGGAGTTTGGCACTCCCATAGCTGTTTGTTCCCCAAGTTTGATGTGAATCAGTTAAAAAGTCTGCATTCATGAGCTACAGATGCTGACCCAGACGAAGAGGTCTCAACAGCTTGCTGCAACAACTGACGAGACAGCCGAATGACCGCGTTTCCCTCGATGTGCAGCCTCAGATGCAGAGCCGACTGAACCTTCCCAAGTTCCTTAAAAGTGATCGAACTGCCTCTGCTTGTTATATCCCTTTTTAATAGCAACCACCTCACAACCCCAAAATACGGCTGGATCAATTCATGGAAAGAGCTTCGGTTTATGGGGAGAGTACGTTGAGTGTCCAAGCCAGAAGGTGGCTTCTTTACACAGGAGGACTAATCCTATCAGCTCTATTTGGAGACGGGATAGAAATACCCAAAGGCAACACGCTAAACCTATTAACAGACAATAAACCCCTGTCTGACTTGAAGGAGAAGCCACTCTATTTTTGTGAACCGCCACTAACAGGTGACTGTTGTTTCTTCGCAGAGGCTCTGCTATTTAAATCAGAGAACACACACCTGGCTCTCAGATGCACAGGTAACAGTCATGTAACATGAAATCAGAGGTCGTGTCTGTCTGGCAGGTAGGTGCTCTCCCCCTGCATGTAAATACAGAGGCAAACCATGCACTCAAGTGGGTCAAACTTTGATATGAAAACTCTGTGCAGCTGCCGCTCGATACATAATGCATGATGCTCCAGCTGAGTGCACAGGCGCCTTTATTCTGCGAGGGAGACACTGTCCTGCCGGGGCAGGTCCTCAAGCACAGATCAGACACGTGGCTAAGCCCTGACTGTCGAGACTGAGAAAGACGTCCATGCAGCAGGGGTGTAGCTATGAATCCTGGGTGGTGCTATGTATGTGTGTGTATCTCCTGTGCAAGGTGTAACTTTGTGAATATGTCTGTTGTCCTGATGTAATTATGTGTCAGATGTATGGACTCATATTCTCACCACCTCTCATCTCACTTGTAACACTTCGCTCTGCACATATAAATGTGTAGAAACCACCCTATTCTCAGTTTAAAGGGCATCCTCTCTGGTGCTTCTATAAAAAAAAAAAAAATAAATTACCCAGCTTCACAGCCTCTTACCTCCACGTTTTTTGCTCCTTGTCGAGCTCCGGGCACTCCCTTGTCCATCCATCCTGCTCCTCCCCACACAGCCTCCCATCACTGTCCCTGCACCCCACACCCAGGAGAGAGACCATCAGTCTACATCCACACATTTTTTTCCTTTTTTGTTTTGTTTTGTTTTGTTAAATGCAGATGTGATGGAGAGAGTTAATGGTGACGTCAAGCGGTGTGCCTTAGACGAGGAGCGGCATCATCGGGGAATAATGACAGCTCAGCACTCCTTGTTCCTGTGAGGTCAGACGAGCTGCGATGTTTACGTCACGTGTACTGCCAGCTGACTGGGGGACACGCGCCTTCACCCCACGCCACCCCTGCCAAGCTCTCCCCATTCACGTCGAAACATACATGTCTGTGCACTACGACACTTCATGGGACCTGTTTTTAATTCAAATCATGCACATCCGATGGGGTTTTTAATTCATCGTGCAGTCCCATTCATAAACAGCATTTTACCAGCATTCGACATAAACTTAATAATTTTGCCTACCGGAAATCCAGTCTGCCAAATTATGCATTCGCCTGCAGTTCGCTTGCCACATCCGAACTTGCTCCTGAGTGAAGTTAGCGGTGGATCCCGAAGCGTCGATCGCCTGAGGGGGGGATGCGAGTCAGCAGGTTGACGGACACAGACTGGGAGCTGTGTGTCGGTGCAGGGCTGGAGGGCTGGCGACCGGTTCGGCCCCTGCAGAGCCTCCGGGAAGTCTCAACAGCTTCTCCTCTACAAAAAACACTGCAATCAATATCCGCTTCCCCCCCGAGTCATAATGGATGGAGCTCACCAACACAAGCCGTCCGCACTGATCTAGAATTAAAGCCTTATCACTCTACACGCATGCGCAGCTTAGATACAATTGGTCTGTCCGGCGTCAAACTCGGCGGAGTAAGACAAAGCACCCCTCCAGAATAAGATGTGTTGATTTGAAATCATCAACGATCCGGGTTCCAAACAAGCAGAGTGTGAGAACACTAAAAACAATCATTAGGATAAACGTGGTTGAATGACGGAAGTGTCGTCGGGGCATTGTGCAAAGCAGGTTTGTACGGGTCAACAGGGATTTTAGTCTCAAAAGCAAGTCGGAAGTTGCTATTCTTTTAAGTTTGGCTTGACGTGTCCCCGCTCCCAAAGTGCATCTTATCCTCTCTTTTTTTCCTTTTTTTAAATCTGGTATTTGCAATAAAGCACACACCTAGAGTTTTATTCATGTTCATACATCGGTTGTTTCGTTCTCTTTCTGTAAATGTTGAGCAAAGAAAATAACACTTTTATGTTAGTTATTTGTTTGAAAACAATAACCTGCAAAAAAAAAAAAAAAAATGCTGGATTTTGCGGTCTCCCTGTCTGGGAACAAGTAAATCCCATCTATTTAATCTTGCCAAACTACAGGCCTGACTATTGACTTTATTGGCTTATCCACCGATATGTCCATGTATCTTTATAGTATATGCAAGTTAAGGTAAAAACAGAGACACCTCACAATAATAACTGCTTCAGTTGCCAGTGTGTATGGAGTTGAATTCTTTGCTGCCATCTGCAGAAAACTGAATTTTCAAACTTTGATCCTGCTCCTCATGACAACGGTGACCTATGGACATATTTGCACTATACACATTATGCATTGCTTAATCTTTGTCCATCTTATGTTTATGCCTAGTATGCACCCTCGCATTTCACTCTGAATAACGGCCCATGCGATCACAACAACACTTGGTATTGGTAACAGAAATTGAGAAAAACAAAACTGTGGAGTGCAACACGTCAACAAACAGACTGGAAATGGTCAAAATGAGTCATTAGCATGCAGTTTTAATACTCTAATATAAACTGAATTGCTAAAATTATTTAAAAACTGCAGGATTCTTTTGTTTTTTGTTCAGCTTCTGGTCAATTATTCATATCCTCCCAACATACTGCGAAGCTTCTGACTAAACCGACACATTGAGCGCTGACATCTGCTGGAACACTGAATGTTGACAGGTCTGTGTGAGAGTGTGAGTGTGTGTGCGTGTGTGTCTGTGTCTGTGTATGCAGTGTCAGACACAGTGGGAGGATCTGATGAGCAGTGGCAGGGTGAATGAAGGAGGGCTGAAATCTGTTATCATCCTTTAATCTCTTCAGCCTTTATCGGACAACCTTTCTCCTGCTCTTTAACTGACAGGATCAACATCCACTTTTTAATTATCTGCTAATCAAGGCATTAAATGCAAACAGTTAAATATTTGTAATTGATTTGTCATGTAGACTGTTGAGCCATGAGCCATGAGCGAGAATTTCACTCCAAGTGGAGGGAAAGCTTTCATATCTCCTCTTGATTTTTAGCTTTTGTCTCGGTGCACTTCAGCTACTGTAGCTGCTTGTTTTTATGACGTAATATATTCATATGAATCTGCAGATCAAATCTGGTCACATCTCAATTAATCCTTCCCTACTAGCAGCATGTCTGTCTGCGTAAGCAGCACTGTGACATAACACTGGAGCTGCTCAGTATGGTAAAGTAATCCTGCATGGGCAAAAATAAATAATTAATAAAAATATTCATAATATTTAAACATTTTAAGAATTTTGATGTTTAAAATGGAATCTGTGCATGTGTAAAAACAATGAATGAACATCAATAATAATAAGTGACCACTCGGTGAGACCATTTTTTTTTAAATAAAGCAATTTATAAAGATTTATTAACTTAACAGGTACAAAATACAGATAAATAATGACATTATCAACTTTCTGCAGTTTTTCCTTTAGAGTTTGTTTCAAATGATAATATTGGACTAGATTCTGCATACAGACTAGGGAGGTGGAGGTCTTGGGAGGAACAATTCTTTGTTGCTTTCTTTTTTGTTGCTTGTGCAGAACAAGCAGGTAGTTTGCATTTAAAAAAAAAAAACAATTCTAAAAGGTACTTCAGTCCAATAATATGTCAGTCAGTTCACGTGGATTATAAAAAAATATCAAACCCATCATTAGCTCAGAATCAAGCAAGACCCGTTTGTGATACAAAGTAAAACCCAGCAGAAGACAAAACCATCCAAAAATGTAGACTGTTGAGCCATGAGCGATGCCACAGCAGCACGTATTTGAGGTATTGGAGGTCGACATGACCCCATTTTTCAGTATGGAGCCACCATGCTTGGATCCTTTAAGCCAAAGTGGGCTGGAGTCATCAAAGACTGCTGAAACCAAGTAACAGATATGCCTAAGTAGTGTTTGTCATACAGGCATTAAGTCCTTTTTAACTGGGAGGAAGTCCCACGTCAAACCATCACCATGTGGGGTGTGTCCAGAGGGAAGGAGGACACGCGTCAGCCAGTGACTGGAGAGAGAAGATGAGGCAAAACGAGGATTACAGAAAAATACAAAGCCACGTTGATCATATATGACACATGGGTGCCTGAACAGAAAATCTTTACAGACATCAGATAAACACACCTTCTCTTCTCCACGCCTAAGAAGACTTTCCAGTTATTCAGCCTGCCGTAGTGATAGGGGTTTTTGTATACCTGGCGGAGCGTTTAAGGAAGAAAAAAGAAGCAATTAAAAAACCATTAAAAGGTCACTGTTATATAATTGAGGGTTGTGTCTCATATTAAATGATCTCCATTAAATTACCACCCCAGAAATTACTCCAATATCTGAAACATTTAACATTCTTACTCTTCCTCGTTTTGCCAGCCGCTGTCTTTCTTTGCTGTTGATGTGTCTTTCTATGCTGGTCTCTCCTCTTGATATGAGAACTGCGTGCCAAATAGTCAGAGCTCCCAGAGCCACTCCCACAGTACTGAAAGAACAAAATGTTTTTTTATTGGATCTGCTGCCAAGAAAATAAAAGACAGACACCGTATCCCCATTCTTCTACATAAACTGACAGTTACCAGTGTGTAATTTATAGTGCACCTTGTTTTGGGTTGTATGGAATAAATCAGTGCACTGATAGAAGACTTCTCTCGATCAGATTGTGAATACCTTTGTCAGCTTTACTCGACAAGAAGGAAGCCAAATGGTTTTCCAAACATTTTATTGTTTTGTTAGTTTCCTCTCCCCGGAGCAGTTTAGCCACAGTCCACAAGCTCTTCGGTTTCTTTGCACATTGCTTTGAGAGACAGTAGTCAAGGTTTGTCAACCATTTCAAAAGTAAAAGCTAAGCAACTTAACAGCACTTTAAAAGACAGCTAAAGCAAACAAAAATGTCCACACTCTAAAAGCCTTCACTTATAAATCATTACCACAAATGTGAGAAAAAATAAAGCTAAAAGAATTCATTTGTATCTACATCCACAGTCATTTCATTCACTTTACCAGCAGGTCATATTAATTTTAACTGTTTGTTTTGACCATGAAAATTTAAAGTTTAACTCCATCTCTCTCAGCCAATTTTACACATTAAAGTGTGTTTACAGGATCTTCGAGAGGTGTACTACTGCATATATGAAGCAAGTAGTATCAAGACTTTAGTGGCTCCAGAGGATATGCAGTAGTACTCCCCAAAACCCACTACTTTAATGTGTAAAAATTGTCTATTCACCCTTTAAAGCTCATAGATTTCAACACCAGGATAAAAACATACATAACAGAAAAAATGACAGAAATGATATACCAAACTGTTACGTTTATTCGAATTCCAGCTGATTCCTAACTTAGAAAACATCAGTAAAAACTAGATTGGCACTCAGTCGAGTGATTACCTCCGCCAAGGCCCAACAGTCCCCTTATATAATTACTCATGGATACCAAACACCACCCGGTTTTCTTCAAAGAAAATGTTGAATAATGCAAATAATAATTTGTAATGTTGTTTATTCTGGAACCATCCTTCAATCCTTTCAGTAGTTCTTGTGTAATCCTGCCGACCAACCAACCAACCAACAAACAGACACTGGTGTAAACAAAACTGCTGTCCAAAACTTAAAAACTGTGTGAACTCTGAATAGTATCCATCAAAAAGCACACTCAATAATTACCATAAGCAGATTTAGGATGCATACCGATACCTTTGAGTAAACTTATTTTTTTCCACTTCCAAGTATGAACATGCCACACAAACTAACCCTGCTTTGAATAACTTGGCCTGGTCCTAAGTATAACAGGTTGCAACATGCATTTCTTACCTGGTTAGCACCCACATGTAGATGATGCTCTTGTGAATCATCCTATCCCTAAAGGTGTACGGAGGTGCAGGTGTCTGATAGTTGGTCTAAAAAGAGCACATATTACATAACTAACGGATAAAAAAAGATCACAGAAG
Organism: Sparus aurata; assembly: GCF_900880675.1. Taxonomy (NCBI): domain Eukaryota; kingdom Metazoa; phylum Chordata; class Actinopteri; order Spariformes; family Sparidae; genus Sparus; species Sparus aurata. The sequence continues at coordinate 8,581,149 of NC_044201.1, read as the reverse complement.
CTCAATCATCTTATCGTGTGTGTTAATGTTTGAAACTGTACCTGGCCCGGGGGGAGAAGCCCTATAAGCACACCCATCCCTGTCACCGGCACCCCTGGCTTCTCAGTGTCCAAATGCTTAAAGCGCTAATGGAACAGCCCGCGTACACAAACCCAGAGTGTTAAAGACAGAAACAAGGCAGGGTCAGTCAGGAACAGCTAAGCTCCGCAGAGAAAGACACCAGGCATGAAGGAAAAGTGGGAGACAAAACCTAACAAGCCTTACTAAGACAAAACACGAAGCAGGTCCGTCACAGCGTTAAATCAACATCTCACCTCGAGGGCGTAGTACGCATCTAGGAACAGGTTCCTGCCGCTGATGACACAGTAGACACAGCCCAAGGTCATGAAGAGGCAGAAGGAGAAGAAGTAGCGCTGGTTAAAGTGACCCACACAGTTATTCAACCAGGCTGCGGTGTTGACATTGAGGAAAAAGAAGCATCTCTCAGTAGTTTGTCATATTATCTTATTATGTCATTTCCGATGGTATAAAAAAAAAATTCTGAAATCATGTTAGTGCAAAGGATACGACAATGATGGTCCATTTTCAGAATGCACCTGCAATTTAAGAAAAAAAACAATCAGTCTGATACTTTGACAGACAACTTTGCAAGCCTAGACAAAAAAACAGATTGGCCCCCATAATCAAAACAAATTTTTTCCTCTTATCTGTGGTGCTGTTTGTCAAAATTGCATTCAAAAAACCTCAAGAGTCATGCCTCTCTGCAGAAATTATGATGCTGACACTCAAGATAATCCACATACCTTGTTGTGCGCAGGAAATATTTTCTTTCCGCTAAACTGCAGCCACATGCAGAAGGAAGCATTCATCTACTCATGGCTGAAAAACTAGTTAACTACGCTAACTAAGCAAACGTTATATTCTGTGTTGTAATAAGCCCAAGCCTCTGATTGATGATTAGAAGAGACAATACTGTTGAGTTTTTGTTTTGTTTTGTTTGCTTATTGGTGAGAAAGCAGACATCTTTATGGCCAGTGTCTCTTAGCTCACACACAAACAATAGATGAATAGATAGTGTCAGGAAAATAAGCAATTACAAATTGGGGTTGAACTGTCCCTTTAAGCAGTCAGTAAGATCTTGGTCAATCAAGACATTTTTTGAGTCAGTGATTTTTAAAAAATGTTTTTTGTGGCTATTGAGCCATTTCAAATTAGCAGAAAATAAATGTCACTTCTCTCATACCACAATCATCTGCCTTCATCTACAGAGGGGTGGCAGTACTAAAGAAACAATTTTACAGAGTTTTCAGTCAAATTAACCAGCTAATTAGTGAACATAGTCCCTGGAATTACCTTAGGTCACGCAGCAGCCCCTTTGCCAACCATTACTTCTTGTAAGAATTTGGTAGTTTGAAATTAAACACTAGGTGGTTTTTTTGGTTCTTTTTTTTTTCACCACAACAAGATGTAACCCAAAGACAAACCAGTCATCTAAGGGAATGAAGAACTGAAGAAATACAGCTCTGACTCACCTGTTACAGATACCACAGTGGTGTGTTCTTGCTGGTTTGGGCATGATGCACTTCTTGCAGACTGCCACAAATGGCATGTCATTTTTTTCCTAAATGAAAGAAGACGTTTTTGTTGGATTGTTAAATGTAAATCTAATCCAAGCCTGGACGAGCGCAGCAATTTATGGGTCTGCAGAAAAGTGCAGTCGATGTCTTACTGTAGGGGGATACCCAGGGGAAGTCTTGGTGGCCTTGTAGTAATGGAAAGCGATCATGACGAGGTTCCAATGTCCATAACAAATGTGCCAAACAATCCAGGCAGGGGAGTATGTGTTGAGGACCAGAGGCAACAGGACGATGTAAGCTATCAACACGATGGAGCTGACCAGTATGACCACCAGACAAACAAAGACCTGCCACACAAAGACAGGGGAGACATTTTTTCAGGGAAAAACTCCCAAAACTTTGTATGATGAATTGAACCATGCGCACAAACACACACTCACCGTGCCAAACCAGCGAGTAACATAATCCACAGTCCAAAACACCGGTTCAAAGACTGAGTCGAAAACCACATCCGAGTCCGTGAGGGAGTTAAAGTAAAGTGACTGCACCACCACGCTCATGTAGGCCCACAATTCCCTCATCCACACGGGAAGTCTGCTCCTTCCCCTCTTGATGCATGGCCGTAGCCGCACACAGCGCAGCAGGTGGAGCACTGAGCTGGGACACCACCGCATACCTGCATCTGTGATATGCACGCACCTTTGGAGAAAATGACATTATAATGAACAACAAGAGATCCTCTCAGCCTTATGCTAAGTAGAAGTAAAAAAATAAAATAATAATAAATAAAAAAAGAAAAGAAACATAGCCCTGTTTTGTTAACACTAAATGTGTGGATAATACTGAACTGAAACAATTATGTCATTTAGTTGCGAACCCATATATTCGTCGGGTAAGAGTAATTTTTGTCAATGTAAAAACAGGTGAAAATGAATCTGAATTCCGTCTTCTTATATGTGAAACTCCTCTGGTTTGTTTACTCCTCTATGACAGCATGCCTTTGGCTTGTGGACAAAAAAAGACATTTGCAGAAAAAGGCTTTGGGAAACACTGATCAACTGATTGACCCAACCCAATAGATTATTGACAAAATAATTAACAATGCATTTGACAATGGAAATAATTCACACAATCTGTTTAATATTTACTCAATTAAAAATGTTAAAAAACAAACAAACAGTCCTTTGTTATTCAATTTACTGTCACATAAGCCACAGAAAGGCAGCATGTCCTTCCAAATAGGAAGCTGTAAGGCGACAATGTTCGCATTTTAGCTTGAAATTTGATGAAAGCAACTAATCGATGATCAGAATAGCTGCAATTGAATTTTCTGTCGATCAGATAATCACTGCCACTCTAATCCCGAGTACTATATGAAACTTACCCAGCGGTTGATCTGAGAGCCAGTCAACTTAAGTTGTTAATATAACTCCCCTGTGACACTGACCCTTTAAGTTGTATACTCGCAAACCTGCGCATCCGTTTGTAGTGAAATAATAGAACAGAGTGTGAGAATGGCTGCACAGGTATGCCCAAGATCAACCCTCGCTTTGCTGCATTCCAGACAGGGTGGGGTCAGGGTGGAGACGTGTACCTGAGGTGACAGGGGGCGGTGGTCTGGTGTGGTACTGACCTATGGTAGCAGCAGCGGCAGCAGTCAGCTTCACTCCATCAGGTAATGTCAGGCTATTTAACGACACTTGCGAGGCAAATTAGCTGAGCTGTCGTCTCATGAAAGCCCCGAACGTCACATTTGTCCACAACACACAGAGCTGTGGGCAGTGCCACGGTGTCCTAACGCTCCCAAATCCCTTTTGTTTGGATGTCACACACTGTTTTCCTTGTCAAAAACCCGACGCTGTGCGCTGCGTTTTCATATTCATACACACTTCAGATTTATTTCAGGGAATACTCACTGTTCTACGAAGGCAGGAAGACTGCCGAAATCATCCCTCTCGTCGACATTTTCAAAAGAGAGTCAAACACGGCATTATTGCCACATATCAGCGGAGAGGAGCAGGATCAGGGACCTTGTGTGACAGTTAACAGACCTAAATCCTGATCCCGAAGTCGTGCGCACGCGTCATAGTGGCGGCGAAAGGCATCATGGTAATGTGAGTCAGGAAGTATGTACAACATTTCATACGTAGATAGTTTTTAGAGACATTTACAGTTTATGTGTATACCTTTTTATTAAATGTGATATCCCTCCTAACCTAATGTCACTGAAATAGACGTGCTAATGTTGCTTAACGCCATTAATAGAAAAGTAACAAATGGATACCAAGGTCCTCAGAATTCTGGGACTTGTAGTTTTTACACGCAGCGACTCTGCTAAGCTACACTTGCACGCCAGGTTGTTCGCCATGTGGAGCGTGTAGTTAGCGGGGAAAGCAGCCTTTCAGCCTCAAACAAGCCGTCTGCAGCGTTGTCAGTCATCATGTCATTTTGTTTTAACTTCGACGTTCCCGGTCAGACAACCAACACGGACAACGTGGATGGAAATGAGTTGCAAAACAGCAAGACATGCAATGCTGCTGAAGCTGTAAGTAACGTCAGCTAACTCAAATGTGTTCTTGGTTAAGTTAAGTCAGAGTACTCATAGAACTCTGACTTGAACTCGAACAGGTCCTTCGATAGAGAGCACATGTTTGGCTTTGACCTCGCCGTCGTTTTGTTGGTGTACGCATGTACACGCATGTATTACTGTACACCAGCAACATTGCATTCACATCTACATGCATGCCAAAGACAAAGACAAGTAAAGCCAGGTACGCATCAAAGCAAAGGAGAACAAATCAGGAAAGCTAACATAAATAATTGTGTCATTATTAGAATATAATCTTCTACTAGGGGTGGGCGGATTGATCCAAATATCGATAGTATCGATACCAAGGTGAGTATTGGTATCGGATCGATACTAGCGTGATGAGATTGATATTTTTGTTGTAGTTTCTCTTCTATGAATTCAGCAAATCACTCGTATTTCTTCACAGAGTTTGTGTGAGCGCAGTGCTCCTCTTCACTTCTGGCACTCCACTCACGGTTCACTGTAACTGGAACTCAAAAATATATACTTATATTGATATAGAGCCTACCTCAAACCTGAAGTTTGAATATGGCAGAATATAATAACCCCTTTGTGTATCTGTTGAAGGAACATCAGTATTTCTATTTAGGCTAGCCTTCATGCAGATAGGTTATAGATTTAAATAAGTTAAATATAATTTTCTTATTTGGCTAAAATCTTTGTCCTGTGTTTTATCATTATCATAATCATGGTCAACTAGTTAAAGGAAAAAGTACTAAATCACTCAATGATCAGGAATTTTCAAGTAAAAAAGTATCAGTATCGGTATTGGTATCGGTATCGGCAATACTGGCCCTGTAATTACTTGGTATAAGATCGATACCAAAATTTGCAGTATCGCTCACCCCTATTTTCTACTGTGCGTCATGTTCTTCATCACTCATTCATTATGTTCATAATTAAATCTAGATTCAAGGATGACCTGGTTTGTTAAACAAGTTACCTAAAAATGTAACAAAACATGCATTTAGATGACCAAAAACTAATAAGAGATACAATATGAAATACAATTTCTGGACTGGCTTTTCTTTAGCTGAAGACATCCCTAAGTGAGGAAAATACATCCTAAACAAGTTGATTAAAAGAGTATAGAGAGACTTAATATTGTGTATACCAATCCAGGGTTCTCCCCAGAAATTCTTAGTATAGCGGCGCACTCGACACTGTCACGCGCGGAGTATAGCGGCGCTGACCGAGCGGTATAGCGGCGCAGCGCCGCTGTTCCACCGTCTGGGGAGAACCCTGCAATCAAAATGCGTTATGCCTTTCTTTTTAGATATGCCGTTATACAGGCTGTAGTTTTTACTAAATTAAAGGATAGAATAGTATTCATTTTAAACTTTCTTTAAAGGGATATTCCAGTGTAAATTGAATCCATGGTCTAACACACTGTGACACCAATAAGACCCCCCTAGAGAGGTCAAGTTTTCCGACTGCTAGCTTATGTAGTTTTGGCAACCTCAGAAAAGACCGCACGATAACAATACACTGCAGTCTATGCCTCCAACAAGAAACGGCCATCAAAAGGCCACTCATAGCCACAAATAATGCTCAGAACAGCACCAAACTTCAGCAGCAATACAAATAGGGTCCCAACACATAGTTCGAGGCATCAAACATCTGCAGCTCAAGGATGAAAATGTATGATTATTACTCCATAGAAATGCAATCAAAGATCCTATGTGTCTTGCCTACCAGTTTATAATAGTTATTATCGAGAGCTGACAGGGAAAAGAACGGAATTGAGCATTTCTAACCGCACTCGGTAATCAACTCATCAGCGCTTCCCCACAACGAAGTAAGGTGCTGCAGGAGAGTGGTGAGTTGTGTGAAATCCGGCAAAGCTAGCAGATGTTTGATGCCTCGAACTATGTGTCGGGACCCCATTTGTACTGTTGCTGAAGTTTGGTTCTGTTCTGAGCATTATTTGTGGCTATGAGTGGCTTTTTGACGGCGGTTTCTTGTTGGAGGCATAGACTGCAGTGTATTGTTATCGTGCGGTCTTTTCTGAGGTTGCCAAAACTACATAAGCTAGTGGTCGAAAAACTTGATCTCTCCAGGGGGGTCTTATTGGTGTCACAGTGTGTTAGACCATGGCTTAAATTTACGCCGGAATATCCTTTTAAGTATAAGTAAAGATAGACCTGTCTTTAAAAATGGATACAGTGGAAAATGGAAATAAAAAAATCTCTTTTACTTGAGCACAAACACACAAAAGGGCAGGGACACACCCCCTCATTATTGCACAGGCACACACTAAAATCAAGACTATTTAATTGAGTCATTTCCACTGTATGAGCAATTCCATCACAATATGAAATATAAATTCTTCTGTTAGGTGTGCATCCACCCGAGAGCGCAGGTTGACGCACTCCTTGCCCACAACCTTTGACGTCAGGGCGGGGGCATTTCAAAAGAAAGTTTCATACAGAAATGAAATCATGCAAGTTCACACCGAGAGTGAGCTGTATGCGCTGTTATTGTCAGCCACCAAAGTTCTGAGGCATGCAAAAAGAAAAAAAATACTCACCAGGCATTTTTATGTACACTGTTGTGATCTGGTGGGTGTGATTACATGAACAGTTTGAGTAAATAGTACACACATGATATTTATCAAGTGTTAAAGTCACACAGCAAATCACATGTCTGATTGGTAACGGTCTTGTGTCCAAAGTGCGGTCATCCGCCAGTAAAACAATCTTCCAGACTTTTTCAGGTGGAGCACATTTTATAGAGGTGCGAAAATTAAAGGTTCAGTGTGTAGGATTTAGGGACAGTAATGGAGAATAACATTAATAATTATGTATTCTTTTAGTGTATAATCACTTGAAGCTAAAAAATATGCGTTTTTCTTTTAGCATAGATTAAGCCTTTTATATCGACAGAGGGAGGGGGTTCTCTTCCATGGCATCCACCATGTTGCATCACCTTGTTTGTACAGTACTCCATCAAACAAACAAAACCCTTTTTTTTTTTTTTCTTTCACCGTAGCGAAGGGTAAGATGACGGGTTGGTTGCAGTCTGCAATCTCACCCTTACATGACACTGAATCCTATATATCCTATAGCATCACTGCTTTCATTCCCCAGAGTCAGAAGTAAACATGGAGAAGCAGCTTTCAGTTACTGTGCGCCACATATTTGGAACAAACTCCCTGAAAATTGCAGGTCTGCTCCAACACTCACCTCTTTTTAAATCAAGACTTAAAACATTTCTTTTTGCCACTGCTTTTAACTGAAGCAATTCAAGTCTTTGAACTGCATTATTACTCTGACTCTACAGTCTTGTTTCTTTTAAAGCTTCTCTATTTTAGCCTACTTGTTTTGATGTTTGTCTCTTAATGTTTTTACTGGTCTTAAAATGCTATTTTTATTTTTATTTTTATTAATTTCTTTTATGCAATTTTTAATGTCTTTTAAATGAAATGTTTATGTCTTTTAATGTAATTTGTGTGTGCCTGTAAAGCACTTTGAATTGCCTTGTGTCTGAATTGTGCTATACAAATAAACTTGCCTTGCCTTGCCTAAACCAATCAACATCTAGTCAAACTCAGCACTTTGACAGATTTGTCTGAATTTATGACATGGTCATGATGTTTTTTATGTCAAGAGGAAGGATACTCTAAGAAGAGATCATCTGTTTCATTTGAGCTCACAACATAAATTTCCTCAGCAGATGTAACATGAGATACATTAACAGAAATTTGAAGTTGTGAACCAATTTGAACTCATTTTCAGTTTAGTTATTAATGCTCCAAAAGCATTTCGCTACAACCACTTGTTATATCGTTTGGTAAGAATCAAAACTCTTCAAAAAAAGAACTGTGTGTTCAACGGCAGCTTTTATTATTTTTTTAATTAAAACAACAGTTTTCTCTGAATTTCTTAGGAAAAAGCTTATAGCGTCCAACACACTTTTGACACCCACAATTTGTAGGAAATTCCTACGAAAACAAAAAACCAGCAGGGTCTTTTCAGTCCAACTGTTGAACACTATCAGTATGTGCCTCTACTGCACACGTTCACCAGCCAGTAAAAACAGGATGGTATGAATTGCTGATCTATATCTGTGTGGTTAAATGTTCCACAAGCCATGAGTATGTCAACTTAAAATACATGTTGGTCCCTCGTTTTCCTATCAGACACATGCATAGCTGAGTGTATACATCTGTTCCCTAACCGTGCATACTGCCTTTTATTTCCTCAGATTGAGGAAAAGACCACACCAGCGGAGCCAGTAAAAGAGGCTAAAGAGCACCCTCCACTATCTGACCCGCAGTTCTCCCTCATGGATGTTGTCGCTGAAACGGTTGCCATAGGAACTCTTCCTCCTCTTCATTTTCTCAACGAGACAGTTTTCGAAAAGACGGCCTCGGAGAGAGACGACAAAGAGAAAATTCTCTCCCGTACTGCCAAGCAGAGGTCTGACCTCATCTCTGGCGTGTACGAGGGAGGGCTGAAGGTGTGGGAGTGCACTTACGACCTTCTGGAGCTGATTGAGAAAGAGGGAGAGACTTTTGGGGGAAAGGCAGTTTTGGACTTGGGCTGCGGCGCAGGACTGTTGGGGATACTGGCTCTGAAGAGAGGAGCAAGGCTGATCCACTTCCAAGATTACAATAGTACAGTTATTGAACAGCTCACAGTGCCAAATGTAATGCTAAACTGCCAAGAGGATGATGACGTGGACGGTGAAGACGACAAAGAAGGGAAGGGCAAAGGGGTTTGTAAAATGAAGGTGGAAGAAAAACAGGAGGTAAAAGATGGCAGCCCACCAGCTAAGAAAAAAGCTGTCGACCCCTCCCAGCAGCCGTTGCTTGCCAAGTGTCGTTTTTTCTCTGGTGACTGGAGCACATTTCTTGCTTTGGTTAAAAAGCAGGAGCCACAACCCAAATATGACATTATATTCACCTCAGAGACTATCTACAACACCGCATACTACCCCACGCTACACGAGACCCTCCACAAGCTGCTGGCTCCAGGCGGACTGGTCTACCTTTCCACCAAATCCCATTACTTTGGTGTAGGAGGCGGGCTTCACCTGTTTGAGGTGTTTGTGGAGCAGAGGGGTGTTTTCTCTGTGGATCACCTGTGGGACGGGGAAGACGGACTTCAGAGACATGTTGTAGTACTGCGTTTTAAAAATGACAAAGGACACTTGAGTCAGTAAAGCAGTCTTGGATTTAATACAGCTTTATTTATGTAATAAACTGTCAGTGAGTCTTGTGGTCATTTAATAAACAATGATCACTTCACAGTTTAATGCAAATAAAAATACCAGCTACCGCTGAGCAATATATCCACATTATCTTGTTATGGTCATATTAATAATGTATTGTCTTACAAGTTTGGACATTTTGACTACGGCTTACGTCTTTTCCTGGTTTTAAAGGCTGCATTACAGTAAAGTGATGCAACTTTCCGAATTTACCGGACTGTTGTACTTCTTCTAATACTTCCCTTTACTCACTTAGTCATTATACCCACGAAGGACGTTAATGATTCATCATCAATCCATCGATCGCATTAAGCATTTAAGTTGTATTTAATTAAAAATTATATGGATTTTTTAAATACAAAAGAAATTATATCCTAACTGATATTATTACTTTTTTGCTGTTTAGTAGCAGGGCTCCAGACCAACTATTGCATGTTACACTATTAAAAATTAACGCAATATGTAAATGATTGTAAACAAGAATAATTCAAGGTTTAAGGTTTAATTATTAAATGTCTTTCTTTATTTACATCATAGCATTACATGAAAAAGTGCTTTGTCTTTGAAAATGTTTAAAGGCTAAAAGACGACTGGCTGCAAACAAACAAAATATTTCTATACATGTATTTAATCTGACCTGCTGAATACCAGACACAGTAATGTCTGGTATTCTGAGTAATACTAATACTATTCCTGAGTAATACTTTATCTGTTCTTTAAACTCCTATTGTCGTCTACTCAGATTTTGATATATATATATATATATATATATATATATATGTCCAACATACACTAAACAAAGAAATTAGTCTGTGACATATCTGATCTGTTATTTTGTGTTTTAACACATTTAATTAGACTTTTATTGCATTTTCATGCACATGCATTTAATCACCCATATCCCTAACTCATTTTGAGTAGTTTATTTAATATATTATTTATGATGAACCACTAATCTAATGTTATGGCAGCCGACAATCAATTAAAGATGTAGCCACATCCACGTTACCGATGCTTTTCTACCACACTTGTCATTATGATAATATTTTGTGAAAGTATCAATAGTCAACCCAATAATGTTGTTGCAATATCCATATTGAGGTTAAAGTTGTCAGGAAATATTTTATAAATATTTTATATTACATATAATATTTTATAAATATTTTGTATAAATATATATTTTATAGATAAATATTTATAAGAATATATATTTTATAAATATTTTTTTTCATCGCCCTGTCCTTCTAGCATTGAAGTGCTTTTGAGGCATATTTAAAAATATGGAGATGTATTATTAATTGCCATAAAGCCTTAAAGATATTGTAATATGTAAGGCCATATGGAATCGGCTTTTTTATCATTTCCTTTCAGTTTTCCATATAACTCTTTTGAGTTGTGTGTTGGTAGTAAAACAAGGAAGAGCTGTAATAAAATATGCTGTCTCATCTCCTATGTGCTCTTTGGTCACCTACACCTTCTCTCACTTCCTATATAGAAATTTGAATATGTCTGCCAGTAAGTGAAGTGCAGTTGAAAGGGGCTCTTCCAGGTCTTTAGATGCATGGGGAGGAAAGAAAAGGAAATGGGCTCAGTGACCTTTTGCGAGTGATTTCCCCAGTGTTCAAACAGCAGCATGAAAGCCAGGCTTGTTTCTGAAGTCCGGCGCAAAATGTCAATTGCAACTTATCCCACCAGCCCAAGGATGTAGTTTGAAAGTGGAGTCTAGAGTCACTGCACATCAATGCTGGGACTCTATGGGGTCTCTGTACCTCTTATTCTAGTAATGGCTCCTCGTGGATTCGGTGGGTTTTCACCTCCAGCTATAGCCAGTGCGTGATCTGGGTGTGCTCCATCGCGAAAACAAAGGCATGACACATTATGATGAGCGTATACATCCAGGAAATATGTACATGATACGCATCCAAGTACAAGAAAGGAACTGTGCTGAATGTTTTCCCGACAGCCTGTGGATTCCCCCTTTTGGTCCAGCCGAACTAACTTGAGAGGGCTTTTTCTGAGGAAGTACTTGGGAAAAACAGACTAGCTTCTTGTACGTGAGGTGACTAGTCCAAGAGTATGAGGAAATAAGAGGTTTTTTTCACACGGTGACGGAACAATGAAACTGAATATCAGTCTTTTTTTAAAACGGTGGTTTTTAGCCTGCTGACCCACTCCTGTCACGCTCACCTGATTGAACACAGTATCACATCCCCGTCATGTTTGACTATGACCAGAGAGCAAACAAAGTTATTTTTATGAGGGCCGCCTTGTCGAGTCCTTCCCCTGCCAGACCTCACCTGAATAAGTGACTGCAGCTACGCAGATATTCACGAAAATCCACCTCATGTTAAACGCACCCGTGACGCAAGTGTGCTGAGTGAAAAAAATATTTAGCAAAGAGCAAAACACTTTTCTAGGAAACCTGGTGTCACTGCCTCAAACATGATAGTGCATTATCAACCCCCACAGCGTGTGTGGACAGAATTTCCATTCACTTATTATGTAAACATATGGTGTTAAACACTATTACACTCACACAAAACACCAAACTAGGTTTCTGTTTGCATTACGTCCTGCCCTCAAACTTCCAGCGTGTCGGCTTCGTCATCGTCTCTCATCTCGACAGCTGTTCACGGCCTATGGGGGAATTCCTGGTTCCTCGAGTAGACACAGCCTTTCCCCTGCTTACTTTATGGGAACAGGGGGCAGGGCCAGTCAGATGGTTTTCCTCAGAAACTATTATGTGTTGATTCACTGTGAGGGGGCGTGCTGTTCACTCCCACTGTTTCCTTCTTACTGGGAAGTGACTGTCAGGCTTACCGAACGGAGGGAGGGTACAAGACACAGATAGAGAGGAGGGAGGGAGACTGATGGGTGATGTGAAAGGTGGTGGTATTTAAGGTTCTTTGCTCTGAATGTCACACAGTATGCCGTATCCTTCCTTGGAACTTGGAGGACATGGGAGAGCGAGCAGGACGTGCAGGTGAACTGGGCAGGGATGGCCACCACTTCAGGATCATTCAGTCTGGACAGACTTGCTGCCTGTACAACGCTTTTTAAAAACCCCTTTTTTGGGGAGATGGGACCGCCGAGGTGTGCTCAAAGTTTCACTCTGCGAGGGGCCTTCATGAGGAGATGTGTTTTTGATGCACCCAAGATCTGGAGCTTGAACATTTTCTGTGAATGTCGGGGGTAAGTATACTGGTAGAAGACCGGTCGAATTATGATCGAATTAGTGAAAATACTGGACACATTTCATCTAAGAATTGTCTGATATGCCTAAAACGGCAAGCTACAGACTTTCAACATCTTTCAGGTTGCGACATTTTTTTAAACAGTTACAGTAGACTTCTTCAAAAAGAAATAACTTCCACATTTCTCCTGATAAGGAAGCATGCGTGATGTGTGTAGGTCGACTGATCCGATCTTTGTCTGGGATCTGGTTCATGCCCTATTAAGAGATTTAATGTCTAGTAACAGGCTGTAAAACCGGTTGTTTCCCAGTCCAACTGCCGGAAAGATAGGAGTTTCCTGAACGTGTTCAGGTGTGGCCTTCCACACAAAGTTCATTGTGCTGTATTACATGTATCCTAAAAGAATGTACACTCTTGCTGAATAAACCACAGGAACTGAGATAACATTGAGGAACTATCTCACTTTACTGTCACTGTCAATATTGACTCCAGGCCTTGGATGAGGTGGTTTTTTTTTTTGTTTTTTTTTATAGATGAAGGAAGAGATCCTGTAACACAATGCACGTCGGTTACAGGCATACTTGCCTCAGAGGGTTCAAAGATACATCGTCCAATTGTATGTGTGTAATCAAATTGTCCCAGAGTTCTTTTCCTGGGAGTGTACGGCCATAACTGATGAGTCATTTCATTCCTTGACCAGCGCACTATCACCATGGTCTGATTCAGTGCTTGCATGAGCCTGGTAGACAGACTTTCATTTCAGCGGCTGTGAAGCATTTCCAGGAATAGTTAGGTCAAGAAGATGGTTTCCTCTGAGGACCCTGAAACGCCTCATAAGGCTCTGTCTAACCACAGCATTGGATCCATGCGTTCATAACTTCACTTCAGAGGTTTGTTTCCACTTTGGGTTTTTATTTCACTCGCACAAAATGCCTCTCAATGCCTCTGTTGCCGATTAATGAAAAAGATGTCTTAAATTGCGCGCTGCACTGGCGCGAAATGCAAAATGCCAGTTATGATTCATCACTGTTTAAGATCAGCTGCGGTTGCCACTGCAATGACCTGTTGCTCAATCTTCCAATGAAAAGAAGCGAGGCTGTCACTATCAGCTCATCAGCACCCTGCTTTTCTTGAGAAATGGGGAAGGTCATGACTTCATCTCACGCACTGCTCGACATGCTGTGTCCTCAACTTACTTTTATTGTTACATTGTTAAGTTTTCAGCTTGTTCTATTTGTTACAGGCGGATTTACTTTGCATATATTTATTCCTGAAAGTGAGTTGACGAGAGAATGAATGACAAAACACGAGTTGTGTCAAATGATTAAGCCGTTCAGGCGTCAAGTGGCTCCTGGGGAACAAATCTCGAAGAGTGTTCTGCTATGAGAACTGAATTCCATAGATGGTGGCGTCTTCAGGTGTCATCTATGGGCTCAGTTCTTTTGGCATGGTACTAGCGTGTCATCTTCATTCGCACGGCAGCAAAGAGCGGAAACACTGCCATCAGAACGACGTGTGTGGGGATTACAATCATCTGTGAATTTTGTTGCGAATGTTATATATATTATTACCTTTCTTCAAATGATGAAGAAGCAGTGCATTTGCATTTGTGAGTAAAATAAACATTAAAATTACTGATCACATTTTTCTCCAAGCTGATGTTACGTTGCATGTTGTTAATAAAGTGAACCAAACCAAACTATTTTCCTCTGCACTTTATTTACTCTAATCACATTTTGTTTGACATTTAAAACACCGCAACATCTACGTCATGCACTTTACAAGAAATAGCGACAGCATACAAGGAAAAAGGATTTTCAGAAAGAAAATGGCCACCACACACTTACTTAGCCCACGCACGTGGACCTCTTTTTTTTCTGGTCTTATCTCGACTCTAGTGCCATTACATCTCGAGCATGGCTGAAGGCAGTCAGCTAAGAAAGCCATAAACAATATGATCATGTAGGACAGCCAACATCCTTTTCAATTACAATATCATGAAAAATCTAATTAAATTTCCAGCTGCCACTGCTGAAGTATGAAAAAACAAAATGGCATGTTGTCATATGGACTTTCAATAGGGGAAGGCACAATCAGCACACCATTACTGGTTTAAAGCAGTTCTTTTGAGGTACCTGAAGTGTTTCAAAGTTATTCTTAGATGTGCCATGTACTGTACACAGGACCTTTCAGACAACCTCTGTTAGCTCCATGACAGGACTTTACACCCTCTCCAGTCTCCCCCTAGAAAGCACCTGTTTCAGGTGGCAAAGCTGTCAGTCCTGTTCTGGGACTGCAGCCGTGAGCGGCCATGGCTGCTGAATTTGCACACACACCTCCCAGATTAATTTAACAGCATTATAGGAGAGGGTCCATAGTTGAGTCTAGTAGAGAAGTCCCTGGCCTCAGGGCTCTAGTTATAGCTGAGTATACTGTTTGGGGGTAAGAAATACAGAAAGACTTGGCTGCTATCATGCATGAGGAGGGTGAGGTAAACATCGCCTGAGCAAATCATGGCGTAAAGAATAGTTGTACGAAGAATGGCTGACACTCTGAAGTCTGAATTATCTTTGCACAGCCGGAAACCTGTTGGCTGATAAAACACTGTGCTGCCATTTTTCTTTTATCGCGTTCAGTCTTATGAAAGAGATGACAGCACCTTCATTATCTCTTATCTGTGAAGTTATCATAAAAAAAACTCAAGTTCCTCATCTTATCATGTTGTTTTTTTCCTCATAATGTAACCGTCTGCTTATGCCTATTGTTTACTAAACAAATATCAATATTCAAAACGTGCCCGGTTTGACTCTACAAGAAATGTCACTGGCTCTGACTGATTATACTTTTTTTGAATGACATGTTTACCAGCAACCAGGACTACAAATATAATTTGTAATGCTTTCTGGACATGCTCTCTTTCTTAATGTATGAAACATAATAAAGTGAACTAAAAAGGCTAAACAATCTGTGGATGGAAAAGTCAAAATGCTATTTAATACAATAGCCTTAGCCAATAACTAAATACATTCACTAAAGTACTTTACTGAAGGACTGCTTTAAGGTGCTTGAACTTTACATGAGAATGAACATTTTATGCTGCTTAGCAGTTGACAACACTACATGTCAGAAGGAAATGTTTAACTTTTGATTTGCTGATTATGGCTATAAATCAAACATTTTTCTGATACTTATATACTTTCACTTAAAACGGTTGAATAATTGTACTTCAGATTGATTTGCTTGATCAAATAATCTTTCCTTCAAAGACCCATTTGGCCCCTACCTCCATCATTTGGCCCCCTGACAAACTTTGAAGTCCCAACCCTGAAATCACATCTCCCCGCTGTCGGATTGACAGCATGTGTGCCAATCATAATCATCTACAAATTCGTAGGGGCCTGTATTCTCATTTTCCATTGGTTAACGGTAGCCGTCAGTCAGGGACGTCACGATCCTCATCCAACCAATGGTTGGGTAGATTTTGCAGAGGATGAGCAACAGGCTGTGTCCCTGCTGAGTGTAGCACAACGACCGGGGTGAAATTTGTTTTTCTTTGCGTAACCTCACTAGTGTGGAGCCTTTATGATTTAGATTGCCCCCGTTTTTGTTTGACTGGGGGTGGATAACAGAAGATAGCTGCATATACGTTGTTTCAACAGAATAAACAGATTTGTTCGAGGCCTTGGCATGGATGAGGTACGGCCTAACAGTGGTGCTCAAGCCCACGGGCTGGTGCCGCTGTTTCCCCCTGGACTGCAGGCTATCTACGGGGAGTGTAGAAGACTTTACCCCGAGCAGGCTAACCCGCTTCAAGTTACAGCCATAGTAAAATATTGGTAGGTACTTTTTTCTTGTGTTGCCGGCTTGACACATCTATAAACGAGGCACTGAATTCGTGAAGCAACTTTGCGTAGCTAGTGATGATGGCTAGCCAACAGTTAGCTTAGCTGCTAAGCTAATCTTTCAGCTAACTACACCTCGGAGCCACACTGTCTGCAACTATGTTTAAGTTGGTTTAAGAATGCAGTAACGCTACCATACTATACAAGCTCAATTAAAACACCTTCATGTAAGTGTACCTAACTACTTCTGTACAAATAAAAGCCTCCAAGCTAAGCTAACATAGGTGTACTCAAGAGTAAACACAGTCCACTGCTAACAAAAACAGTTTTTGACATGGCCGATGGTTTTATGCTTCTCACAGGTTAGGAGGACCAGACCCGTTAGACTACATCAGTATGTATAGGAGCATGGGCTGCCCAGCTCAGGACATCCAGGAGCATTGGCACTATGTCAGCTTTGGACTGAGTGACCTGTATGGGGATAACAGAGTTCATGAGTAAGTATATACTGCAAGAACTTCACTTCCAGTCCCTCGGGGGGAGTTCAGTTCACTTTCTTGATCTGATCTTTTGAATTCAGTTCATTTTACATTCTTGGAAATCTTTGCATCACATCAAATCTGTAAAGTAAACATTACTTAGATCTGACCACCCACTGACTGACATGACACCTACTGATCCCCTATTATTCTACAGCATGCTGTTTATCTTGAGAAAACCTCATGCATATAACAAAAGATTAAAAACACAGCTTCTGAAGGTTTGTTTTCCCTGTTTCCCACTGTGTGTGTGTGTGTGTGTGTGTGTGTGTGTGTGTGTGTGTGTGTGTGTGTGTTAGATTCACAGGGGCAGATGGACCCAGTGGGTTTGGCTTTGAGCTCACCTTTAGACTCAAAAGAGAGATGGGAGAGACAGCACCACCAACTTGGCCAGCTGAACTCATGCAAGGCTTGGCACGATATGTTTTCCAGTCAGGTAAGAGCTCAGAGAGACAACGATGTACTTTTGCCGTCGAGCAACCTTTAAAAAAAACTAATTTAATCTCATTATTGTGAAACAAATTGTAAATTTACTGACAGTTTTGCAGCAGTACTGACAAAGGATTAAAGGAAAATGCATACTCTCAAAAGTCCTCTTTGATAAGTGAACTATTCAGATTTAACATAAATTAAACTCATGAAATAATGCGTAAAGCTAGCTCGGTGTTTCATGGTTTTTGTTTTTTTTTAAGCTCAGTGAGACTAAACAAGGAGGATTCACAGAATTCTTTGTGCCCTGGAAATGTCGGTGTCATTTTATGTAATGTTTGGCATTTTGAAGGAGGAGCGGTTTCATTTGTTTATCGATGAATTTAAGACAAAGAGATGAAAAAAAAAAAGTTTTTGCAGCTCTACATTCGTCATCCTTCACCTGGAAAACTTTTGTTAAAGAGTAACAATTGGTGTGTTCCATTTGGTCACATTTTGTTTTAATAGTCTGGTAAATGATATATCTGCAAAGGTTTTGATAGAATAACTTTCTTCTGGCTGCAGTTGCCAAGTGAAGAATGTGTTATACATTTGAAGAGAATAGAGTTCAGGAGTCTGATAGAGGCAGCTGTGTCCACGGACACTTAGTCCACATCATTTCTGTTTGTTGGAACTCCTGGTATTGACAGGAAGTCTAATTTCCTCTTTCTTTCCCTTTGTATTTGTGAAAAGAATCCCATTAAAATGGTAGTGTGTGTGAGCGTATACCTTGTGTGTAATGGGTATAAACGGTGCTACTTTAAAAAAAAAAAAAAAAAAAAAGCCTTCAGTTGCGTAAGTAATGTTCACAAGATTGTGTGGTTGAGAATGGGAGGAGACATTAAAAAGCTATGCACAAAGAGAAGAGGACTATTCTCTCCAGGCTCTCGCTCTCCTCGCCGCCCAGGCCTTCTCTTCTATCCAGCTGGGGTCAATTTGCGCTTGGGTGGGCTGGGCTCCTGAGCTAAATGAATGCTGATTCCTGGCCATCTTCCCCCTTGCTTTTCTCCTGCAGCGAGGCTGGACTTGGAGCATGTTACCTCACAAGCAGAAACATTCCTCACATGGAAAACAGTGTTTTTAAGCTTTTCTTCACACATTTGGGTCTTTGTTTTTCTTTCTCTCTTTTTTTCTGGCTGATCTATGTCCCTTCCTGTTATTGTAACTTTCCTTCTGCAACTCTGTTCTGTCAGATAGTGAAAAGTAGGATAGAAGGACTGCCTCCCACTGTTGGCTGAAGGCACAAGCTTAGTCATGACACAGTGTGTATTCTAGATAACTTAAAACTTGTCTCATTTTAATTGCTCTTTTACAGAAAACACATTTTGTAGTGGGGACCACGTATCGTGGCACAGTCCGCTCGACAACAGTGAATCTCGTATCCAGCATATGTTGCTGACAGAGGACCCACAGATGCAACCAGTTAATACTCCCTTTGGCACAGTGAGCTTTCTCCAGGTCAGTTCAAATATCTGATCGCAACATGGCAACGTGGCAAGCTACCGAATAATAAAAGTTGTTTTATTGTCCGGTCAAATGATAGATCTTTGGCGCCCATGAATGTGCATACACTCGTCATTTCTTATAGTAAGTTAAATGAAGTTTGTTGATTGAACAGCAACAGTAATAAGAGGGACTCAACAGGTAACTAGTCTGTAAACCATGCCATTTAATTCTCTGCACTGTCTCCTGTAGATTGTGGGTGTATGTACAGAGGAGCTACAGGCGGCCCAACAGTGGAATGGCCAAGGCATCCTGGAGCTGATGCGTGGAGTGAGAGTGTGAGCAAAATTTTTATCAGAACATGTTGGATAAAGAAGCAAAGTTTTACATTTTAAAATGATACATGTTGGGCTGTGTTATTCTCAGCTTTTATTTTGTTGCTTTGTTTCACAGGTGACTGTTCATGAGTCAAACCGGGCTAGGTTACTTCTGCGTCATAGCTTGGGATTGTAGTGGGAACGTAAATGTCCTTCCTTTTCTAGTATGTGAGGGGATACTCATCATTTAGATTTGGACTTATTTTCAACTTGATTTGACACAGGCTTCAAGTCCTTACCTGTCTTTTTTTTGTGCATACAGCAATGCAGTTACATCCACGCCATTCCAATAGAAACTGTATGCAGCCAATTTGACAAATGGAGCGTGTTACTTGTTAATTTATTAACTCTGTGTGTCTAACTTGAGGTTAATTTTCTCTTGGACTCGTGTTGATGATTGCCCTGTGTACAGAGCTGGTGGCCCCTGGCTGATCACAGACATGAGGAGAGGGGAGACCATTTTTGACATTGATCCACACCTACAAGTAAGGCTTTACTAAGTTTTGTACACTCAGTTTAGTGCACAATACTGTATTTGTTATGTGTGTAACAAGGAGCAGTAGTATGTTCCTCAGCTGCTTGTGGCTCATTACACATTTTAGAAAGACATATTTTTCTCTGTGTTCGAGAGCCTTGATACAGCTCCAATAATATTATGATGCTACATTTTCAACTAACTGTGTAACACCATCACCAGCTGTTATTATATTGTAGGAATGGCTTAGTGTGGAGTTTTGTCATTGGTCAATAAAGGAAAATGGGTGGAAAAGTTGACTTAAGAGTGACCCAAAGGACTGTCCTAATATAAACATAGATAGAGAAAAGAAAGCTGTTTATATCGCAGCTCAAGGTTTTCTCCTGGATATGGGAGGCAAGGGACCTTTATATCTACAAGGTATTTTAAAGAGAGCTTTATAGATAATGTAGTGTAATTTTAATGACTCCATTTGCTCTCTGTCTGTATTTGGCACCCCCTGTTGACCCATGAATCCTCATGCAGTTTCTTTTTGTTCCTTAAAATTTGGACCTCATGTGAGCTAGTGTTAATGATTGCGTATATTTCTTGCTCATCTAAGCAGGAGAGAGTGGACCAAGGCATCGAGACAGAGGGCTCTAACCTGAGTGGGGTCAGCGCCAAGTGTGTGTGGGACGATCTGAGTCGACCGCCAGAGGACGAGGAGGACAGCCGATCCATCTGCATAGGATCACAGCCACGGAGGCTCTCAGACAAAGGTACGCAAAGTCCTAAAGGAATGAAAAGAGTCGAGAACACTTAACCAATCGGTACACAATGTTTCTCATTTCATGCTGATCTTTGTCTGTGTGTTGTCAGACACAGAGCAGATCAGGGAGACCCTGAGAAAAGGACTGGAGTTTAACACTAAGGCAGCGCTGCCACCTATCAACAACCAGAGACAGAGCCATGAGAGACCTCAGTGAGTATTCCTCCCACACACCAACACACACACACACACTAGTCTTGGTTCAGCTCATCCCAAAGGCTTCACCAGGACAACTCCCTCCAATGTGTGTAATGACTCACCGCACAACTAACATTTGAACTGTTCTCGCCATTGTTTCTAAGATACTAGCACAACATGGCGGTTTATCATTAATGTGCTTGCTACTTTTCTGTAGAAGTCTCTTCTCTTCCACAGAATCAGGTAACAGTTCTGTGTTAGGAGTTGTGAAATATTTTTCCGTACACTTCCTCCACGTCATGCTGAATGTACCTTATCAAACTTCCTGAATCATTCTTTTGTTCTTTTCCCTCGGTTTCTCAGGAGTCGGAAGGACAGTTTGGAGAGTGAGAGCTCAGCGGCCATCGTTCCACACGAGTTGGTACGAACGCGACAGTTGGAGAGTGTCCATCTAAAATTCAACCAAGAGTCAGGCACGCTGCTGCCCCTCTGCCTGCGGTACCGCACCTTTCTCTCTCTCTCTCTCCTCCTCCCACACATGACACTTACCCTTTTGGAATGCCCCAAAGATAGGCCGATGAAAAATAGTCCAAACATTTGAGTTGGATGGGTGTGGTAGAATATCTTTAGTAAAAACACCCCAGCAAAAACACATATGACACAAATAACTTGAAGTTAAAAAGGGGCTTTCTGCAAATCAGCCCCAGATTTAAAATTTCCTCCACCTACTTTCACTTTGATGTCAGTTTGAAGTGTGAAGCAACTCCAAGGAGTGGGCTTTAATAGGTCCAGTGCTATTTTAAGTGAGCCAAACATGTTCAAAGTGAAACAAGTGTGTAAATATAAAACTCTGATTTACAGTTGGACATATGTTACTTACAGGATATTGACTGACTGTGGTCCTTCTGTATTTGTTTGGCACATTTTGTGTAAATGGGTTTTGTTTTTGTTTTTTTTGTTTTTTTTACCTCCTTCATGAACAGCTACTTACTAAGGAAGTTAGTAAAGGTTATGTTTGTACATTGACACCATAACTGAGTCACTGAAGTTGGTGCAGCACAGGAACAATGCCCCCTCACTATACTGCTCGCCTATTACACCAGAACTATGTCAATCGATAGGAAGTAGCTTTAAAAGGAAGATCGTCATGGTTTGCGGAATTAAAACTGGGATTTTTAGTGAAGTTTCCCTTTTTCTGCAAATTTAAATTCAGTGGGTCCTCAACAAGTTAGCCAAATTGCCACCGTCTAGCTCGTGAATTTAGGTTCCACAGACATCAGGAAAATCTTAAAAGCAAAAAAGAGGTGTAAAGATGGAATTGCAATGCATGCCGTGGTGACAAAACAAATGGAGAAGTTTGCAGCATCTCAACATCTTTTTCTGTGTGTAGGCTTTCTCTGGTTTGCTCTTTGTCTTCTAAAATTCACATACATGTGGCTGATGGCTAATCTGGACTGGTTTTATTTGCAACATTTTGGGGAAATAAGATGAGGATAAACCTGCTCTATGTGATCTCTATCTGTGCAGAGAACAATGAAAGAGTTAGTTGATAGATAGCGCTTTTGTGTGCAGGGAGTTGACAATGAGAAAGTGGAGTAAATGGCCCCATTATGTGATACCAGCATGGGGCTTGATCTTGTCAAATGTTGCCTACAAATTATGTGACTTTCGATGTCTGAACAGACTGTGGAAATGGGTGAACATTCCATCTCTGTCAAACTAGAAATAGACTTAATTCAAATTTTAACCGTTAACCAATATTTCTTGGTAATTAATTAAGGCTGATATAAGTCTTTGATTGGATTACAAGGCCACTTTATTTAGCTTATTTTCACGCAAGTATCAAATCGAGTTGACAAACTTAGTTGCCAGTAAAGATTCTCTATCACACTTAAATCCTTGTAATGACAGCCGATGTAAATATAAAAAAACAAACCAAAAATCTGAAACTGTTTTATTATTAGGTATTTCGCTGTTTCCAAATGTCGGCAATTACTCAAGGAAATACAGTCAAATTAGAATTAAAGCCAAATGAAGAAACTTTGAACATTAAGTTTCATTCTCATAATGATAATATTTTCCAACATTTTTGTCCTGGCATTGTTTTTCTTCATCAGGTGAATTCAACATATTTACTTACTGCAAACTGTCCTGTGTTTGATCTTTCACAGGGGCCGGTTGCTCCATGGGAGACACTTCACCTACAAAAGTATCAACGGAGATACGGCCATTACATTTGTGTCTACAGGAGTTGAAGGAGCTTTTGCTACTGAAGAGCATCCGTATGCGGCCCATGGCCCCTGGCTTCAGGTACTTGTGCACACACACACACACACACGGACTCATACTTAAAGTGAAAGTTTCCATGTTTCGCTTTCCTTTTTAATGTCTTTATTTGACCCTCTGTTCTTCCTGTATAGATATTGTTGACTGAAGAGTTTGTGGAGCAGATGCTTGGGGATTTACAGGAACTAAACACTCGTGAGGAGGCAAGTGAAACCCCTGTATTTTAAGTTTGGTTTGGTTTTGTTCAACTGCCTGCATGTTTCACCATGTCTGTTCTTTCTCTTTGTATAGACAAAGTTACCAAAGGAGTACAGCTGGCCTGAAAAGAAGCTGAAGATCTCTGTACTACCAGATTCTGTGTTTGATAATCCGCTGCAATGAGACACTTAATCACTAGAAAATACCAACATACACACCTGCAGATACACATTTCCAGAGTGGACCACCAAGGACATGCAGCCCACAGATATGTCACTCCTACAGTGGACAACCATTCTGTAACACTCCTGAAGACACTCCGAGGGATGATCTTAACACTTTTTTGCCTGTTACTGCATTCTCATACCAGCCCCACTGTTTACAACATATCTCTGAAGCGTGAATGCTTTTGAGAAGGTCAAATCAGCCCGGAACCAGCCTGTCCAGATGTTCCACCTGTAAGAACAATCATTAAAGGTGACACACTAGCTGTAGGGCAAAACAGGATGTTCCTCCAGTATGTCCTGCCAAGCTCTCGGCTCCAAAATATACGTCACTAATACGGATGAGCTTGCATCCTGTGATCACCAAACAGTGTTTCCAAACTATAACTGGGTGGCTGTGCTCAAATCAGTTGTATTTATTCCATTGGCCTTAGAAAGGACAGAACAGTCACATGTTGGAGCTTTTTATCCATGTTTTTTTTCAATTGAGCTCATGTGTATAGTATTTACAAATGCTGGACATTTTTCTCTTACGTGTTTGTGGTTATACCAAAGGTAAACGTTCTATGTCTCAAATGTGTCATGATTAAGTCATAATAGGTGGGCTGACTATGATTAACTACAACTGCCTATTTGTCTGGGATATCCACACCAGCATCTGAACTGTTTTCTTAGATACCTGGCAAATGCTGCAGGTATAACCACCTTTTCTTAACCTGTCCTGTTTTTTTTTTTACGCATGTTGTTGCGTGTTTTAAAGTTTCGAAATGTAATACATCGAGTCCGTTGTAAATGTTCAAAGACTGAGATATTCTGTTCAGTGGCCTGTCAAGTGTTGCCTCCAGTGGCCACATAAATATGTGGTGTTTTGTTTTATGTTTTGTTTTGTTTTTTTACCAGTAGGACCTGCTTGAAAATGAGTCAGAGAAAAATTCCTCAGTGCCTTGAGTTGAAAAGGACCACATACTCTCTGTTGACTTAATGCTGCATACAGCTCTCATGATGCTGCATTTGTTGTCTTTTTTTCTGATACTGTCACTGCACTCCAATTTAACACTAAAACAGAGAAAAAAAACTTGTACTACAGTGTTTTTCTTACAAGAGTTGCTCTTCTGCAATGTGATGGCGTCTTATATTTCTTTGTCTTTTTTGTCCAGAGTGACAAATTTCAAGTTTAGGCAGGTATTTTCTAAGTACTGTCTTATTGATTGAACTGGCTGATTGTAATCCCAAGTGCATTAAAGAGTATACATATTTACACAAATAAAGCTGCAAAACTGCAGAATAACAGAGGAACTTATTTCATTCACAGACTTGGTGTGTAAGTGATATGACTGCATTTGTATAGGCTTCTCAAACACAGCACTTAACAGTTAGCCTCTCATTCACCTATTCTCACAGTGTAAAAGCCTATCCATCGGGAGCAATTAAAGGCTCAGTTTCTTAGCCAAGGACACATGAACATGTGGACAGGGGACCTGGGAATCAAACTGGACAGTCCGGTCTACCTGCTGAGCCACAACTGCCCCTTTGTGTGTGATTAATATAGAATACTATGTTGAGAAACAGTGATATATTTTATGTTTTTTTGTTTCTGCCAATGCATACATAAAGCACCTTGGTATCCAAATACATATACAATATAAAATGCATGCATATAATGCTATGATGATTATTTAATGAAGAATATTAAAGCACATAATTTCCCATCAAGAATATATAGTGAAATGTACAGTATATACTCCTTTTATGAAGGGTTAACTATCCCCATTATTGATGGTCGCTACGTTATTTACTAATGCTTCATACATCCAGTAGAGGCTGGTCATGGTTGCCGGGTTGTGAAAACGTACTCAGCTGGGTGTTAACACCAGAAATACAGACTTTAGTCATTGTAAATCAGAATCAAGTAGACATGAGTCACTGTTTTGATGACATCCAACTGGAGTTGATGGAAAACGAATAACTCAAGGCTCGACTTGTGTGTGTACATTTTATGTTTTCAGGTAAGTTTTCTAGTTTTTAGGTTGTTTTTTTTGTGTGTGGCTATCAGTATTTCACTGCTTAAAAGTGATGGTGGTATTATTTGGACTGAGAAGAAATTAAGAAAAAGAAAAGCTTTTATAGTTATTATAGTCAATAACATCATATACATTGTCTTAGTACCTGATTAAGTCCTAGTACCTAAGTCAAGCTATAAGTGACTTGGGAGATGACTTTCCTTAACCAAGGACTTAACTAAACATTTTTTGCCTGAGAAGAAATGTTTTGGTACTTATTGAAATTTGGACTAAATGAATTGAGTCACTTATCTGTTTATTTATGTATAGACCTGTGACATCAATGTTTGGTCATCCAGTAAGTAATATATAAGGGTCTCTCGCTTGACGAGATACAGTCTGATGTTTCTTTCCCAGAGGGTGAGTGATCCGTTTGAGTGGTCTTCCTGAAGTGGAATACCAACTGGGCAATGAGAGCAACTGTCCCAGGGCAACAAACCCTGAGTTGCCCTCTAGTCCTAAGTTCACTGCGTGTTATCGTTATCGCCACTCGAACACGAAGGCGCCTTTAACAGATGTCCTCATTGCTGTGCTGATGGACTCTGTATCAGATATTATACACACATATTGTGACCACATAGTGCATATTTTATAATACATTGTTCACATCAAATGACCAGAAACCAACACAAATTAAGCATTTTTGTAACATGGGAGTGCTGTTGGCCCTGCATACATTGCTTCGGAGGGCATTAGATGGAGATGTCAGTAAGATCTTTGCCCCAGGTCCATCTAACACAGGGATGCCCAAGCTTTTTCCCCTCGAGGGCCAAAACTGAAATGTCAGGGTGGGTCACAGGCTAAAACTTAACACCTACTGTGTTCTATTGTTGTGCATTGTATTGTATTGTATTGTATCAGATGCAAAACGGTATTAAGATCCCTAATTACCTAAATTAACTGATTTCCTGCTGGCTGTGGTCAGATTATGAAAACAATTAATAATTAGGGGTTTTACATATCTATTGAGCAGTTACCTTACCAAAAGTAAAACAGCATGCACAGCACTTGATCAAATATATCTTTTTAAAACAATATAAATAAAAGATAACAAAAAAATAAGATGCTTTATTAATGCCACAATGGGGACATTTACATTGTTACAGCAGCAAAAGGCAACAGAGATAAGCATCAATAAAAAGCAAAGAATACATTAGTATAAAATAAGATACGATGATTAAGAATACTATAAGTAATGTAAACGAAAATTAAATAAACACCCAGCAGGCCAAATCAAGCCATGGGGCAGACCAAGGTTTGGCCACGGGCCCTGCTGGGCAGCTCTGCTCTGACAGATTAATCTAGTTAGTAATTAACGCTTAGCAAAAAGACAAATCGAATGTCTGGCTGGGTGTGAGAAAAAAAACACAAACCACAGAGTTATCAGAGATCTGTTCTTATTGGTGGCTTACAACTCTTGTATAGTTATCAATTATTAACAAAACTATAGCAATCACTAATATAGCCGTATTTGTTCAGCTACAACGTTTAAATAGGTTAAAAAGGGGTGCTCTGTTAGAAAGGGGAACCCAAAATGCTTTGTCCACACAAAATGCAGGCGGTCACACTGTCTTGAAGCCTGCATATTTTTTCCATGTGTGATTCAGTGCTCCTCCTCATGCAGTCACCCTCTCATGGGCCCCTCGGGGCCTCTAACCCAGTCATCCAGCCGGCACTCCAGTTTACAGGAGCCAGTGGTGCACAGGATGACAGGTCACACACACACACACACACACACACACACACACACACACAGAATGTCTCCTGGTCATTTAACAATCTCTCCGGTAGAGTTTGCTGTGGCTGTTCTCTTCCCCTGCCTCTCTGCCTCTCTGCCGCTCTGGCTGCCTGGCTGCCGGCCTCCTCTCGGCTCCTCCCCGTCTATTTATCAACTGTGTGACGGGTCACGTTATCGGAGGGGGGCAGTCGGTGTGAAAGCACTGAGTGAGCTCCCAGCCGACGAGTCACACAGTCTGCCCGCACTTGCCATTAAATATTCGTCAAAAGAGTTGACGGGAAAGCGAAACCGGTCGAGTAACAGCCGGGAATCTGATTTTAAAAAAAAAAAAACCCCGGTGTTTAGCGGTGAGCCGGACAGACTGCTGTAATCTACCCGGAGGAGCTGGATCTCATCGCGGGGCTGGATGCGCGAAGCTTTACGGCATTATAGGTGCACCGGAGTGTGCCGACGACATGGAAAATAAATAGTTGGTAACGCTGCTTTTCTATCACAAGAATACGTGTAATGTGTTTAATTTGAGTGGCATAACGCTTTAATGAGAGTGGGCATGAGTGTCGTCGTGTTAAATTAAATGTCAGCGGCGCTCGGTGTGATGTTTAATACACCGAGTCCCGTTTCAAGCGTTATTCTGGAGCAAGTTGTCACTTGCTCTTCAACGCCACTGCCTGTATCGTCCTGTTGTGAATTCCCCAAACGAGCCACATATTATTCTGTCATTGAGCGTAATGTGAATTGTTTTTTATTGTGACAATAGTTTTGAGTTTGTTGTCGAAGTTTCACTCTTTTTTCCTCTTGACTGAATCTTACCTGCTCCTCTCAAGTCAGCTAGTCGTACCCTGCTAATGCTCCTGTAGCTAATTGTGTTATTGTAATAAACCTGTCATACGCGTTTACCTGTGGGTTAGCTTGCCCACATCTTTCTGCGCAAGTAGAGTAGAAATAAGCCTGGTTTTCATTACGTCTATGTCTGTGGGTTTCCCAAAAGAGCACAGAAATCCCATATTTAGAGAGTAATTCTCAATTTTGCCCCTTTCTGTCACTCCCCATCAGTTTGGATCCGTCTGAAGACATGGAAGCAAGTTGGAAGAACTGCTTCGAAGAGGAGCTCCTGTGTCCCATCTGCCTGAATGTCTTCGAGGAACCCATCCAGCTGCCATGCAAGCACAACTTCTGCAAGGGTTGCATCTCTGAGGCTTGGGCAAAAGACAGCGCTGCGGTCCGCTGTCCCGAGTGCAACCATGACTACGACCAGAAACCCACACTGGAGAAGAACTTCAAGCTTGCCAACATAGTGAAGCGCTTCAATGCCTTGAACACTGAGAAAGTCCCCGCTGTGCTGCACTGTGTCCTCTGCAGACGAGGCCCCCCGCTGCCTGTGCGGAAGGTCTGCCTGCGCTGTAAGGAGCCCTGCTGCCAAACTCACATCCAGACGCACCTACAGCAGCCGTGTGCAGCCCCGGGACACCTGTTAGTCGACGCCGAGGAGCTGAGCGCTTGGACCTGTCCCAGTCACGAGGAGTACAGGCTGCTCCACTGTGAGGAGGAGCAGGTGGCTCTGTGTCCGTTCTGCTGCATCTCCCACTGCACTAACCAAAGACACACAGTCTGCGATGTGGATACCCAACGCATACAAATGCAGGTACATAAATCGCACACACACACACACACACACACACACACACACACACACACACACACACACACACACAACACGCTCCCCCTGCCCGCCTGTTCACTTGAATTATCAGCTGACTGTCAAAAGATTTGATAGATGCACTTTCTTCGAGTGATCTCTTCTTTGAATTTCAATGAAGCAAACATTTCTTTCAGGTCATCAGTCTATAAAGGCCTTCTTTCTTTGCCTCTTCCTTTTTATCCTATCTGATGTGAAGAGACTGGACAGGTGAAAGCCACCACTCGGGGTGGATGCACACACATGCATGCACACACATGCATGCACACACATGCAGACATACGTCACTGACTGCTTTTAACCTTGATCAAACCACACATTCCACCCCGCCACGCCTTCACATTAGGCGCCCTGTGCCCTCCGGTAAGTGCTGTGATGCAATCTGCATCCACCGGAAATGATGACCCCGGAGCAGTGGGGGTGGATCCACATGTAGTTTGTTTATGTTAGCTACCATGATTGTTTTTCAGGTTTAGTCCATGAGGAAATGCACACTGGCAAGACTTTAGGGACTGATAAAAGAACTGACCGACTGTCGTTGAGATGAAAATTTGGCGATATGTGAAGACAAGTTTGTGTTTCAACCATTTGTAGTGAAATGCTCTGGGAGACGAGGCTAGATTCTACATCATGTGTGTTAATATAACTGACAACAAATGACTTATGATGTGTCTTGGCAGGGTTGACCTCAGGATGCATGGAGGAATGTGTCCCGCATGAAGCCAGCGTGTCATGGCGGTATTTCTTTTCCTCATTAGTTCTTTACTGTTTTTGAGTTCGCTCTCCCTCCACAAGCCTAATGTAAGTGGCAAGGTGCGAAAAACAACCGCCCACGCTGCCTTATACGCATTTCTTCCCTGTTCCTCCCCATCTGTGGAGGGGCGGGAGTGAGAATCAGATTAGTTTTAGCATCTGCCGTGTTGCGGTCCTGTTGATAGGTTCGGTGATCGTATTATTCCATTCGGGAAGGTTGCAGACGGGTTTTCTTTCCAGTGTGAACATCACAAAGTTCTAAATCTGTTCAAGTCCTCGGCGCAAACTGTTGCTCTGCTTCGGAGCTATTATTGGGACAAAAGATGTCTGTTCAGCCCTTTCCACAGCTGCTCTCCCTACACACACACACATGCACACACCCACCCATCTTTCTTTTCTTTCCCTACTGTATGTTCACAGGCTAAATGGAGTTATCCAGGAGTCAGAGGTCCTGGCTCTTCTCAGATTAACACTGTCCTTGCTGGGGTGCACTCTCTCTTATATGGATAATTGTGGCAAAAGGCAAAAGTTAGGCTTCCTGTACGCTGGGTCATTTGCTGAAGTTATTTGAGGCCTGAGTGGCTTCTCTCCATTACTTACTGAAAGGTTGTTCTCCTTGACAGAGCTATGGTTCTATTTTGGTAAAAGGATTTTAAATTCCCTTGGCAGCACTCATGTTGCTTTTGGGATAAACAAAGAGGAAACATTCATATCTTGGTTATGTTTGGCTCTCACAGGAGCATTTTAGAGTAACCTTTTGCAAGCAAGCTTGTAATTTCAAGATGAGAAAGGAAGAGTAATATAATAGTAATGTCGTCCCTGGGACAGGCGGAGGAGGAGCCCTCCCACACAACCTCACCTTGGTTTTCTCAGGCACCTCAGCAGGAAACCGTCGCTCATGGAAGCTCTGCCGTCTGCAGTTTCTTGTATCTGGGCTGGAGTGAGTCAGTTCCCCAGAATGCAGAGGGCAGTCCATTGACATCAGACGTGGGGAATAGTTGTCAGTTGATTGTGAAAGAGGCTCTCTGTTCATTGAGCCTGAGGCTCCTCATTTAAACATGAGCTTCCTGGCAACCCGCGGGTGTCTGGATGCCTAAATAGGACAGTGGGGAAAGTGATCATTGGCGGGTTTAATCTTGATAAAGGTAGGCTTTCACGCTGCTACAGAGAGATCAGCAAGCAGACAGTTCCCTCCTGTCCCCTTATGCTATTTCAAGCACACAAGAAGACAAGAGGGGAATTGGAGGAAACATGACAAATGAGGAAGACAGTTGTTGAGCAGGAGCATCCGTGCACAGAAAAGCTGTTGCCATTATGCGAAGCCGAGTTACATAAAGTCAATCATGCTGCGATTAACCCAACAAAGTCTTCTCTCCTGTTTTTGTCAATACAAAAGTCACACTAAATGTATAAAAGCATCGTGTAAAGACGGTGATCATGAATGCAAGAGTGCTGTCTAAGAAGTTCTTAAATGTTGTGCACACAGGACATAAAAAACTGGATGAAATGTATGTTGTTGCCAACTGATCTTACAGGGCAGAGTCAGTTGTTATGGTTGATATCAGATTGTTTGAAGAGGACTGTTTAACTGAAGCAGCTTGTGTAAGCAAGATGTACTGTGGAGATGTAGTACAGGTGTGTTTCTAGCCAACAAAGCTAAAGATTGTCTAATTGTGTGTGTCTTTAGGATCCTGACAAACCTGATGAATGCTTGTATACGAAAACATTGGCTTTGATGCATCGTTTAAATTGTCTTGTAGTCTTCCTCTCCTCTTTTATTGATCAATTTTCCCAAAGATGAACTTCACCAACTAACAAAAACCACAGCACTGTGTGCACGTGTGTCCTCATCATTGATGTATTAAGTAGAACTAAGCATGCTATAATGAAACGGCCAACCTGTCACCAAACATATCTTATCACAAACATATCAGCCAGCACAGCTGGTCCTAATAAATCCACAATCGTCATATGAATGATGAAGAAATGTGATACTAGCATTACAAGGAATTACTCATCATAACATTGCTGTACAGTGCCATCAGTGGTCCAAAACTTCACCTAAACAAAAACGTTGCTCACCACCAAAGTTTAAAACAACATGTTGGAATTTGCTATTACCTCCAATACCATTGAAAGGTCATTTGATACATAAACCAATAATAACTGGTAAGAAAGAAATAATACGATTTATGATCAGTCTTCAACCAACACACAGATGTATTTTTTTTCAAACAAGTTGATAAGAGTTGGTAGGAGTAAGTGGAACGTTTCTAAGCTCGTCTTGCTAAGCAAGTGTAGATATCAACTGCATCCCTCAAACTTAAAATTTAACAACTTACATTTATTAAATGCATGCTTGCCACCCCAGCACCTTTATAACTAGGCATTTTATGACATTGGGCTTGCTTCAACAGCTCAGACTAGTCCCCATCTCTGGTGCTCACACTGTAAAGTATTCAGTATCACTAACCACAAAGTAAAATGCCTTCATGATTTCCCAAGTGGGACACCCACTAACACTGACAGTCAACACTGCAACATGGAGACAGATTTTAATGCATGATCATGTTACTGGAAATGCACTTAAAGCAGCACTGATCAGTATTGTTATATGAACGACAGATCAAATGACTGTGTAATGTGAGTGGAGCTGCTTGGAGATAAATCAACACAGAATTATCACCCATCCCTGAAGTTCCCGTCCTTCGTGTCTTTCAGGTGATAGTTTAAGTCTTATGTTCTCATAGTAACTTTACAGATTTGATTCTAACTCAGCGCTCTCATCAGCAGCATTTCCCGTCAGAGCTGGCAGCTCGACAAAAAGCTTTGATCAGCTCAATGTACACTAGCTGCCCAGCAACAAAAGGTGACGTACATTTCGTTGTACAACCCTGCATTGTAGAATGACGATTAATTGAACCTTGTGAACCTTTTATGTCTTTTGCCGACAACATGGTATCTGACAACATGATAAGAAAGGTGCCTGCGTTCGTGACAAAAACTACATAGCACGCACGGTGAAAAGGCTGCGTTAAGGCACAAAAAGTACTTGGAGAAGTTCGGAGATTTTGTTCAAATGAATACACTAATAACTCGGTTTCGTTAAAATGTGGAGTATTGCATTTCGTTCTCTCTGTACTTGTACTGTGCGCAATGACAAAGTTGAATCTAATCTAATCATGGGATTGCTTAGAGAAATTGGTGGACATACAGTTTTTTTCTTCTAATCCAATTGTGGAACTTTTGAGAACACCACAGTGGATAAATTCACGCACTCATAAGCCAACCACTCAGATAACATGTTAGACAGTAAATATAGTGCACTATAAAAGGAATAAGGAGTGTCGTGTTGTTAGTACTTTCATTGCCAATTGTCCAAAGAATGAATGATAATCAAAGTCTTGATTTGTGAGACATGAACAGAAGAAGACAAACTTGTTCTGCCTTTTCACAAGCAACACAATCGTCGCACTTGTCCATATAAAAATACAAATTTAAAGAACATGCAAACAGTTATGTGTAGATAATGTTTTGCTTGTACACAGGCTTCTTGCTGTTTTGTTTTGAAGCTAGATGGACTGTTGGAAGTGTTCACTGTGGTATAGTATAATGGCCGGGCAGTTGTTGTACATAAAGACTCCATGAGTGTTGTAAGCAGCTGAAGAGGCCTGTTGCTGTGATACCACAATGTAGCTACCCTGAAACTCGCTCACTAGAGACCGCAGGAATGTCCTCATTCTCCCTATCTCTTTTTCGCTTCAAACTTTCTCTCTGTTGGTTTCACCCTCTTTTTCTATGTCTTTCTCACTTTTCTTTCTGTCCGTTCTTGGCATGTGTGCAAGCAGAGCCCCACAGCACTTTGCCTTTCCTGCCGTTCCCTTTTCTTGCATGCACACCCATGCGGAGGGAGAGAGCCGACCCCTGCGTTATGCACACAGACATGACAATCTGTCACTGACACAGAGGCCAATGCAAACAATGGGAGCAATGCATGTGGCAAAATGAGAAAGCAGAGAGGGGTAGAGAGAGACACCCCCGCTTCTTGCTCCCTCCTGCTCCCTCACATACACATTAGCTCCCACATATAAATACATACACAAGGCTTTGTTGCCATGACAGCGGGTTCCCTCTTATTTGGGCATGGTGCCTTTTCCCATGCAGAAACAGTTCATTAAAAAGCGTACCTGCCCTCCCCGGTTCCCAGTTAGCTGTCAGCCTGTGACTGCAGATTGATTTCCTTCTCCTGCAGTAAATGGAGAAGGATTATGTTTACTGGCTCTTTTTACCAGCTGATTCAGCCCACAGAGGAGGTAGGCCGGTCCCAACAATGGACTTCACTTGCTGTTGCCCAGTCGCTGATAAACTTAGAAACATTCAGAGATGGATTTGTGCAATCTTTCTTGCCTTTGCTGCTGCTCCCCTAATGGATAAACGCATGTGGTTGTCGCTGGCAGCTGTTGTTTCCTCCGTCTCATCAGGATTGTGGAGGAGGTTGTCTTAGTGACTAATGAAAAGCACCCAGGTTCGCTGAGGTCACAGCAGAGCCCTGAGTTTTAACACACAGTGCGCAGTTATATATTTATTTTACTCTCAGTGCATTGTGTTGTGGTCCATCTGTCTAATCCATCTCTCGCATGTCATCTCTCCACAGGCCATGCTAATGAGGCAGCAAGACAGACTTGAAGGTCGTGTTCAGAACATCGATGAGCAGCTCACCAAGCTGGAGTCAAACAAGACGCTGATGAAGGTACAATACGACACAAACATCGTGTATGCTTACATTCTGAACTTTTGTCAGCACAGCCCTTTGTCATCATGTGGGGGTTTTTGTGCTGTAATTTTTGTCTGTGCTGTGCCATAATGAAATGACCCCGACTTTTGTTCGCTGCTGGAAATTGAAAAGAAAATGTAATTCATCTCTGGCTCTGAACGGATAGTGCATTAGGGGGGAAAATGCATTTTACAAATGACTTTCTGAATTCAGTCCTGAACAAGAAAGTGATAGATTCCACAAAATGAAGAAAAAATGTACTTCGCATCAATTCACTGCTCTTTGTCGATGAATACTCCTTTTTGCAATCCAAGGTTTTAAATTCTGCTGAATGGTGCTAAAGGTGATTTATGTAGTTCAAATGCTCGTGTTAATGAATTACAGTTATCCATAAACCAGGCAATGGTGTTAGCTATAATTGGAGCGCCAGGTATTCAATATTCCTTTTCGGGGGACTCAAAAGAGATCTATTAAAGACAGAATGGTCAAACTTGAGGAAATCAAAAGTATATTGTGTTTATGGCTGCAACTAACAATTATTTTCATTGTTGATTATTTTACCAGTGCCCGACTTGATGTCTCAAATGTCTTGTTTTGTCCACGACCCAAAGATATTCAGTTTACTGTCATAAGTAAAGAAACCAGAAAATATTCACATTGAAAGGCTAATGCTACTGCATATGTTAAATAAATAGTATAAAGCCTTTTGTGGCTCTAGAGGAAGCTGCATGTAATCTCATCAATTGCTGCAGTGATGTCACTCAGTGGCTAAGTTGCATTTTGGGTAATGTAGGCTCCAAGTTTTGAAAAGGAAGAAGAACACTAGAATAGAAATGGCGATATCTCTGGTTCTGCTGTATGAATTTTGATTTGTTGTCAATAACAAATGCCACAGTGTTATAGGAGTGCATTGCTAGACCAGTGGCTGGCCTCTCAAAACCTAATGCCTGCATTTCCCACAATGCAACATCCACTGAGTGACATCACTGGAGGCCCAAAAGGCTTACTCCTTTTGTCTCACATGCAGTACTCCCCAAGACCTGTAAACATACTTTAATGTGAACAATTAGTGGAGTAAAACTTTGAGAAGCAGGAATCAGAGAATTTGGACTTCTTCATCCTTAAGAAAGTCATACCGATTGACATGTTAAAACAGATGCAGCTTGAATTTTGACAAGATGAAAGCTCCTCCAGAGCCACCAAAGACATTACACAGCTATTGTCATTTTCTTCTTCTCTCCATTGCTAATAACCTGACTTTAACATGTAAAATAGGTGGCTGTAATTGTCCTTGTGCATGTGTCCCCCCATCCACAGGACGCAGTGTCTGAACTGAAGGAGCGTGTGAGAGCCCAGTACCAGAGGATGCACGCGCTGCTCGAAGCGAACCAGGCCGAAACCGTGCAGATGCTGGAGAACACTTTCACCGTGTACGTGAGGAAAAACTCCCAGCAGGTTCTGCAGCTCAACGAGAGGCGGCAGCAAGCGGAGAAACTCCTGAGCTCAGTGCAAACGTTCTTCCAAAGATCAGAGAGCATTAACTTCATGAAGGTACAGATCTGCACCTCTCTTTCCATGTCTCCCACATCCGAATATGTCTGTGCAGCAATGGAAACACACATAAAGATACACCAACTTAAAGTGTTTGACAGTATACACAGTATAGTGAGTGCCTTGTGTGTCTTGTTGTCTTTTTCAGAACACAAAACCTTATCAGCTGCTAATGGACAGGTGAGCATTTATATTTCTTTTCTGATTCACCCCATTGTTTGCTGATAGTATTTAGTGTTTAGGAGCTTGTCACCTTGTTGCTTAAATGAGAATAGCTAGTCCGCCTTCGAGGTCAGTCCACCGTAACGGGCTGGGCACACTGGATGCATGTGCAGCACTGCTGTGTGGCGTTACCTCTAGCTTTTCATTTCAGCATCCACGTTAACAGGTTAGACCGGCCCCACTGGATGCATGAGTTCTGCGTCGCTTCACCAAGAGATTCAGAGTCTTGCTTATTTTTACCGCGTCATGAGCACCGTCCCATTATCTACATTCATAATGTCTGTATATGTAGAATATGTCACAGATATGAAGACAATACACGCAACAGGTAAACTGTAGTTGTTCTTCCTGTACACTCTTTGTTCTCGCTTTCCCACCCTCCCTCTCTTTCCCTCTTACGCTTTCCCGCTCTTTAAACGGGGGGAAAAGGAAAGTCAAGTTATCATATTTGGTGTTAACTATCAAAGTCAAACTCCATGTAAACAGATAGGGCAGGCAAGAGCCGTGCTGCTGCAGCAACGCTACCTAAGTTAGCACAAACACGCGAGTGAGCAGCAGCAGCAGCAGCAGCTCAGCAAAGCAGAAGCCACACACGAAACAAGCATCCTGTGTGGCCAACCTGTAGGTGAGCCTAAGCCTAAATTGTGGCTAAGTTCAGGGCTAACCCATTTTACTTAAATTAGCAAGCAAGCAAGGAACAGGAACTTGGCTTTGGTCTTGAGGGGTTGTAGACTTCGGGGCTATAACGTTACTGCTGACTTCATACTCACCGTCACACATGCTCTCTCTATATCTGTCTTTCTCTTGACTGATACTTTCCAAAGGAATACACATTGCACACATTACAGCCCACAATATAGGGCCGTTGGTCTTGCACGAGGGTATGTACTTTTGTACCGCATCGGTGGAAACCGTGGCTTTCATGCACGCCCATGATGCACTGATTCTTATTCTGCTGTCATTAAGCATTAAAAAAAAAAGTATATTACCTACCTAACTGCAGTTAAATATTCAATATTTCACCTGTGTTTTAAAACCAGAGAATTGTCAATGCAAATGTTACCTTTGCAGAGAACATGATTAAATAAAGAAGAATGTGGAATTAAGCACAAGTTCTATTCCTGTTATACGCATAATCCTACTCTAACTAGGAGAGGTTTATAAGTCACTGTTGTACGTATTGTACTGCAAAATGCTTCTCCACCAAGGGTGCAAGAGACTTATTGAATCTGGTCCACGGTATTTTTGTGTGTCTGTCTCTTTATACCACATGTATTTCTTTTCTAAGGTCAAACTCACACCTGACTAGTGCCATCCCTCCACTCAGAGTGGGCCAACTACACTCTCATCACTTGCTATCCGAACTCTCAACGCGAGAAAAGAACCTGCGGAAAATGCTGGAAGGTAAGAAAAAAGTCTCAATCACTAGATTAGAATGAGCAAAAACTGTATTTTAAGATATTTAACAACAGTTTAACTGAGATGTAACTATTGTTTCCCTTCCTCAGAGCCGTTCAATGAGGCACCCATTCTTGAGATTGTGCAGTCTCACAGCAACTCTGCTGGCTCCCACATGGGCACTAGTTCAGGACTACAGAAGAGGAAATACAGCATGGCTTTCTTGGATAGTAACACAGCAAACTCCGCCTCCCAGGATCCTCCACCGTTGCTCTACAAAAAGCCCTTTCTAGCTGACCAGAGCCATCGTGCTTCATCCATGTATTCCTCCGAAGGTCTCTCCCAGAATCCTCACGCTGGCCCCGGCCACAGCCGACTCCTTGACCCTTCAGCCCATCACATGGTGGGTCTAGGGTCCAGCTCCAGCCACCACTCAGGGACCATATTCTCCCCCTCCCACTTCCCTAGTGGAGGTGCCTCGCAACAAGCCATGTTTGAAGGGAGGAAAGTACTGATGTGCACTCTGAATAACTGCTGCTGCTCCGGGGCCCCCGCTGCTCGTGCCCGGCCTCCGTACCCAGCGTCGGACTCCTTCCCCTCAATGACCTCTCAGGAGTTTCCCCCACACGCCCCGCTGCCTGCGAGCCAGCCACTGCAGCATTTTCCCTTGAGGGGGCTGATGGAAGCCTCACAGACAGCCAGGCACCCTGACTTCTACGGGCTGTACAGCCAGCCTTCAACCAAGCATTATGGGACCAAGTAATAAACCACAATCAGCATTTTGTTCCGTTGTATTAAATCAGAATTGGCCTCAGAATTTCCATGTTTGCTTTTTCGTTCCCTTCCCCTTAGATCCAGAGATATATCTGTGTCTCCAACACGCCTTCATGATGTCTTTATTCTGAAATGTACTTGACCCCGTTTTGGGAAACCATGTCCTGTTAGCTGTGGTAGCCCTGTTTACTTCCTGAATCAGTGACAGTTGTAACGCTCTAATTTGACGATACACGTTTGAACTTGTATTTATTTTCTGTTTCAATTCGACTGGAAGTGCTAATGTGAATAACGTAGTCTTAAACCCATTCAAGCAGTGAACTAAAGAAACAACATATCCTTCATCCCGAGTCCTGACGCGGGACTCCAGAGACTTCAGTGCCTAAAAAGACTGTTAACACGCTCTTATTATACTTGCAAGTTCCTAGGTCTTGATTGTTTCCTGTTTGCGGCTGAAAGCATGCAGGGAGCCTCTCCATGCACTCCAAAGTCCACGTGGCTTTAGAAACACACTGGACTACAAACGCTTGTCAGGTTTTTAATGAATTTTTATACAAGATTATGAATAAACCAAAATCAGTGGAAAACGTTGAATAAACAAGCATATTAATTTACCCTTGGTGTTGTATTTTAACAGCTCTCATCCAGTGACAGATTGGTTATTTTTACCCTCATGTTTGATTATAGTTTGTGCTCTGTTTGTACTGAGAAGCACATTTGTTCAGACTGAGGTTTTACAGTTCGACTCCCTGGGTTGCAGTTGAAATGTCAGAGCTTCCTGTAAAAAAAAAAAAAAAAAGGAAAAAGAAAAAACGAGCCATTATTGCAGTGCATCCCACCCTGCAAACTCGCCCACGATCTGCTCATAGGTTAAATGGAAAAATGAGACACTGGGTGAGCACATGTTTAAGAGGAGGAATCTCCGAACACAGCGGAGGAGGGTTTGGACGATGATTTGTTCCAGACCGGGCCACAGCAGGCCCATTATCTGCCAATTTAGGACAGTTCACTTCCTTGTCAACATCCTGGTTTCGGGCAAAATCTCCGTCTCATCCCTCTTTGTCTCATTATTGGAGCTTGTTGTCAAGTTAGGTCAGAGAACAGGAATAACTGATGAGCAGCGCCTCCCTCCCCTCCCCTCCCCTCGCCTCTGTCTCTTCCTCTCCCGGGGTATCATTTGCTGGGGCTGGATGTGGAAGAGGAGGAGGAGGAGGAGGGTGAGAGCGGCAGCAGCGGATGATATAAGCGCAGAGTTTTAATGAGGGCTGGGACAGCATAGTCATCTACTTATCTGTCACTCACGCTCCTTTCATCACCCTCCCACCCCACCGTCAGCGAGACGGCGAGGGGCGGAGTGGAGGGCTGAGAGGGAGGAGAGGGGAACGGGTTGGAGGGGGGAGTGAGGTGCATCACTTATTTATGGGTTATAAAATGTCCTGCCCTCCTGTTTTGTTCTCTCTTTTCTTTTGTCCGGCTTGATTTTTTTTTATTCATCATTTAAATTCAAGAGAGTGAATACTGAACTGTATGATTTCTGCTCTCCACAGAACCCCGGCCCCCTTTTAGCTGCTAATGCAGGCCGAGCAGTAGGAGGAGCTGAGGTTTAGTAAGAGTGTGGCATGAATCTGACATTTATTGTTTAGTGAGTGTGTGTGTGTGTGTGTGTGTAAGCCTATTAGCATTCCCCTTGAGCACAGTTCCTTCTGTGTGTGTGTGTGTGTGTGTGTGTGCGGTATTAATAAAACATACAGTAGATATCCTGAAGGAGGCCATACCATTAATTTAATCCGTATAAATAATTTCAGTCAAAGCAGGAGTTTTTACATCAACCGTGACGTTTTTGACCCCAAAAACATCAAAACTATGGGTTTTAGATGTTGGACATGA
This sequence comes from Sparus aurata, assembly GCF_900880675.1. Classification (NCBI taxonomy): domain Eukaryota; kingdom Metazoa; phylum Chordata; class Actinopteri; order Spariformes; family Sparidae; genus Sparus; species Sparus aurata. The sequence goes on along the minus strand of NC_044201.1, from coordinate 8,540,923 downwards.
CAGAATTCAGTTTGAAAATAGTTTGAAAAAGACATTTAAAAAAGAGAACATTTAGGTTTTGAAAGATTTCTTCGGCAAAATTGTATGTCAGACCTCTACGCACACACAGTATTGCTGATAATCAATCTTACCACATATTGGCACAAACATTAAGCTTGAAAAGAGGTGCTCCGCTCTGTGTGTGTCTCGTGTGCAGGCTCGGTGCAAGTCAAATCCTGTTGTATGAGTGAATGTGTGCTCAGGTGTCAGTGCATAATTAGCCAGTTATTGTGTGTTTCCTCATATATGTGCAGTGGTAGGCCCCCCGTGTGTGTGTGTGTGTGAGAGAGAGAGAGAGACCTCGGTGGGGTTACATACAGGGTAAAGGGTGATGCACTTGACAGCTGTGCTCTGTTGTGGCAGGTGTGTTTGAGCTGTATATGCATATAACAGTACAACACGCCCCTGCCTACAGGACGAGCTGTAGCCTGTAGTGTGTGTGTGTGTGTGTGTGTGTGTGTGTGTGTGTGTGTGTGTGTGTGTGTGTGTGTGTGTGTGTTTCCAATGCATGGGGAACTGTCAGCTGTTGTGCAGCTGTTGTTTGTGTGCTTTATCTGGTGACTGGAGGTACTGTTGGAGGTGCAGCGGGCACTGTCTCTTTCTGTCTCTCACACATTTTCTTGCCCAGCAGTTTTTCATCTTATACAAGACTATATTTAAGTTTGATGAAATATTGATACTTGCATCCTAAGACGTCGGTAAAAGCTCTGCAACTTTTGCATGGCAGTCAAAGAGCCGCTGCTGCTCAAACAGTGATATTTTGCAGACCACCATCATGCCTTGAAGAAAAAGTCCTCCTCAGAACAGCTCTGATATAGGCGCCAGTCACTTTGAAAGGAAGACAAGGGCTTATTTAAAGATGCAACATTTACACATCGGCCACTCGCAGCTAACTGCTCTTAGCTAGTTAGCACAGTTAGCCAGGCAGCTAGCGGGTCTGGACTGGGAGCTCGGAGCACCGAGGGAATGCTGTTGTTTAGGACGCTAGGTGAGGCGAGGCTAGCTGGTTAGCATGCTAACTCAAGGAGATATCTTCGATGCATAAATGTCTTAATGTCAAACTATTATTTCTTCACCTCTGTAAAGCAAATTTCTTAGAACACGTCAACCTAAATTTCTTTCATATCGCACCTTTAACTAATCAAGCAGCATCAATCGGTTGAAAGCGAGGATCGAAAAATAAAGAGAGTTTCAGATTCAGAGAGGTACTGGACGTATGAAAACACTTGAATGCAGAATAACTCCTGGAATGCACTGGACATCACATACTGGTGATATATAGCAGCTGAAGAGAATCTGAGGGTGGAGTTTCTCCTCCCCAACGCAGGCCTTTGCTGAATATTATTGACATAGTCCCAATACATTTGCACAGCTTGCAGCCTGCAGCTTGCGTAACCGTCCCGTCAGTTCAGTGGTGGATGTGAGAGGTGGCTGACATGGCAGCATTAAGCCATATAGCATGTGGATTTAATGAGCGGCTATTAGTCCGCACACACGCACACACACACAGACGTCGTCTTAGCAGACCTCCCAGTAACACTGACAGGAACCTGGACATATACAGCATAATGCATACAGAGCGGCTATTCATCAAGCATGCAGAATACTAACCTTCATCTGATAAGGCCTTTGAAATCAGTGCCAAAACTCAAATCCAGGATAGCAGTGAACACACACACACATACACACACACACACACAGTGCAAGAACATCAAAGAGCCGTGGCCGATGTGTATTGATCTCCAGGTCTATTTTTTCACTGGTGGAAATCGTTGTAACATAAACCAGTCCCACTGTCGAGGTTTAAGCTGAGGGGAAACAGGCAGCTCTAAAACAATATGTATACAGCAAATGAAATAAGCAAAGCCAGGAAGGGTGTGTGTCAGCGAACGCGTGCACGTGGAACTGTGAGCTGTATACATGAACACGGCTGGCAGGATGAAAAGGCCAGTTTTCAAATGGGAAGACAAAGTGCTTCAGCCGTTGCCACAGTAACTTTGGTCTAATCCAAGAGTGACACATTTGAGGGTCAGATAATAAAATAAATTTTCTCTAGTGCTGCACTTACAAGTGGAAACTTGAGCTCATGGTTATTTGCTTTATTATTCAGATTTTCACGGTTTTGCCCTTCTCTTCTAGAACATTTTAGAGGATTGTACCGACTGCATGTAAAAAAGGGTATTTATATTTTACCCCACTTCCTGACTCTAGAGGAGCAGGAGAAACTACAAAACATAGTGACTGTACCTGAATTACACCAAGATGAGGTATATGTGAAAACATTTTTGCACAATTGAGGGGTTAATTTGTGTGTGTGTGTGTGTCTCTGTGTGTGTGTGTGTGTGTGTGTGTGTCTCTGTGTGTGTGTCTTTGTGGAGAGAGAAAGAGAAAGAGAGAGGGAGAAAGAGAAAGAGAGATTTACTGTCTGCTCATGATGACGAGCCAGCAAACAGGAAGTTGTTTCCGGCAGCCAGGTATTTACCAAAGTAAGGTCTGCGCAGCGGCTCAGATTAAGTGCTTTAAGTGGCACTCGGTAGAAGCTGAACGTGCTCGCCTGCCACGTTGTCCGGCTTTTGCATGGCTTTGGGGCGGATAAAACTCAACAGAGCGTCTGAATGGAGCGAGAGCAGAGGGAAGCAGTGGCAAACAGAAAACACAGAAACAGTCAAAATCCCCCAGACAGTCAGCTTTCTGTACAGAGCAGTCGCTGCACATGCAGGCGCTAGAAACTCCCCAACATTGCCTCCATCCAGTTAAATATAGCGACGCGATTCCTCTTTCTGTTTTACTGGTGTGTTTACAATCACTGTACTTTCCAAAACCCTCTCCATTACTGTAACACTTGTGCTTAATACGGAGACTCGCGGTCTTCGAATCAATGAGGCAAATGGTCAACATGTGTACGCATGTAGAAAATGATGATTTGATGGAATAGTGTGTCAAAATGTGTACTTTTTTCCTATTTTTGCATCCAAATGTGGGCAAATTTTCGTATGTCAGGGTTGAAGACTATGTCTTGGTAAAGAGCTGCCAGATGACAGCTAAGTATAGATATTATTTGAGGTATGGAGCAGCCTATATTTAAAGTATATGGGGGAGGCAATGCTGTAAGTCCGGACTGTGAACGTTTCAGACCAGGGCTGCCATAAGTGAGGCCTGCGGGCCAAAGTTGGTCCACTGTAATGTTCAATCTGGGCCCCTAGTTTCTACTGAATAAAAATGAATTGAGGATTTATAACAAAATGCTGTTTTATTCTATTATTTATTTACATATTTATTATTTTTGTCAGGTTAAAAAATGCTCATAAAATGACATGATTTACTCTGTAAGTTATTAGTTATTCAGTCAGCTAAGGGAGCTTTGGGTCCTGGTACCATTTGTAGTTTGGGCAACCCTGTTTTTGACAATCAGACAATCAGATGTCATTAATACAGCCAACTGGACACACATCAAACCACTGGTCCTAGATCAGATACCAGGGAAAACTGACATAGGTATCCTGTTATGTATGCTTTTGGTTTTACTGATTATTTTCCTGCAGTACAAACCCTAAAAGTCTACATTCATCAGAGGTACGCCATAAATCTTTAGTCCTCCCTGCAGAGGCCTTAACAATGACCCTCAGCTGCTTTGACATGGATGCTCCTGCGCTGGGATCACAGCATTTCATACCAGTCGACCTTATCGAAGAAGTTGTTTACTCCTTCGTCGTGCCTCGCACCAGGCCAGAGAACAGGCGGACAGCTGCAGCTACAGACGACACTTCCCTGGCAACCACCGCACATATCTGGATGGACTCACTCAGTTGGTATGAACAGGAAGTGTTTTGAACAGTGAGATGTTGTTTATGTGTGTGTGTGTGCGTGTGTGTGTGTGTGTGTCCACCCAGCAGCTGCTCGACACTGAAAAACCATTTGACCCTCCTTCCACCTGAACTATGACCTCAACCGAAACGGATGTCATTTCAGGTGAGCCCAGAAACTCCAAGCTCAGCAGGGTCCGTCCATCACACCCCACACTGCCGATTTGTGTGTGACTTTTGGTTGTTTTTGAAAACTGTTCTTGAGCAGAGCAGGTCAGGTGCTCTTTTCAACAGGAGGGTCAACCATACCGACCAGAGCGCTGCGTCACCTCCAGTAATTTAACGAGCTCCGTACGAACGAGTGACTCAGCACCGGCCATATTAATGACGAGCCAACCTCTGGCAAAGACGGACCGTTCTGTAGTTACTTGATTACTCTCTACTTCACGGTACTTTCTAATTTGTATTAAAGCCCTATCCAAAATTAAAAACCACTCGTCCATACACTGCACACTCATCTCTCATAGTTTCCCAGATCAGCAGTTCTAAGCCCTCTCTTGATGCATTGAAATTAATGAAGCCGTCTCTTTTCCAGATGAAGAAATATACTTTTGTCTGCACCTAAAGGTGCCGTGGCCACAGTCGCTGTCAGTTGTCAAAGCATAAATAGAAAGTTGAATGTCTCACAAGCTGTTTGGAGAATTGTGACGGCTGTAAGAAGATAATGCCCTCTACGCCATAGAGACAGACAAAATAGGAATTTAACCGTACAAAGAAATAGATAACTGCTTTCTTTCTCTGCACCATAATAGATAAATGTGATTTGACATAAAAGGTGCCAAACATCTGTGTGCAGCATACAGAGGCCTCCAATCACGGGCTCAAATTCAAAGCAAAAATGATGCGAGGAGGAGTTTCAGCAGAGAGACAGTTGACGCAGGACTTTCTTGCTTTTTAGTCTGCAGTGGCACACGCACACACACGCACGCACGCACGCACGCACGCACACACACACACACACACACACACACACACTGGACTAGCATCAATTTACCATTCCTTAGATAAAATAGGCTGCCCTATATGCCAGGAAACTTTCTGTGTGCTGTTTCCATTTTTTTTTTTTTCACTCCAGCCTCTTTGGGCAGCCTGAGTTCCGAGTATTGTCACTGTATTATCAAATGTCTATTTGTGATATTGTAAATAACACCCATTCTGCCCATGTACAAACTCAAATACTCCACAATACCATAACACATCCTGTACTCCGAGTTCACATTTGCTGCATGCTGCATGCCCCGATTAGGAAGCAAACATGGGCGTCTACAACATTGTTTCCAAACCCACTGGTTTGTTGACTACCATTTCACTGCCTTGGTTTTCCCATTCAGCCGCTGCCATCTTATTTTTTGTAAGCCAGGAGTGACCATGTTTAGACTAGAGGGAGTAGCTGGGGAGGATACCAATTAGATCTGACTGAGAGCCCAAGGGCGCGCCGTTGTAGCCCATCAATCACAAAGTAGTCGCACCCTAAAGCATACCATGCTTTATCACCGGTTTCACTCTACACGGAACCATAACTTACAAAATGAACATCATGCTGTATTGAACCTGAAAGTAGCGACTGAGATCATGAACTCATCCAGAAACGGTTTGCTCCCGCCCCCGTTTGAGGTCATAAATCAAGTGAGAAGTAGGGCAGTTTCCTCATAAGCTTACACGCAAGCAGACCTCTATTTGAAACCAGTGGAGTCGCCCCCTGCTGGCCTTTAGAGATGATGCAGGTTTTGTTTTTTGTTTTTTTTTTAAGATTTTTTCGGCATAGACACTTTTATTAAGCAGTAGACAGATAGGAAATATGGGAGAGAGAGGGGGATGTGAGCAGCAGCAAAGGACCTCCGGCCGGAATCGAACCGGGGTCGGCTGCGTATATGGAATGCAGGTTTAAGGCACTTTTGTACTTTTGTCTGGAAACTCCGTCCATACTTACACAGTCGAGGGTCTGCCTACACTTCTTCTCAGTTTTTGGCGGGCTGGACGCTGCTGCTGCGGAGCGTTGTCGCTTCTCAGGGACAAAAGTTCATCTCACTCGTCCAACAGGTGTTATTAAAGTCAGGTCACACCTACAACTGGGCAGATAGCCAATCACCGTTGGCCAATCATGGGCCATGACTTGGACACACTGTAGGATAAGATGAACTCCTTCCATAAGACAGCTACAACAAACCACAATGAGCTTCTCTGTGCTACCCTGGAGATGGTGTTTGCCTACGCTGCAGGCACAAGCGCTGCTCTGGACGCGGCTGTAACCTCTACATGAAGGTGAGGATGTAACGCACCACACAGACGCCGGACCATAAAACCTTTATACCCAATAAAAGTGGTATAAAGGTTCGCAAAACTCCCACTCAGCACACACCAGTCGGATGTGCTTTATGACTCAGAAAATAAGAAGCAGCAGCACCTGCTCCGAGTCAAGGTGACATTAATTAGTTGGAGGGATCGCCGCGCGTTGATTTGCTGTCGGTCACGTGACCTCCTCAGAGGTTTTTTTTTTCTCTCCCCCTGGTGATGTGAAATTCAGTGAGTCCACCTCCCGAGCTGAGATCCGATCTGCCAAGGCGCCTCAGAAATCTTAGAGCAGGTAATGGATGTCATCTGAGGTTACTGCTCATTTTGCCTCTTCCACTACTGAGGAAAGAGGGGGAGAGAGAGATGGCTTTGCTTCTAACACCCTAATAATGCCGATGAAAGCACTCCTGTCCTCCTCCTCTCTGTGTTATCAGACGGCTGCCAACCAAGGGCATCACACAGGTGGTCATTTATCATGTTTCCAAGGCAGCGCCTGGCATGTCTTATTTGTTAGGACAAAAAGCCGCCGTGGTGTCCCTCCTCTTTTGGACATCTGGCACTCAGCGTTGTGGCTTATTTAGTATTCTCTCCCCCAACTCTCGACTCTTCCCCTCCCCTCCGGTCCCATGGTGTCACAGTGCAGAGACGAGAGTTGAGGTGATTCCATGCAGGTGGGCTGTGACTGCAGATGACTCTAATGTGTGTTACTGTATTCTCCATCCCTTGACGATGCTGTTGGATAAACAGGTTGATTATGAGAGGATCACTTTCCCCCCATGCGCCTCTGCGAGTGATTTCTGTGTCAGCTTGAAGAGGTAACGCCGTCTCTCTACCTGGACAAGAGGCTCTGATGGTGCAGACTGGTAATCTGCAGATGAACCAGTTATACAATCAACAAGGATGTTTGCTCAGTGCAGGTGGGATTGCGGTGTTTATGTATATGCAGGTGATGTCACCCGATACAGCCACACCTGCCCCTCACAAAGCTCCCACTGCTACCACACTATCTGGTGCCACCCTTCAGCCTGAGACTTATTCATCATTCGGTGGTTCCCAGTCAGCTCGGACAGGCCTCTCACACAGCACCAGTCATCGTTAGGTAACACCGCTTTCCGGGGAAGCATCTTTATTTATTCACTCGTCCAGCTCCCGGCTCTTTAGCTTTTCTATGACTTATTATTCTTTATTAGGCTTTTTTTTTTTTTTACAGCCTGAGGAAGGGGAGTCTCAATATACTGACAGTGATAATGAAACATAGTGTCATTAATACACACATGACAACACCGTGTGCATCATCCAGTGCAGATGTTTTGCCTTCTGGGTCTTTTATCAGTTCATCTAAATGCCTTTTCTCTTGTCTTGAAGATCTTAGTGTTGTTGTTGGAGACTCTGTTCCGCCTCCTTACGCTCATATTTAGCGTGTAATTTATTTGCCAAAAAAGAAACTAGAGACAAAGCCAGTAAACAAAGTTAAACACGAACTGGACCGACATTTCCTTATTTCTGTGAATATTAACATGACATTGTCCTGGATTTGTTCGCCCACGATAATCTCGTAGGGCAAATCTGAAACTGTGACAGCCCTGGCCTGTTGAACTATTTTTTCTCAACAAGCGTCTTACTGTGAGCAAGAACACAAACGTTTGCACACATTTTCATTATTTCATTGAGGAAATTTTTTGTAGTTTTTGTTCTGAGTTGCTTCATCATGCCAGTCTGTCAGTCAGAAGCGGATGAAAGCACACACACAGAGTGGAGATTTGAGTGTCGGTGTCCAACTGTTGTCAAAAAATGAGATTTTATTGTTTAATTATAAATAAAGTAATATAAATGAACACACTTTGGAAGTGAAAACAGTGTTCAGGTACAGTGGTTGTAAATGTGTTTACACACTGGACAACTCCACAGACCAACAGATTTCTGTGTCACAAGCAAATTGTGCAGTTTCTTTAAAATGGAGCTCTCTCCGGTCAGCGGACTGAAGCGACGCCCTGCAGTCTGGAACTAGAAATTACCCCCCAAAAAATGGCACCGTTTTTATAAGATGTGGATGCCGTTCTTACATTTTTATGAATGAGCTTATTATGCAAGATCCTGTGGATGAATAGCTTTACTATCACATCACCTTAGTTTAGCTTGTAATGTATATCTCAGCTAGAGCAAGTTGAGGTAAAATGGTCGAAAGAGACGTTATAACTCTCTTTATTATTGAGAATGTTGTGTTATTTTGGATTGTAGAGTATATTTAAAAAGTGTTCTGTTAAAAAATAAATAAAAGCCAATAAGCGTAATATATTAATAGAAACCCCAACGTGTTTACATTACAAACTACCTTCTGTCCTGTGTGTCTCTCAAAAAAGGCACTTAACTTAATAGAGGCAAACAAAAAAAAGGCTAAACTTGATGGTTTTCTCTGTATAAATTAAAACGAGAGATAAATAAAAAACACACACAAACTTTTCTTGATGCATTCATTATACATACAAAATCTTCACATTTATGATTGACATGTCACATAGAAAACAGTATTCTGCAACTACAAACAACTGCAAGTGTGTGTGTGTGTGTGTGTGTGTGTGTGTGTGTGTGTGTGTGTGTGTGTGTGTGTGTGTGTGTGTGGTGTGTGAGCATCATCTGATTGCACCGTTCAGATTAATCAATTAATCTGGAAATCCTTTGTTCTGGTCTGACAGCGCACAAACAAACACACACACACACACGGTTTTTAACGGAATCTCCGAACAATACCTGAATCCACTGGTGGGAAAAGAAACGATTTCCACCACCGGTTCAATAAATCCATGTCAGTGGTGACTGGACGAATACAGTATAAAACACCGGGGAGCATTTGATAGCAAAAAACAGTTCTTCTATAAGTGGATGCCTCAACCATCAGTGAGAAACTGACGAGTGGAGTCACAGCGTTCCTTCCTCCTACAGCGTGCTCAGCTGCCACCACACTGAGCGCTCACTTGGCCGTGTGGAAGAAGTACTAAATTTGTAAAATGTGTCCGTCTGGTACAAAAAAAAAAAAAAAAAATTCTGTGTTATTTCTTAAGTGAGGCCATTCCAAAAAAAAAAAACACCCATCGGTGACCTCCGCCGCCTACTGCGTCTGTTTCTTCTTCGCTGGTTTAATGGGGCTGATCTCCTCCTCGTCCTCCTCCTCCATATCGTCATCATCATCCTCATCAGAGAGATCTGACTCCTCGACCTGTGAGGCTGTGCACGAACAGAAGACGACGTTCACAAATTGAATCCTGGTATTACATTTCATTAGACAGTCAGCTTTATTTAATCTGCCCGCTCAGCTGACCTCACGCACAGTCGGTAAAATTCAGCTGCACAAACTCGTTACGACCGGTGCCGAGTGCAAAAGGGAAAGTCTGTTCCCTGCAGCATTGAAAAAGGTACATTTCACCTTTTCTTTTTGATACGTTTTCTTTTTTAAAAGTGTCAAAGGTCTTTGAGTTTTATTCAGAAAAGAAATGTAACAGACTACTGCCCAGAGGCTCATTTCACTTTTCATGCAGGTAGGTAAAGTTCAAGGGAAACTGAATAAAGACACAAATTATTCTCTCTATTCAGTCACTTATACATTTATTATGAAAGTTAAGCAGTCATTTCAGGGACCTTATCTAAAATCCAAGCATTTAACACCACATTAAATATCTTGATTTTCCATAATTTCCAGCAACCACATGAACCCAGACACATGAACATTTTAAGAGGTCCAAGTTGACATAGTCATGCTGTGTATTTGTTTTAGTGTGTCGTTTTAATTTACTTTTTCCTTTTATCTATCACAAAAGGGACTTAAACTTGGTTTCTTTTTACAACCCCCAGCGTTGTTAAATGACAAATAAATTAACTTTATAAATACCTTGTTATACCCAATCAACAGTCCAGAAAACATAGTCAAATTACAAACAACTGTTGTAACTTAAACCAAAATTACTCCTGTGATCATTTCAGCTCTGAAGCAGCATACCCAGAAGACACGCTGCTCAAGTCATTTAGTTTCAAGTCTCAAGCCAGTCCCAGGTCTTTTACTCTTGGGTCAAGTCGAGCTCCGGGTCAGGTCGCTCCACCATGATGCTGCAGGTGCGACTACAGTGTCCTGTCCAATAACTTTACAAACGCTTGTCAGTTTTTCAGTTTCTTCTAAATCAAAAATATATTTCCTCCCCACCACTTTTAAACAGTGGAATAGTGACCGCCAGGCTAAAAAGCAACATTAGATAAAAAAAGATGTCAAGACACTCGAGTCGTCATCCCGTTTAAAGTCAAGTCAAGTCAAATTCCAAGTCTTTAACTTCCAAGTCTCGAGTCATTTATTTTCTGTAAGTGAGGTTGCAAGTCAACAAAACACTGCTGACAACCCACATCACTGTTTTCATCTTTTGGATCGTTACATACATACATTTTAGAGTTACAGGGCTACTGAAATGTTTAAATATCACGTCGCTGAACTTTTCCACTACGCTACTGGATATTCTGATGAAAGGGGTTTTGTTAAATGAAGAAGTGAGTTGTTACCTATGAGGTGTAACCCGCTGACGGTGACGGGTCCTGTCCCGGCCTTCAGCCTGATGGTCACTGGGGCTTTCAGCTCAAACTCCCCCAGACTCACCTGAGGAGGAGAAGGCAGAAGCTGAGACACACCTCTTATCATCTATGCGTGACACATTCACCTGCACGTAGAAAGACTTCGCTGCGCCGTACCATGGGCAGACAGCTCATGTGGAGGTGGGCGATGGGCACTGAGGTTGTCTTCCCCTGGTGGTTCATGGCCGTCACCTCCACCACGTTACTCTCCTCCTTGGCGCCCTCTCCCAGGCAAACCTGAAGAAAACCACAGCAGTTGAATCAGGCATCCTCACTGCCATCACATAGTGAAATGACCATACCAAAAACTATGATTTCACATTCTTGGATGCTTGATACACATCCCCTGTTGCAACTGTACATACTGTTCTGAGTTCAAGGAAGTGCTCCAGGTCCTCCTCCTCATCTCCCTGGAAAGTGTAGAAAGGAACCTTGGAGGACAGCTCGCAGCCTGGAAGACAAAACCCAGGACAGTATTTAGCATTTCATGTGAAACGTCTCACTTTCTGCTACAGAAACAGACACATGCAGGGTGGTTTTTAAAAAAAAATACCGAAGCACATCACAGAGGAGATCCACGTGTGCGCCACCTGAGCCGAGCGGATAAACTGTTAAAAAGCTCCTTACTGAACAGGAAGCTCTCCAGCTTGGACTGGCCGGCCAGCCCGACCTCTGAGGTGTCGTCGTCGTTGAAAGACATTTTGCCGAAGAACTATATCCTATGATCCCGTAAACACTTTATGGCCAAATGAACCCCTGCGCGAAGAATAACAAGCGCGTCGCGAGCTATGAGCGTGCCTGAGACGTCATCACTGTGCGCCTCTGGCTCGCTGATGTTCGCTCTCTCTCCGGCGGATGTGCTCGACCAGCACACGATCCTGTGAGCCGTTCCCCAATCAGTCCATTTAAAACAACTAACTTGAAAGCAGCAATAAAGTCAGTATAGCTAGATACATGAATAAATAATAAAAAAAATGAGTTGAATAAAAGGTGATACTGTTACGGCAAACACCTGTCTTCAACGTTTCCAATGTAAAGGGAACAGAGTGTGTCAATGCAATGTTTGAAATTTGAAGTAAAAATAGCCGCTCAGCTTTTATTTCCGTTTGTACTGACACATAATCTTATACAATTAACAACACAACAACAACAACAATACATAATAGAAACATAAAGCTCTCTCTTAGAAGCAGGTGTACACACATTATTCTGAATAATACATGTCAGGAGAATTTATGATTTATTATTCAAAACATCAAAAATACTTTCATTTCTGTTGAATTATTTAAAATATTTTAATTTCTGTTGAATTATTAAAAATATTTAAATGTATGTTTAATTATTTAAAGATATTTAAATTGACTTTTAATATGGGCAGCAAACAACACCACATACTGGACACTAATGGGGATATTAAAGGTGCAATATGTAGGAGTTGACAAATAGGGCATATCACCAGGGTAACTGCTACATGCTGCTAGATGATGTAGTTGGCCGTGCAGCTTTCAGAATCAGAATTCCTTTATTTGTTCTGCAAACGTGAAATTTCTTTGTCACAGCTGGCAAAGGACAGTAATATTGCAATAAACAAGAATAGTAAAAAAATAAACTATATAATAAAAAGGTAAGACATAGAAATAGATTCATACATTGTATAGACATAATATTTTACAGCTGAAGTCTAATCATAGATATTGTGTATACTCTGCGCACACAGAGCTTGGAGCATCTGTTGATTTTAATTAATTTTGAACATTTCAAACAAAAAATTTATAATGTACCTTTAAAAGGAAGGATAACCTTATTTGCCAACATTACCAATTTAGTTGTATTAAGTAATGAAGAAAGTTTGATATTTTAGTTTACAGGCTTATCCGTCTTTATATTTGCAAAAAACCCGACAAAGAAAAGCTTAATTCAGGGCAGACACTGGACATTTTCGTCTCTTTAATCAGGACAGGCTAAAAAAAACCAACACAAATGACACAAATCAACGAAGTTAACTTATTATGGTTTATTAATTTTTAATCTTATGTATCTTACATACAAATTTTACATGGTAAACTGTCAATGATATAACCCCCCCAACCCTAAAACCAGATAATCAAAATGTACAATTGGAGCCCTTTCTCTCAGTCAGAGCCCATTTCTATCAAACATGGTTGGCAGAGGAGAAGGCTCCAGCATCCACAAATAGCAAAATGAACCATTTAACACAAGCGTGACAATTCTGCGGTTACTTCCAAACACGGACAGAGGAACTGTTGGTGAGTTTCACACCTTGTCGAAACACAGCCAGGTATGTTGGCTGTAGAGGACAGGGTGTTGTAACAAGGCCAGAATTTTGCTAGTCTCAATAACGGTAGTATACAAAATAGTAACACTTTATGATTGACAGTGCTTACAGACTGTCCACCAACTACAGTATTATGCTCATAGAGGTGAACGGCATGCTTCTTCCTCTATGTAGCACGAGATGAGGTTTCTCTAATGACCGCCACGGCAAATCCAATACACCTCATGCACATTATGAATGTACACAGTATCCAGACATCACACTGGCAGGCAGCTACTGAAGAACAACTGATGATCCTTGTGTAACCAGAACAGAACACTCCCATCAATAAGTCCAAGTACGTTTTCTTTTCATAACTATATACAATTACAAAAACAAATGGGAAAAGTGTCAGAATATAAAACATTCAATGGACAGATAGGAAAAGGCAGAGGAATTTCTGCTCCAAGCCCCCACAGCTACACTTCAACAGCGTGGGAGTCACTTTGGTGACAGGATTAACAACCTCTCCGAAACTAAAGAGCGCTCAACTTAGAACACATTCATTCGTGCGACGTTGAAGCAAAGCAGGGAGGGATGCAACATGACAGATGTAAACAGTTTCTTTTCTATTAACAATGATAAAGCAAGATATAACTTTTTAGCACAGCACATCTCTTGAATGTAGCCCAGATTACCTGCTGCTTCGCATGTCATGTTTGGAATTAGTGGTTAATAAAAAAACTAAGCAGCTTTAGAACAGCGGGAGGGCTGAGGCTCCCACGTCTTTAGGAATCTTATTCATTTTAACTAATGTATTCAAACGTAACAAACGTTCGTAAGACATAACTTAACAATCCTGTCTGAGATTTCTCTGACAGACACGCCCCTCTCCGTCAGCTGAGGGAGTTCTGTGCTGGAAGTCTGGGATCTGTTATGGCAAAACTAGGACACGTGGACTGTCAATGTCGGGCTAAATCTCTGGAATTGGAACAACAACAAGGCGGATGTCCAAAATGACCCTCCTCTTGCTGTGTCTGAATGGTGTTAGAAAACCATGACAGAAGATGCGAGGGTCTGCAATATAAACCTAAAATACGAAAGGCAATGAACTGAAAGGCAATAGCTTAAAGGGGGATGAGCAAAAAAAAGAGAAGAAAAAAAACAAAAAACACTACAGATTTATAAAAAAAAGAAAAAGAAAATGGGCACAAGCGAAGTGCTAGGTTTAGAACCAGGTTTGTAAACTTGTGGAAGCTTTCCTGTTGCATTCCAAATGTCTACTAGTACTTAAATGGAAACTCTGAAGACCTCCTGGCTGAGTCTTCAACAAATACTTTTCCTTTCTGGTTTGTGACCATCTTATATTTAAGAGTTTCACAAACCCAAGACCTACAATTTCCCACCCATTTTCTTCGTTTGCACAGACTCAGCATTTCACATCATTTTTTGTTAGAAACGCGCCACCATAAAAGGCCTCTCTCTCCGAGTCCATTGTGGAGTGACTAGAAATACCATGATGTGATGATGAAAGGCAAACGCTCACATAGCACCTCACATCCTGCACAAAGGTGTCCTACTTATGTCGACAGATGTGTTATTTCTCTGTTTAAGCTGGGAAAGCAGGACGTACGGCTGGTAAGACCTGAGATACAGGCCGCCCTCATTTCACAGCTCAGCCTCCATTTCAGATACAGACACTTTGCATTAGGACATGCGGGCAAAATCCATGTAATGGCTACTGGATTAAATGAGAAAAAAAAGGCTTATGGAGTTATTACTTCCCGCCTCCTGGAGGTATATATATGAGTAGTGGGACCCCAGAAATAAGTGCTGGAGTGCCACTCTTCCATGTTGGCTCAAATCATCTGACTACAGATCATCCACTGCCTTTTAGCTTTAGATCTGCTAAATCCAACAGAGCCACAACATCTAAGGGCAGCGCAAGGAACCTGTGTGTGCGTCTGCTGTGCTTCTGTACACAAATCCTAAAAAGAGGTTTCCCGGGGCTAGCCCAGATGGTGATGTAGTATAAAATCATCATGGAAGTTGTTCTCATGAAGGTAGCAAACATGTTTGAGCCACGTCGAGTTGCTATCTCCCTCTCTCTGTCTGTTATTGTTGGAGGATGGTTCTTCATAAGCTGCGTCCCATAATGATGATGTCTTTGGGAAAGCCCTCCATTTTGGCCACTTCAAAGCA
Organism: Sparus aurata; assembly: GCF_900880675.1. Taxonomy (NCBI): domain Eukaryota; kingdom Metazoa; phylum Chordata; class Actinopteri; order Spariformes; family Sparidae; genus Sparus; species Sparus aurata. The sequence continues at coordinate 8,525,644 of NC_044201.1, read as the reverse complement.
TCCCAGCTTACTATAGAAGTCCAACATTCTCTTGTCAGTCTGACGAACCTTACAGAATGCACCAAGGGACCCTGGAGGAGAAAGACAAAAACGGATGACAACCGAGCCGGCAAAAAAATCCTTATAAATGATCTTCCTGACAATCAGTAAGCTTGTGCTATTTTTGTGACCCTTGGTTCATACTCGAATTGGTGAATGGATGCTAAATAATGCCAAAGAATTTATATATAAAGTGTACACATAAGGTCCTAATCATGAAGTGATGCATTTTCCCATGACGTGGATAAACTATATCTTAAAACTCAACACAGACCTAGTTTTGGTTTGCTCATTTTCAGATTACACGTAGATAAGATCAGTGAGCGTGCTTGTTTCCGACTCTAGAGGCACAGCCCTCTACTGATTTACATCTTCAGACACCCTTTTACCTAAATGACTAAACAACAATACAATGTGTTTTTTTTTCTGTAGTAAGCACCGCTGCCACCTACCGTTAGCCTTGAGAGAAGATAGAAGACATCCCATCATGCTTTTGGCCACACTGGGGTCAGTGACCTTGCCGTGAATGTCGACCTTGATCAGAGAGGGGAAGTTGGAGAGGAAAGAGTCTGGAAGGCCCTCCTCCTCTTCATGGAAACTCAGCATCATCTTCTACAGGGGCAACAGACACAAATGGTGCAGTCAAATTCTGCATTGTGCCCCATCCAACACAGATTTTAGGACAGTGGATTAACATGACATGGATTACGATCTTACCTCAGCCTCTGTGAGGTCCTTCTGACAGTCAGGTTTGTTGTATTTTTCCTGCATGAAGGGAATCCAGTTCATCTCACATTTCTTGATAAAGGGCTTGACATCCACGGTACCGAGAGCATAACCGCAAATCCCTTCATCATCCTCCAGCACAAAGCCATACTCTGAACTCAGTGTCAGAAGACCACCGACTAACCTGTGAACAAACAGTGAGGATTTTGTCAGCCATTTTGGATTTGCACTGCAGGGGGAAAAAAAAAAAACTGCAGTCCAGTCTTTTGTCTGGGCTGACTGTGGACAAATACCTGTCTCCTATGAGGTCTGGATCATCATCAGGGAAAGGAATGTCCTCCAGTCCTTCACAGTACATTTCTTTACATATTTTATAAACCGCAGCCTGCAGACAGAAAGACACGTACAGCTATTATTGTAGTGGATGAGTTTTAAAACCCAAATGAACTCAACCTATTATGCTATCCTTTAACACTGGATATAAAAGCCAAAGCTAGGCCCAGAAAATGCCACAAAGAATGTTGGTGTGCTTGAATAAAACTCAATTTTGAAAGCCGTCTTTACATTTAGCACATAAATCTGCGGATGTACAAAGCAGCTGGCATATTAAACGCAGTGCATTCACAGCTGAAACTAGGCCAGTTGTTCTGGGAATACACACAAGCAACTGGCTAACATAATGGCTAACACAATTTACGACATTGTCGATAAATACTTAGTAAATGCTAGTGCTAATGGACCAGATACTTGAGTTCTGGAAAAAACAAGGTACACAAGGGCATTACAAAACACACAAAGATCTTACCTCATCTTTGGGAAAGTACGGCCTTATGGAATAGAGTTTGGAGGTTGGCAGTGAAGGTGGAGGTTGGTAGAAAAGATCGTTTGCCCCTTCTATTGGCAACAATCTCTGTGGGTATCAAAACAAACTGTTTTAGTTTCACTGAGACCTGGTGGTGCTGCTGCTGTGGCAGACTGCCTCACCGTGCATTTGCTGCAGTTGAGCCACTATCAGACCAAAAGGAACTATCGTAGAAAGCAAAGTGCTTTGGGACGACAAATATTATCCCCCCCAAAAAATCTTATGAAATCACATTCCTTCTTGATCCGACAGTGGACAACGAGAGCAATTGTCACATCTGTCTCATTTTTGCTATAAAGGAACATAGCGCAACAAGCACATACATATTTGCCTTTCAAATATAATAAAACAAGGATGGTATTTTGGTCTGACTAAGGTTTTACTGGCTGAAGGAGATGCTCCTTTCCCTTTTGTAAGACATCGCAATATTTCGCTGCGCGGGACCCTCCTGTTGAGAAAAATAATGATGCTTGCGCACAGAGGCAGAGAGAACTCCAGGAGAAAAAAACCAAAGTGGCAAATTCAAAATGTGAGCAAACTGAGTCGTTCAATATCAGTTGCCAATATGACTCTTGCAACTCTCCAAGGTTGGAGAGAATACTTTTGGCTGGAAAGGTATGTTTGATCCTGGAGTTTTCCCGATGCAAACATGCGTGCGTTCTCGCGTGCGCTGCGATGCTTGTGCGTGCGCTTGCAAAAGGCTGGTTTTGTGCGCTGTGCTTTCCTGCAAAGAAATGAGATGTCATGAAAATAAAACCTAGCCATGCTCGCTTGCGCTGCGTGCGCTAGGGAAAAGCAGCATCTCCTTGGGCAGTTGCTGAAAGAAATTCAAATTAATCAATCAGATAATGCCATGCCAAACACTGGCTGTAAGCTCTTTTTGTCATGATGGGTTTCAGGTCACCCATTCCCCTCCCACAGACTGACAATACTCAAAGTAATACAATGACATGAATGTCTTTGGAGAAAAAGTGAAGGGGATGGAGCCTGGATGCTATGGACTCACTACAATCAGCTCACCTTCGACAGACCAAAGCCCTTCATACCTATGCATATTTTACCATTGTCTTCGTTGCTAACAACACTCTTTTTTTTTCATTTGATTGCTGTAAATTCAGTGCATTAGATACCTGGAACTCTCCTGCTAGACCTCCCCTAAAGGCCCAGGGCTCTTGGTCTCCTCTAAGGAATTGTGCTGAGGACTGACTACGACACCCTGTTAGGAGCAGAGCCAAGCGGACATTGTTACCACAGGATGGGGCTCTCTGACACAGATGAAGCGTGTGGGAAAATGGGGAGGAAGGGGGTCATACGTATCTATTAGCATAATCCATGTAATAGATTAATTTAATTTTTATTAAATCATAAAAACGGACCTAATTTGGAATAGATACATTATTTTATTTTTTTTATATTTAAAGGAATTATGACAAAATGGGGCTCGAGCAACTAAAGCTTACAAGTTTTCAAGGAGAAATCAGGTCCAAGATTTCGATTATTAAAAAAACAAAAAACTAAACGTAAATCCTGTGTCAATACAACAATGTCAAACTGCTCCACATTACATGGTATGCAGATCTTAAAGAAAGAATAAGTTCTTTCATGTAGTGGAATGCACATGCTCCGATAACTGAAGGGAGAACAGACTTAAGTGCAGTTCAGCTGACGGACTTTCTAAATATTACACTGACCATCAGAACCAAACCCCATCTGTCTATGGACTACGAACGTAAGCTTCAGCTGCTGTCACCCCACTCATCTTAGCACCCCGTGTGAAGTCACATTCTCATCTTATCTGCCTTGTCACATGACTGAGGAGCATTAGTCATCAAACCAGGAAGACAGGACAAAAAGGTAGATTCCCTGAGTTAAAGGGCCTCTTAGCTTACTGTTAAAAGCCACAAACTGACAGACTACTGATGAAGTCGCCTCAGGGATAACGCATATAGGGGCAGTATTTAGTAAGCACGCAGGGCTCTTAGAGTCTGTATACAGTAGCGTTGCTGCTAACAAAGTCGAACACTGGTTGACGAGAAGCCCTGTCATGTGACCAGACAAATGCAGCGCGCGGGAAGGATGCCTAACACTGCTTTACATACAGTATTAACCTCACCCTGATACCTAAAACAATTCCTCTGAAGAGATGGCACAACACAGTGCACAGATGCACCCACGGGAGGAACTCTGAACTTGTATACTCAAATTAAGAACGTCAAAATAGTCAAAAGGATGATTCTAGTGGTTGACTTCATCCTGAATAATCTAATCGGACTGCACTGTCTTAACACAATCACAGTTTTTGTCAGAAAACACAGCAGAAACCATGCAAGTCTTTTTTTTTGCATGGTCCCGTAAGTGAGCACACTCATCCTAACTATGAAGTGAGAAATATCCCTGAGTAGGATGACAATCATGTGCTGTGATTTAAATTTTTTGGGGCCAAGTGTGAATTCCCTTGAGTAGGTGCATCAGGCTGATCTGAGCCATTTCTATAGGCCTACTGACAGAAACAAAAAAACAAGTTAGAGATGCTGCCAAAGAGAGAAATTTGGGAGTTAACACTTAGGATTTGATGCTAAATCGCTGCGCAAAATGTGACTTCATCCGGAGGGCTGCTTCCTTTTCGTCCAAATCAGTCTTTTACAGTTATTAATCTAGCTCATGAATGAAAAGAATTACATAAATCTGTTTCAAACACGAACAAAAGAAAGAGGCATAACGGCAGCACTGCGCATACATCGGCCACTGTCGATCCAAAAGCAGTAGAAACTTGTACTGTGGATTCTTCCATCTGTACACAGTGAAGGGAGAAAACAGTAGAAAATAGTTATTAGTAAGTGTTCTCAGTACAATAACCAGGGAGGTTGTGACTAAGTGCCGGCTGCACAGCTTCTATTGCGGGGAAAACACAGGGACGTATATAAAAACCTGCTAATAGCAACAGCAGAAGTCAACAGTTAGACACTTAATGACACTGCAGTTATTAAGAGGATGAGTATGGGGCACTCGATTTCCTCAGTGTTGCTACAGTGGCTGCAATCATTATCTGGTGCATTAAACCAGTAGTGTGGTATTTTCATGTGGCTTTGCCAGTGTGGGAATGCTGCCTGCTGTGTACTGTGGGCGAGAATCCTCAGCTTTACCATATAGCCGGACAAGACAGAAACCTGCGAATGAAACTGGGTTACGGGGGGTAACCTACAGGCCATGCTGGTGCTTCAGACTATGCAAAAGAACACTCCAAAAAACAGATGGAGGTGTTATCACAAGGCTGAATATCACTCAAACTGCATCATAGTGCACCATCTGAAAGAATAAAGAATGAAAGAAAGTGGGAGGTAAAGGTAGAGGGAGAAAGTAGGAGAAAAAGAGAGAAAGAAAATCCTTTCTTATAGAAAGTGATGGATCCCACCCCAATACAGGTTGAGTAAATTATTCAGAGGGTTAAAATCAACCAACAGCCTCATTTTAGAGACTACTCAGTGAGGCAACAACAAAAGGACTTCCTGTAATGTGTTTATATAGGCATGTTAAATCCAGCTGAAAAAACAGACTGTTTCAGATATCTATGCACCAGAATGGCCTTCAACAATCAGTCAGTCAACTTGCTCTCCAAGCTCGCGTGCGCGCTAGGGCATGGAGGAAGGGGGGATGGGGACTTCCCCCTGGCTCCCATCCCCACAGACAGAGAGATGGAAGCAAGTGTGTCCGTGTGGGAATGCAGCAGTGATGTTACTGGATACACAGCAAGCAGCAGTAACCCTGCTGGGACGTTTGCCACAAGAGGCCCAGTTTAGATACCACCAAGATGGAGTCGCTTGTTATGGAGTAAATAAGGAGGATGCTAGCAGTGCAAGCGGCATTCAGTCAAATGAAAAAAAAAGGAAACAATAAACATGTGTGAAACAAGAGCAATTCATTGAATCATAAACATTGAGAGCTGATGCATCTGACCTGATTTGTGCTAAGCTGATGTTTAAATAACTCATCGGTTAAATATTGGGCCACTACTCAGATTTTCACCTTGTTTACAGGTGGTGGTCAAGATCTGTAGAGCCTTATTTCTGGAGGTATTTGATCAGTAATTCTACCAACAGTGTGAGATGCATGAAATAATTATAAATTTGCCTAATTAAACTAAATAGCACTGGACTACAACATACTCCATGCAGCTAAATAATCAATCATCGGAGTACTTTCTTAAATATTATCTTAAGGTGATTGAATGATTTGTGCATAAATGTGTTTCTGTGAACATCAAAAGTCAGGACTACCAGACTTGCTCACACTACAGCTATGCTACTGCTCTCTAAGTCTAAGCGCCTTATGGTTCCATTCAGACATACCTAGCCACTGGACAAAAGACTTGACCATAGAAATGATGCTCTTGATGTCCCAGATGTAAGGGTAGAGGTCGTAGAGGATGGTGCGGTTGGCTGAATTGGACAGCCGCGTGAACATCTGGATGACTGAGCAGCACATCTCCTCGAACTTCTCTGCCCTTGACTGCCATTCTGCTACCTGCAGGCAATAGTGTTGGAAATGGTCATCATGTAACCATTTTGGTTTGTAGAAGGTCTTTTTGTACAGAGGGAATTTTTACAAACTCATAGCAGGAACAGTAGACCTTTTATTTTTTACAATGGCTCTCTTTCATTCACGTGTGCCAATAAGACACAATGCTGACACATTTTATTATTTACACTTTCTGTGTCATGTTAAACGAAGCAGATGTCTGAATAAGGGAAGCTGTGGTTAACACAGATACAGAACCCATAATGCTCTGTTGTGCAGGCGCACTCTATCTCCTTTCATAACCACACCACCCAATGGACAGTATGGGTAGTACACATCCACCATTTTGTTTTCAACAACCAACACTTATCACACGCGGGTAGAGTTAATAATGAACTAGATTCCTCAGATAGACCTCTTTCTCTCATCCTGCATGTTAATTGGAACAATGAGCCCACCTTCTCGGTCTCCTTTCTCTTGCAGTTGACACTGACAACGCTGCTGTTAGCTCTCAGCCAGTTGAACTCCTTTAACATCTGCACAGCCTTGTTTCCATGTTCATAAGGCAGGTAGAAGAGCTCTGCCAGCAAGCTGAGGTCATCAACTGTGAGGGGCTCTGCTGTGAACAGGGGCTTCTCATTGGGCCCAGGCACAAACACATCCTGAGGACACACGTCAACAATAATCATCTCAAGCTCTGTAGAGAAGCCCAACTTGTTTTTGCTTTCATTATAAAGTTGGAAAAAAGTAACTCACAAATGTTTGCGCCACCTGCTTGAGCTGATCATCCGTCTGCATAGGGGCGATATCGCTCCCAGAGTCCTCCTGAATAGACTCTTCAGGGGACTTTGACTCTGCCAGACTCTCCTTGTCTGTATCCATGGGCTTCAGGTCTTCAGCCATCTTATCAGCAAGGACAGGACCATCATGCTTCTCCTCTGGGTCAGCCTCTGCCTCTGGCTCATCCACCATCTTCTCAACCACCATCTCCATGGGCTCTTCATCTGAATCCTTCTTCTCCACCTCCACCTGCACAGGGAAAGTACAAAAATACTTGTAGAACCATAGACAGATACTTAACTCCCCAAGAAACAAATGTAAAAGAAAGATGGGTTATGTTCTGTATTGTACCAAACCACACAGAAACAATTAGGCACAGTACGTGAGCTGAACGCTGAAAAAATTATTGTATGAAGGAGTTATAGTTCAATATATTCTAAATGGTTTCAGGACTTGGTATCTAGAAGAAGCATTCACTATGCTTTCCAATCATTCAAGTGCTACTGCTCACCTCCTCTTCCTCCTGTGGTATTTTTGCCAAGGGGTGTGCAAGTGGATCCAGACACAGAGGTGGCATGGCTGGAGACATTATGGGCTGCTGGAACACAGTTGTGACTGTTGTGGAAGAGCAGAGAGAGGGAGCAGCCATGGATGACACATCGATGGCTGTGCTTTTGGCACCACTTTGAGGCACCTGTCGGCCTGAAAGACAGAGTTGAGCCTCACTGCATCATGTGCTTCAGTCATAAAATTACCGTTTTAGGCTCTTCATGCCAACACTGTGGGTGTAATCCAAGTATCACTGCTAGAAAATCCATTAGCATACAGATATGATAAGGTAATGGAAGTGATCTTACTGTTGTATTGATGAGGAACACAAAACTCCCCGAGCCATTCTGTGAGAGCCAGTTTTAGAGCCAGCTGTGGGCTGTAGAGCATGTCGGTCTCTAGTTCTTCATCACTGCCCTCGTTCTCTAACTTGATCTGGATGGACACTGTGCTGTCCTCCCCATCAGCTGGTAAAGGGCAAGATGGAGACACAAACACAGAAGAATTCATCAATGACCTGCAGTATCACAGGAGCTCACAATGTTTCCCCCGTTAAACATTCCAAATTAGTAAAATGTGGGATCATACTTACTCATTACCACATCCTTGCGTACCCCATTCATATTAGACTTATACCAGGTGGCCAGGGTGTGGATCGCCACAAAGTTGGACTCAAACTCGCAATTTGGGTTGGTGAGGACTCCCTTCAGCCTGGGGATAAGCTCTGTGGAGCGGCCTTTGTATGGACCCAAGAAAAGCCTCTTCTGGTCGTAATCATTGGCATGAATGTTGTCCCAGATCACCGGGGCTCTTCTTAGGATTTTTGACACTTCCTCAATAGAGTCCACTGTGATATCTTTGGACACCACCTTGGGGCCTGCAGAAAAGAAAACACATCCCAATTAATTATTAAGGCAAGTATCACAGTACGTTTAACTATAGGAATGTTGTTGGTCAGTTGACAGGAAACTGTGTTGAACTCACCTGTCCATAACACGTCGATACCAGGCAGCAGCTTCTCTCCTACTGTGTGGAGGTAGGGAGACTGAGGGACATTTGGGTAGCAGAATGTTCCACAGTACTCTGGTTGTTAGGGAAAGAAAACAAAAAACATTATGAATAAACAAGAAGATTAAACAATTTTGTAACATGCCCAAAAGATTCAGACAGACGGAACAGACAGAAGTACCTGTGGGGCAGAAGAGGAAGGTTTCAGGCTCTCCAAGGTACTGGTAGATTTCGTTGGTTATGGAAACCTGAGCGTGTGCAAATGAGCTGAACACCTCCTTGTCAGCAGGGCACATGTTGTGGTCAATATCATCAAAAAGTAAGGCAAATGACTTGCAGCCAAAGTGAGTAACCTGGGGGGAAGATAAAGGGGTTAGAAGTCTGATATAGTATATAGTATAGTATATATAGAGACAGAATAACAAAGACATACATGGAAAGCTTGAATCAATGCCTTGTTCATACTTCTCTCATACAATATGCTGCAATACCTGATCAAGTTTCCTCTTGAGTGCAGAAACCTCTTTCTGATTGGAGAAGGTGATGTCCAGCCCGGGGGAAATGGCATAGATGAACTCTATCCCATGCTCAGTAGCAGCAGCAATTAAAGTCATGAGTTGTTCTAGGAGACAATTAGGGAAAGTCACTTTCTGAATGCATTATTTGTGCATTTATAACAACTTATCTAAAAATACCTTTTAGGCAGATTGACTCTTTTAACTCAGATAACTAGGTATTATTCATTTTCCTTGCCCCAAGCCAGCTGATCCAAAGAGATGCTCTGTATAGTCACCTGCTTCTTCCACTGAGTACAGCTCTCTCCAGAACATTCTGTGCTTGTAGTCATCTTTGGGTGCATAAAGGTATGTATTCAGTCCCCATTTCTGCTGCCTGTGAAATGCAATGTTGTGCAAACTCAGTATAACAGCTCAAACACCATACAGCTGTATTACTCATGTTATTTCAATAACATGCTTGCTTGAATAATTAACATAATTGATCGTACCTTCTAAACAACTCTTTCCTCTGCTCCATCGTCCATGGCCGACCATAAAAGCCTGCAGCAGCAAACAATACATTCAGTTTCCATGCAGTCTGCAGTGCACGTTGAGCTGCTTTACAGCCACAACAATCTGCCCTCAGGTGAAGGCTAGGCTGGAAGTGCCCTTAGACATGCACATTTTTATTTTTTCTTTCTTGGATTGGTACGCATTGGCCTTCAATCATTTAGTGCATACAGTGACAAAAAGTCTGAATATGACCATTTTGAGTCCTTTTATGAAAGGTAAGTGCCATGTCTTAATTTTTTTCATTTAATCTGATCAGAAGCCAAACCATTCAATATTGACAACTGAAGCAAAGAATTCCTCACCTTGAAGAATGATCAGTGTTAATAATAATCTGCATAGATTACTGGTTTTACCTTTCACCGTATGACCTATATATATTAACCCGCCCCTTGTATCTTCCTGATTTTCAAGCGATATCTTACTATTGACTTCCGATTGCACGCCAATTGCACACTCGCCTGATGACTTGTATTTCACACTGATAACAGTTAACGTTATCATCAATAATCAAGAATGTGCCATTTTGATGACCTACTTTTGATTGCATGCACATAAATGCAGGTCGCACGTCACATTTGAATGTTTTCACCCTATTTCTAATGTCATCGTTACCTTCCACGACTCCACTTATGAATTTTCTGTGTCCGATCGGTTCGACTGCAATGCCGGACTGTTCCACCGGGCCAGGGGCCTCGGCACAAGCCTCTCCGGAGACTGGGCTGGGGCTCTGCTCGGCGTCCACTGGAGGCGGCTCCAGAGTCTTATCTTTTTGAACCATTGTCAGAGATTGCTCTCGGTGCAACGAAAAGCCACCAATTTTTGAGAGTTCCGCGTTATTTTCAAATGTGCGCTCGCGTTAGTTAAGACCACAAATGAGCTAAACCTGCAGGAAAAACGGTAAATCGTCACTGTCTGTCTGACGTTAGCTAGCTTACCGTATTAGCGAGTCTATCAAAGTTGTCGGAAAATTACGGACTGCTTCAAAAAGACCTTACGAAAATATTATCATTCGGTACAGGGCAACATTTCTGTGTGTTAATAACTGAGAAAAAACAAGTCGTCTGTTCGTTTTTGTCCGACCATCTTCCTCTGTTTCTGGTAGATTTGCCCTGGTTTTTCGTCGGTTCTTCCTGTTTACACCAAGTGCGCATGCTCACGGGACTAGATCAAACCAGTCAAAACTAGATCTGCGTGACAAAACACCACAAAGATGTCACCATGGGAAAGAGATAGCTGACATCTTTACTGCGCAACGCTAAACACCAACACGTAACTGATAGTATAAGAGGTGAACTGATCTGTGTTTGCAACCATACATTGGCGGCTATCAGGCGATTGACTCGTGAAGACAAATTGCGGCGATTGATTCGTGAAGACAAATTTTGTTATTACACAGAAAGACTTTATTGCATGCAGGTCAATAACGAAACAATTTTCCGTCAGATTTATTTGGGGATGATGAGAGCAATATTAATCTTGCTTATTTATGGGGGGGCCAGGATAAATCATGCTCGCAGAATAGCTAAACGTGTAGCACAAGTCCAGACATCGCTCATTTCAGCGACTGTGTGAATGATCTCAACAGCTGTCTAACATCTTGAGATTCAGTCCATATTAGGAATGCAGCCGCGCTCCAGCAGAGGGGAGGTGCTGCTCATCTGTTATGATCCGAGCCTGTGTGCCCTGTATCAGCAGAATACACATGCTTTGTTCTAATAAACAAGGATATATCAGTTGTGTTTTGGCATAATTACCCAGCGCTAATAAAGAAAGTGCGCTATAGTGTACTATACTTAATAAAAGCTGGTGCATGCAGTATGAGAGGAACCCCTTCTCCTTCATGTGAGAAAATTTGTTCACAGCAGACATTTGGACCCGTCACAGGAGGAAAAGCAACAAGTGTTTCTAACATACAAACATAACCCCTTTTCAGTTTTAGTTTCCCAAAAAACCATGGCAGTGATGTGTGCAGCTTGTTCACAGCAGATATCACAGCAGGAGAGGCACAGCTGTAATCAATAAGATTAATAATGAGTGCATTCCTCTCAGATGAGCCACTTCCAGGCTCCTGATATTTAGCATTCTGGCTCCTTGTAATGACTTAGTGGTACACTTCATGGAAGCAATTAACACAATGAGTTTCACCTGTGCTTTTCCTGCTCATGACAAGTCATTGTCTGCCCATGAAAATGTTTATATCAGGACCCAGAAATGTAAGCCACAAAAAAAAAAAGTTCAGGCATGTCTTGCCTTACAAAAAAGCTTATAAATAATACCTTTAGTTTTCAAAAAGAAGAAGATTTAAAAATGACAAACACAGACATGCAAGTTGGAATGAAAAAATAAACAGATTTCATGTTTTTTTATTATTATTTTTTTTATTTAGATGTGTAGTACATTCAAATGTATTACAATCTCTCCCGGTAAGGGAATTCCATTCCTCTTCCCGTTCCCCTTTTTAAAAATGCTTTTCTCCATACAATTTGATTTAACATTTAAATAAACTTTTAAAAAATTATTTTACTTTTCTTATTCCATTTTTTTTCTTTTACTACTTTCATTACAAATCTTCACTTCAATAGAAGGTGTTAGCTTGCAGAAACAAAATAAAACAAACAAAAGAAATTATGCAAAAGTAATGCAACAACTAAAATGTAAAGACAGTGTTGCAGGTGAGGAGCCAACCGTTGGCTCTGAGGTAAGTGTCAGCTGCTTCCTGCTGCAGGCCTCCTGTTACCTCTTCAGATTCTGCTGGGCCTGCTTTAGTAAAGTGTCAAAGTCTAGTGCATGATACTTGCCTTTCCCAGGCAATGGATCGTACTCTCTACTTGAATCTGAAAAGAGAAGGACATAGTAAGTCAGCAGTGCAAAATAAATGGACATTGCCGCCAGAACAAACAGCATTTGGGTAGGAACAACTTCAAAACACTGTTGGGACTATTGGAACCAGGGTTATATCCACAATTTTATAAATACTAAAATCATGCGTCCAAATCCACATGAAAAGTAATGTCATTTAAGCAGGTCAGGTCAACAAAACCTCCACATTCATAAAATCAATATAGAGGACACAACCAGAGTCTCTTCAGCTGTAGCTACTGCCCTGCTAGCAAGCTTTGGAAGAGTTGATAATGAAAGCCAAAGTGTGTTTAGGTGTCCCCACATTTTAAAAAGGACAGCATGCCATCCCTTCAAAGACTTGTCATGTGATATGCCACGTTTTGGGGTGTTTGGTTTTAGTTGATGCATTCTTCTTCTGTTGACGCTGTAACAATGAATTGCAGCCAATATCTCCCATGTTCTGAAAACCATGTCGGTAGCATTTGGACGGACAAACAGCACTCTGGGTACGAGCTACAGAAACTACAGGAACACATGTTGATTGACACGTACCCAGGTCGGCGTAGCTGCTCTGGCAGAACTGTCTCCTCCCACCAAAACAGAGATCAAATGGCAGCTCATCTGGCTTGCGCAGCTTGCTCCCACTCTCGATGGCCGTGAAAGCATCCTTGGTGTCGTAATAAGTCACAAACCCATAGTTGTCCCTGTGACAGAGGCAAAACATTGGCTTGTATTAATTTCAGTTTGTCAGAGGTTTGTTAGTGACAGGTCTGTGCAAAGTTTGGAGCTGTGACTTGCTTTTAAAAGAGCAACCTGGGGGTGTTTCCAGGAGGCCCCAGTTATGAACAAGCCTGAATTTAATTTTGCACTGTAGCTTGGCCTAAGAGGTCATGTGCAAGACCAACAAGGATCAAAGACAGTGCAGTATGCTCATATTATAGTCTTTTCAATGTTTCAACAGTAAATCCCTTAATACAAAATCAAACAATGAAGGGAAATGCATGTTTGTTACGAGTTGTTTGCTCGCTTACCCATGGTCTCTAAAGTGCAGGGTGCATTCTTCAATCTCGCCAAAATAAGAGAAGCGCTCTTTAAGCTCTTTTTGAGTCATTGTTCCCCGAATTCGACCAACGTAAACAACCCGGCGTTCCTCCTGAGAGAAGAAAGTATTCCATCAGATGACTCACAGTTACAGTATTGGAACCATTTTGCTCTGAGACCTGTGTACTCAGAAAATTATCTTACAATGGCTTTCTCTTTCCATTTCTTCCCCCTTTCCACGTTTGGCTGCGCACTGGGACCACAGGCAGGCCTACATGAGGGTCTGAGGAAGACAAGAAGTATTTAGTCTTTCTTTAACCGAAAATTAAAGTCAAATTAAAGCTATAAAAAATGTTTTTAATGAGAATGAATGATATGCTGTACCTATACAATGTTCTGCTGCTACCCCACTGTGATTGTCTCTGAGGGGATCGTGACCGCGACCTGGAACAACTCCAAGAGCCAGAGCGAGAGGAGGAATACGAGTACCTTCTCCTCCTGGGAGGGGAGCGGGACACAGAGGGAGAGGACCGAGAGGAGGAACAGGATGAGGAGCTGGAGCTACTCCGAGAGAGACAGCGACGATACCTGAAGAGGAAATAGGAGGACATTCCAGTGATGAACAAAAGGAAATTGAAACCCACAGAATATGATGAGGATGATGGTCTTGACTGACAATCTAACCTTTTCTTAGATGGAGAGTGTGATCTAGACCGAGATCTAGAGGAATGGGAGTCTGACTCTGAACTGCTGGACATGGGGCTGGGAGAACGATGGGATCTTCTTTTTCTTGACCGGCCTGCGCTCCTCTCTTTGGGGCTGGATCTGGGGCTGGGTGTGCGAGAAGCACCATGTTGACGGTACGACCTCCCAAAAGGCCCTCTCCTCGAGCTTGTTTCTTTAACTTCAGTCTCCTCCCGAGCAGGTGAAGCATCAGGTGTCTCCAGAACTGAGCTTTCCTCCATCCCTTCAGGCCTGTGATCCAGGGGCTTCGTCAGTGGAACATACTGTGTTTTGGTTGCACCTGCAGCATTTGTGGTAGACTGGGCAGATGATATCAGGGCAGCTGTGGGTGTTTGCGTAGTGGTTGCTGCTGGCTTGATGGGTTTAATAGTGATAAAAGATTGCTGTTTGACATTCCAGCGCTTGCCTGGCTCTCCAGTGCTTTTGTTGGGGAGGCAATAGTCATGGTCCATGCATGCCACTTCAGAGGAAACGGTGGCAGCAGCAGGAGTGGGTCTGCTGCGGGCCTTGACTGAGGGCAGAGGCCGGGCCTCTATCTGAATAACCTTGGAGGGGCTAGACTTGGAGGCCTCAGCAGCCTTGCTCTTTCCCAGGAGGGCCACTGGGGCCAGGGGTCTCCACATCTGGTGAGGAGGAGTGGCTGGAGGAGTTAGAGCTAAAGAGAGAAAGAGCAACCCAATTATAAGCAACATAACGTACTATTTTTGGCAACCATATCTAATGACTCTGCTGTTTTATTGCTGAAATTATTCATATTGATGCCAAAGGCAGAATGCTGAATTACCTGCAGTGCTTGAGAGGTCATTAGCTCTCACGCGCTCCACAACTGTCTTCTCTGGAGCCAACTCAACGCTACAAAGGGAGCAAAAGAGTGTGTAAGTGTATAAATAGTAAATGGTGTACTAGAGTGAAACCAAGTAGGACCAAAAAACAAAAACAAGCCAATTTGGATAAATACAGCCACCACTGTGGCCAAGAAAAAGCTGGGTTTGCGGTAGGTCTTGGCAAAAGGTGTGTGTCACCTTCACACGCACACACAAACGCTCACACAGCAAAACGGTATTACTGTTTTCTTTCTTCTTTTTAAAAAAAAAAAAAAACTTCACCAGGACTTCACCACTCACACAGAGCAGCTTGAGAGCTGTAGGGTAACTCACCTAGAGTTTCCTACAGCTGCTGCTCTACCAGAGACCTCCGGCACACAATGCTCCTCTTTGGCTGAGGAGAGAAGGAACAAGGTAATAAGTGCAAATGCACAAGTAATAACATCAGACAGAGAAACAAAAAAAACAACCTACAAAATGAAAAGTTTTAAGTTAAAGTCTGCCTGACTGACAAAGGATGAACTACCTGTCAGTTGTACATGCATTGTGTGTGTTCCACTCCTAATTTTAGTACACTGTGTATTTTCCATGGGAATCCTCCCAATGGTCTGCAGCTACATTAGCCATAGTGCACAGTATGATGGTTCAATAAATCCACTGACATGAGTAATGGCACACAGAGTCCAGCCACTTGTTAGGGGCTTGTACATCCGCCCAAACAAAGACAGCAGGGCGAGAGTTAAATGGATTTGCGGACAGGGCAGAATTCCAGCAGCTGAGCAGACAAGAGCACAAAGCTGCTTCTCTGCCCCCCGCAGCACCCGGCTCTTAAAGGGGAACGTTTCAGTGAAAACCTGCCATTTTGACAATTACTGAGTCACTTGTAATCTTTGAACATTCAAAAACACTCCTCTGGAGGAGGATCAGATAAGCTTTAAGTTCATATTAACAGCCAGATAATCTTTGTTCCGTGTCTCTTTTGTTGGACTATGAACTCAGGCGGCTATAGTACAAGCTCTGTTGGTCGAAACTATGAGGGAATGGCACACGTTCAACATTAATGTGTTTGTTGTGATCTATTAAGCTCTTTAAGTTGGCACTTGCTATCCTCTGAAGTCTTAATCAAAGCCCCTCAACTCACTTAAACCACTACTGCACTGTTGTACGCCTCTTCCTGATGTGACGAAATCGGGAAAACTGATACTACATTTAGTGAAGTACTACACTATGTGACTCACTAAGCTACTGGCCAGTACACCCATCCTCACACAGGAAATAAGGTATGACTAAAAGTACTTGAGTGTGTAACATTGTCAAACATTGAATGGACAGAGCAATTGTTTCAGACAAACTATAGTAAAAAACTAAAACAAATCCAGCATTATTGATTACCTTGGGTTTCCTCAAACTGCTCCAGCAAGCTGGTCAGATCAGCAGCTTCAATACCTACAAGACAAAAAAAAAGAAAGATTTTTTTTTACAAAGAAAATTACATTACAAATATACGAAGTCTCTCTGGAAGAGTTGTTTCCTTCAAGTCGCGAGAAGGAAACCAGGCACTACCTAAGCTGAATTCATGTACCAAAACATTGATACTCTCCTAGTTCTTTCCTCCCACATTGCTGCCAAAACACACTTCTTCACTTAAATGACATGGTATGGAAATAAAATTCTAATTCGCAGTCAGCCTTTCCTTGAACTAAATTAAAATGTTAGAGAAACTAACTTAAAGCTCACCTATCTCACTGGTGAAGGCCTCAATCAGCTCCTGCGTGGGGCTCTTTGCCTTTTGGGGCTTCACTGCTGTAGTGGGCTTCTCTTTAGTTTCAAGCACAACAGGTTCTACCTTCAGGGTTTTGGAGTCTGAGTGATGGGCAGGTCTAGTATCATTGTCTGTGGGTTTGGAGTACTTGACATCAGATGTGAGGGCATTATCCAACAAGGTAGGAGCAGTGACCTCAGGCACCTTTGATAAAACAACAGTGACCTTCTGCGGGGCTCTGGCAGCACACAGAGTAGCAGCTGGGGGTTTGACCGCCTCTGTAGTGGTTTTGGGACAGGTTTTAGGAAGCTCCACAGACTGAGGAGATGCAGGCTGAGACTGGGGCCTTTCGTCAACTTTATTCTTCTCCCCTGAGACTGCAGGAGAACATTTCCTATCTGATGATGAAATGCACTGAGTGTTAGGTGTTGGAGGAGCTGCAGAGCCAGCGCTCTGTGGCACACAAGGAACAGCACTGATGTGTTGATGTGGGGGTAAATTCATTGAACTGGGGGCAGGAGCTAAGGGGTTCTCAGGTGGAGAAGGTTTTGAAGGTTCAGATGTTTGCTGGGGTTTAGGAGCAGGACTAGCAGCAGAAACTTTGCTGGATGACGCAACCATGTAGGCTGGTGGAACCAACAGAGCCTCAGGGGTGGGTGGCGCACACGGTCCCCTTGGCTGCCAGGCAGGTCTGACATCCTCCAGTTCCTTCTTTGCCACCTGGGGGATGGGGCGTCGAGGATCCTTGGGGCAGGGGTCTGGGAGGCAGGGGATGGGGGGGAGCTCTTTAGGCAGCTCGGGAAGGCTTGGCCACTTAGTGCTGTTGTTGCTGTCTTGTTTCTCCACCGGAGCCGGCTTCTTCTGCTGTCGGAGTCGCCGGTACTCAGCTAGACTGAGTGACTTGGGCTTGGGCTCTGAGACTGCAGGGGCCACAGGAGGGAGGGGCTCACTAACAGGTGGTGTAGCCTGGGGTGTTACAGGACCGGGAGCAGCTGCGGGGCTCTCTGAAGACACTGGGGGCAGGAGAGTAGAGGGAGCTGCTGATGAGTCTTCCACCTTCTCGGGGGTCGAAGCCAGCTGTTTGGGTATTTCAGCAGGCTGTTGGGTGCTCACAGCAGTGGGCTGACTTTTACAGCCAGCAGTTAACGGAGCCTCTTCCTGTCTGGGTGACACAGATGTGGCAACTTGCACTTTCATTTCAGGTGATAGTGTTGTAGTGGTGATTTCTTTTTTTGCTTCAGTTTGGCTTGGAGTTAGTTTCTTAGGTTTTACAGAGGAAGAAGCTGGTGCTGAGGCAACAGGAACCTTTGGGAGTTTGTGTTTCTTCTCTTCTTTGACTGACCTTTTTTCTGTCTTTTTTGATGATTGTTCTGCTGCATTTCTTACTTTGCCACTCCTAAGGACCCTTCCCTCGACAGGTTTGGGTTGGCACTGTTCCTTGGATTTCTTTTTCTTTTTTCTCCGGGAGGGGCTTTTCTCTCTAATCTCATCTTTTTGTCTCTTCATGATAATCTCATCATTCACATCTGAAAAGAAATCTGGCGTCACGGGGGCCGCAACTTTCACTGGAGCCTCGGTGACTGTTACATCTTCATCATCAACTACTATATGCTCTGAACTGTCAGAGGCCACGTCTTCAGCTTCATCTGAAACTTTCTGCTCATTTTCTGAAGGCTGCTCTATAAGTGGCAGAGAGACTGGGAGATCCATGTTAGGGATGGCCAGGATGGGTTCTCCGTTTTCCCCCTGGTCCACAACCTCAAATAAGATGCCTCCTTCGGGCAACATCTGTTCCCCCTCTTCGTTCTCCACACAAATGGCCATACAGTACGGGTGCATGTGCCTGACCAAGTCCCCAAGACTAACTGAAACACCATCCTCACCCTCCTGCTCGAAGGTGAGAGGCAGCGGGAGGCTCAGACCTTCTAAGTCCAGCAGGTCATTGTCAGGGGATGAATCGTTCCCCAGGGGGCTCAGACTGAGGGAGCCATCTTCCTCTTCCTCCCCGTCACTCCTCTGGAGAGAGTCCGCTATTCTGGGGAGGCTCTGAATACAGGCAGGGAAACAAATATCCAGATAAATCATAAAATCCATCTTTTGTACACGTTTATTTACGTGCTTACAAGTAAAAAGCTACCTTTCCAGTTGATAAGGGTCTTGCACTAAATAGTGCGTCTTTCTCTGGCGGGGAACGGGATAGACAGAGCAATCGCCTGAGCTAGAAAGCAACACAGAAACAAGTACATAATGTAATTAATTCCATCACACTTTTGCAGACTGTAGCATAATGGGCAAGTTTAGAACCAGAGGTCAGCAGGTTGTCCCTTTCACTCTTTTTGCCACAGGCTCAAAGGCCAGACGAGGCACGTTGAGAGTAGAAATCTGCAAGACACATTGAGAGTTATGTACGACAGCTGGGGCACTCACCGGAGAGTGTTCCCTGCCCTTCTGACCTGACAACAGGTCTGAGTCAGGCAGTGTGTCAAACGGGGACAGGTTCTCATCATCCACATTGTCAAGTATCTCTGTCAGGGCCGTTAGCAGCGTGGCTTCGCTTTCATCGTCCAGTCCTTTAGTCTAAATAAAAACATGGGAATTAGGTCAAAGAATGCACAACAGGGAGGATAAACAAACAACTGTACAATGCTTACAAATCATAGAGCTCTCAAATTACTGTAATACGTGCCTCTATTGTTGGTGTGTCCTCAAAGATAGAAAGGATGCAGGGGTCTAAACAGCTTTGAAGGGTCTCTAAAGTTTCTTCAGAGCTCAGCACGGAGGTCTAGAGAGGAAAAATACATTTGAGGATTTATGACAAAACTGAACACTCGTTTCATGCACAAGTACATATAATTCTGGCAAGTACTATTTAATCATCACAGTACAGAATGGATGAAGTCAAGCGGTTACTAAATCCAAACAGTAGTTTTATTTATCATCATCATCATCAGTAATAATAAGAATCAATATTTCTTAGCTTGAAGGGTGAGGCAGGGCATGTGTTTGAGTTCCAAGAACAAGAGGATGAAAACAAATACTCGAGGCATAATCTTATGATCTTAAACACACACTAACATTAGTGTAAAAACCAGTTTGACACATGAGGGGTTCAAATTTTAAATCAATAAAAGTTACTACTTTCCACAAAACTTAATTCAAAGAATCTGTCCAAAGCACAATGTTCAAAGGATAACATAGGCAATGCTAAAATACTTCTATTTCAAAAGCAAGTTGATAAACAAATGCAAAATTTAACAAATAAAATGTGTTGACATGTGCTGGACACCATGTGATGCAGGCTCCACTGCTGCATAACAAACCCTCAAATTTGAATCATATGCATAAATATAGTAAGTCCGGCTTACCAGTCGCCCTAGACTAGAAGACCAAACAACTGATAACATCATGCACTTTCCCCTCACAGGGCAGTAGTGTGTTACAGTGACCCACGTGTTTCGGTCTACACATGCACATACAGTGCGCAGACATGTTTGATCCTCGCCTCACCCCGTCCACAGGGAGGCTACCTACTAGCCCACGTGTTGCACTACAACAAACCTGAGCAGGGCCCTCACTTCTGCTCCTGTTTGTCCACATCTACATGAAAAACTTTGACTTCACATCTTTACAGTTAACATTAAACATCTACAGTCGGTTATTAACAAACGTTATGGTTTAGGGTGTGTACATAGATTACATTGATTGCCCCTTCTGCGCATGTGTGAGACAAGCCAACATGTGATTCACCACGACTAAACCACATGTGGACACACACACAGGGTTTGTTTGAATGAATACTTCGGACTCTGCTGCTGCAGTGTACGATTGGATACCCACACAGGTGCGTGGACCTGCACTGATTGCAGCCATCGTCTAAATATAAAAACCGCTTCATCACTGTGTGCATCATCAGCGGTGACACATTACTGCAACGTGCTGGCACGGAGCCCCACTAACTACACCACGGCCAAACTGACGTATAGCCCTCTTCACCATTGTCAGCCTAAAAAAAAACAAAAGTATACATCCACACTGCAGCGACGGTAAAGCTGGCTGATTAGCATGTTGCCAGTGTTTGTTACCACGTGTGAATGAATCAGTTGATGAGCAGCTCTCTCTCACATACACAGACCATTTGCACGTTAACCCACTGATGGAGCTTAAATGCGCATTCTTGATATTCGCTACACAACTGGTGCACATGTCAGGCCAAGTGCCGATAAAAATACACAACTGTCACCACACTTGTTTAAACTGTTCGTGAGGTAAAGGCAGGAAAACTGCGTGGATAACTACACGGCCAGACAAGCCATCCTCGACTCACCGGCTAGCATTATCACACAGCTACAAAATACCAGCACATTCATAACGAAGCATTGTGCAGTATTAACAACACCAACGACCGGGGAGTCATTTAGCAGCAGGCAGCACTACACACTGACTGACTTTTTGAATAAGTTTAACTAGTGATACTACAGCTGTATCCACGTGTCACTTTTCCATGCGCAGTGTGCGGCTCATACACACAACACCCTCTTCCCCGCTCCCACAAACACACACACAACTGCCAACAGTGGCGTTAAAAGCCAGCGGATAAAGCACAGACGTGTTCATCACCTCGTCTAGTGTTTCCATGGGGAAAAAATCCATATTGCACGCAGTTAAAGTCTCCTCGCCTGCTCCCCACCGCGCCGCCATCTTGCGAGTATACTCCCTGCCCCTACTCGCTTCGGAATGAAAAGTAATGAATCGCGCATTGGAGGAACAAGCAAGCCGGCCGGAGGCACGTGGTACCGCATTCCCGGCAAAACGACGCAGAGTGACGCCCGGGGGTCAAGGGTGACGTGAGCACGTTGTGTTTTTGTAGTTCTATTCGACGAGTCCGGGAGCTCTGTGCTGCCGAGCGGTGGCCGGCTGTTTTACTCTGTGAATGTTCACATTTTGTCTTTATTTTAACAACAGGGTACGAACCATCACCTGGAGACATGCAGGTGAGAAGTTACAGTATGAGTTAACTTGATAAATCACTTGACACAAACATGAGCTATAGTTGTGTTAAACTGCTTGCTCCAATCATGCCAAACTTAGTCTAGAAACATCGACGGAAAATCAATGAATATCAATTTCAATTATCAATAACTGTATTTAATATATTGTTAATGGACTGTTAAAGTTAGAGGAGAAGGCTATTCATTGTCTGATTTTGTGTATGCCTAAATAAGCTACATAAACAAACTTTTTGTCTTTGTAACTGAATAAACCAAATGAAAAACAAAACAACACAGGACAACACAGCTTCATAAATTGTTTATATGTGGTGGACCCTGCCACCTTTCTAGCTTCAAACAGTATTTTGGGACCTTATGTTCCTCTCAGAACAGCTCGTTTATTCATTTATTAAAGAATTACATATTTGAGTATACTGTGTTTGTATTATTAAATCATTAATACTGTAAATATACTGTAAAAATACTTCTCTGGAGACTTTCAAAAGAGACCTAAAAACCCATCTTTTTGATAAGGCCTATCAGCTCTAGATCAAGCCCCCATCAAACTTTTCTATTTCTTTATCTTATATGTATTTTTTTGTTGATCCATTTATTCTTTTTTTTGTTTGTTCCACTTTGTTAAGTGTTAAATGCATTATTATTATTATTATTATTATTATTATTATTATTATTATTATTAATATTACAATTCTGAGTTTGAATCTCCTCCCAAAAACTACATAGTGCCCCTTTAACAAACAAATGCTTTCTAAACCATTAAACAGTTGTTTATTGTAAAGTTGAAACTGATGTTTAGAATACTTTGTAAATAGTTAACACATACTGTGTATTGTAATGTTTAATGTTATTAGACATTATTTGGATGGCCATTATAAAGTTGCAACTGATGTTTCTAAACCTTTACAATTGTTGAAACAGTATATTAGAAAGCATTTCACTGTTTGTTACAGTTGATAACTGTTAAACAAGGTTTAGTGGATACATTTTATATTTATGAATGACGGTTATTAGAAAGTGTAACCAGTTAGCCAGCAAAAATGTTGAATGTTGGATTGATTAGGATATTTATCAAGAAAATGCTAAATATATGCTGGTTCTTGATCATCAAATGAGATGACGATTGGTCGCATCTCTGTTTTTATTATTATAATAAATGTAGCATATTAGAATTTTGGACAAAACACAACATTGAGGACATCATCTTGGACTCTAGGGACTTTTAAATAGATAATATTTCCCGGATTAATTAAACAAAATACTCGATAAACAAAATGATATAAAAACAATTGTTACATGGAGTCCTAATGTGGATTTGAACACTTTAGAGGCTGTTGTTTTTGTTGCAGTTGTAGAGACTCCATTGAAAGGTGAAATATGTCGGTTTCTAATGTTTTGCCTCCCATATATAGATGCAGATATGGAGCAGCAGAGCTGTCAGACGGAGTCACCTTACAGCGCAATGCAATCCAGTGTGCTTACAACTCTTCCAGGAATATGGTAACACTAGAAGGGACACAGTGTGAGAAACATGCACACTTGACAACAGCACACACACAAACATGCAATGTTACGAGTCATTTCTCTCATGCAGATGATTGTCACATGACATATAGGTTGAAATTACCTAAATACAACAATTCAGATATAGCTACTTGCCTTTATTTATATTATTATAAATTGTCTTTAATATCTATTTGTTTTAGTAATTCACTTAGTTACTTATGTTTTAGGGGAAACATTGCTCTAATGATGTGCTATGAGTGGCACTACACAGGTTGCTGCTGAGAGTAATGTTGCAGAGTCAGGATCAGAGACCTTTAGTTTTGCAGTTTATTTTAGCTTCAGTTCAAGAGCAAAGAAAACTCAAACTGGATGGGAATAAACATCATTTTGTGGTGACAAAAAAAAAAAAGTAAAAGGCTGACACCCCTCAAAAATGCAAGGAAAACATAAAACCAACCTGTAGTTCAGAGCACAAATTTGTTGCCATGTTTGACAGAATAGTTCAGTTGGCTGTGCTTAAAGTAGTTTCTTGGTTCTTTCCGTGGTTGGCAGTTTAGCTCCCACAGTTTGAGTCTAATTGCTTGTGCTTTCACTGTCCTTGGAAACAGGGAAGTAAGGAGGCCTCTTCAGGACTGAAGCACTCTTATGTTGTTCTGCGGAAGTGAAAAACATCATTTAGGTGGGGTTCTCTCCCCTCTGAACTGATGTGGGTTCTGTGCCACGCTGAAATGAAACATGCTTTCTGACAGGAAACTTGTTAACACTTTATAGTTTTTCTCACTTTTTCCCACACTGTTGAGTCAAACAGTGGCAGTCATGGTGTTTCGTGAGCAACTGGGTTTTCGTTTTTGTTTACACTGTAGTACAAGTACACTGTGTTAAAATTATGATGGGTAAATTTAATGGGACTCTTGCATTAACGTTAAAGTGCATATATCAGCTACATGATGTAACCTAATCAACCATATACAAGTTCTGATTTTTTTTTGTGTACTTTTGTGTAAAAAAAAATATCTAAATTACAAACAAACTTTCAGGTCATGTTAAAACAGGGCTAAGAAACTTTTGAAAAAAATACACATTCATCGTCTTGCTGGTACAGGAATTTAATACACAGGGGGTTTATGTTTTACTGCCTTACATGGTCTGGTATGACCAGTAGCTCGTAGTGGTCAGTGTTAGTAGAAGAGAGTTTCTGAGTTCAAATATTTCTCTGTAATTATAAATTTAAGCTTCGGGAGGCGCTGTTTAGTTATGTAGACTGTCTTCAATATTCTACCCCTGTAAACACACTTTTATTTTGAACAATGCCGACCAGGAATTATGTTCTTATTGCACATCTTAAACTGAAAATCAATATGACATTCTTTGTCTTCCAGGAGCCAGATGAATCCATCACAAAAGACCATTTTTGGACTGACAGAGGTTGCAATGTCCTTTCATTTATGTCTGCCGAAGCCGATGAAGACTCTGAGAAGGGGTGACAGCTCTGGAAAAAAGGTAGTAAGCGGACCTTGAGTCAGGTTTTTTTGGGTCCAATTCTCTGGATTAGACCTGATGTTATAAGATGTACTTTTAGAGCAAGCCACATGCAGAAAGACATTTTCAAAAGGGAATATCACTCTGTGACTAACTGAAATCACACTGAGAAGAAAAATAGTTTTCCCTCAGAGCTGCAGAGGTAAATTAAATAAAGGACATTGATGGATTCCTTTTTGTTACCGGGTGTAATACATGAAGGGAAGGTACGAGTAGTGAACAAGGAGACAGGCTGTGAAACACAGAGGTGGGGATTAAATTGGGTCAAATACAAAAGTGGGGGTGATATGTTCCTCGGTAGGATCGGTACTGCATGGCACAGAAAAGCCATGGGCAATTCCCCGTGTCTCACAGGTAGCAATGGATTAGAGGTGAGCACAGCCACAACCACATACACACGCTGTGGTCCACCATTGTGGCGTGTGTATGTGTGTGTGTGTGTGTGTGTGTGTGTCACCATTTAACAAATCAAATGTCATTTATTTCAGCTGCGTGAAGTATTTAACTGCTCCTGTGTAATCACCCACTGTCATTTTGTTAAGCCGTAAAGTCTGGCTCCTCAGTGAACTCAGGCACGCGTTGTGCTAAATTTGAAAAAGCGTACTTGTTGCCGAGCAGCGTCCAAACAACAGACGCTCCAGATTACAGACCTACTGCAGTGCACTTTTTGTGACTGCGTGCTGTATATTTTCTGGCTTCCATCCAGGAATCCCTCAGGCAACAATTACGAGTCTCACTGATCAATTTTGTCCCTTGCTGCCTTTCATTTGAACATGAATTTCCTATGAAGAGCAAGGCAGCTCGAGTTAGCTGTCACAGCGTATAACATTTATATCAAAATAATGCTAGCCTAGTCGGTGGGAAAGACTTTTGACCCCAGATAGCTCTTGACTGGTGTGGATGTATGGGAAAAAATGTACATTGCTTACAACAAAAGCACTAAGCGACTGTCATGCAGTCTTTCGGGTAGAACAGGTATCAAGTAAGACGCAGTCAGAAGTAGAACAAGTGACACCAGGTAGATTTCCGGGAGAAGTTCTTCATATTTATTATTCATGTCTTTTTTTTTTTGGTTTAGTTTTCTTCTACTGAAGTTGTCAACACTGTTCACATTCTGTCAGAATTGTCGTTTGCAGTGTTTCACATCATCCCTGTCCTGCATGATTTGAATCAATATCTCACGTTGAAGTAACCTCCCTTTTCTTGATGCCGTCAGTTTCCTGCCGTCTTTTTCCACATTTACAGCAGGACGAACTTCCTCGGTGTCCCGTTCCCAGGGTAGTCTGAGGCACGACTGGCCCAGACAGTCGGCCTCTCATTACCTGTCAGGTCCGGATGAACCCAGTGCTGCTCGCGTCTCCTCTGTGGTACATCGCAGGCTGTGTGTGCCGTGCATCTGTGGGAGCCGACGGACTTACAAGCCTCATCTGTGTGTGAGAGGCAGAGAATGAGAGGAACGCACCACTGTGCCCCAACACACTTCCTAACTGCTACCTACCGCTGCTCTGCCGTTGCCATGGATACAGTGCCCTCTCTCCCCCTCTCTCCTCTCTCTCGCGGTGGGTATGGAGGGATGGGGCTGGAGAGGAGTGAGGAGAGGAGAGGAGAAGTGGCTCTGGCTGCTGCCTCTGCGTCATATTCATACCAGTGCAGCTGAGAGCGCCCCCCCTCCCTTCTCCCCTCCTCCTCCTCCTCCTTCCTTCCTTCCTTCCCTCCTTCCTTCCTTCTCATCATCCAATTTGCACACTGCTAGATCTCTCCCCCCCCCCCCCCCTCTCCATTTGTGTCTCCTATCTGCATCTGCTGATCACAGTCTCCCTCTCTCTCTCCACTGGCACAGCTTGGTTTCATCTGCGTGGCTGACCCGGGCGGACTTTTTTTTTTCCCGAGCGAAGCGTGGGCGCAGAAGAAAGACAAAGGTAAGCGTTGCGATGGAGGATGTTTAAGAGTGTTTGTCTGTGTGAGAGAGTGTGGGGAAAAGAGAAAAAAAGGAGAGGAAGAGGAGTCGGGGGGCATCAGAACAGCAGCAAGACAAAAGACCGAGAGGTGAGCATTGATGGCATCAACTCACCTGAGATAACAAGCATGCCACCAGGAGCCTTTTAAGGATTTTTGTAGGGAATTTTAAGACGACACAGTGTTGTCAGCGCACGTGAGCAAGTGTTCGTCTGCTGTCAGAAGGACAACATACTGAGAGTGCATTAGTGCGTGATAGTGAGCCAGGCAGTTAGTGCGTCTGTGAGCAGTCACTTTGCTGTCTGTCACACAGTGTTATGGTGCCGCCGCATGTTCCCACAGCGGAGACAAGGAGGCGAACAGAGGGGGAACTTCATTATTCACAGAGCGCTTTCGGAGCGATGTGCCGATGTGTTGACAGAGCGGGAACCTCTGTATCGGCAAGAGTAGGAGAGTAAGGGGAAGAGAGGATAGAGAGCGTGCCTGACAGTGCAGTCAGTGGTAAAGTGCTGAGCTTCAAAGCCTAATCACTCCTGGAAACAGAAGCCATTTCCCAAATCACACTCACGCACCCCTCCTCTGTTTCCTTTCTCCCTGGCTCTTATCTCCTCTGTTTCTCACTGTTGCAGCGCCGGGGATGCCGCTCTGTATCTCTCACATCTGCCTTTGTTCCAGAGTTCACCATTTTACAGTAGCAGAATCTTCTGTAAATGTCAAAACCCGCAGATCGCGACCTACAAAGGCGCACAAAGGGGCGAATGGTGACAGAACAGCGGCGTGAGATGAGAGGACTCCGAGAGAGAGAGAGAGAGAGAGAGCTTGTTGAAACAGAGAGAGACAAAAAAGTGTGTGTGAAGGGGAAATGAAAAGAGGGGGGGAGAAGACAAGTAAGGGGAAAAGAAGAGGAGGCCCGCAGGGTTATTCATTGTGTCTCGGTCCTGAGAACAGTGTCTGACACCGTGTATGACATTTAACTGTGATGCCTCTGCCAGTGTGCTGGTGTATGGGGATTGTGCCTGTCAGCTTTCGTTTCAGCCGAGACAGTTGTTTGTCTTTTGTTAGTATATTGGTTGTGAGTGACTCTGAGGTTGTTACA
Source organism: Sparus aurata (assembly GCF_900880675.1). Taxonomy (NCBI): domain Eukaryota; kingdom Metazoa; phylum Chordata; class Actinopteri; order Spariformes; family Sparidae; genus Sparus; species Sparus aurata. Next base: position 8,497,780 of record NC_044201.1, on the reverse strand, counting down.
CAAGGCTTGAACTCACTCGGGGGGGCTCCTGTAGTGCAGGAGATACATGGATATACTAGACCGGTGGTTTAATGGAGCCCAGCGTGTCCGATAAGTGAACCAGAGTGGCCCTTAATACACGCAATCCGTCACGTAACAGGAACGTCACGTCGCGTTACAAATGAGAGCATTTTAATGTATTTTCAACCAGATAGTATTTAACACTAATAACTATATAAAAAGAGGATATTTTTACAACATGTTTTAAAATATTACTTAACAGTTGTCAGGTTTGCATTTGTACTAGTTAGACTGAAAGAAGCTGAACATAATTTAACTCATCCATCAATGACTTTTAGCCATTGGTACAATTTATCCTCTACTTTAGCGTTTTCACAATTTTTCAATTTCATTTAGCCAATTAAGCGAACAATTTATCCATTACTTTTAGCATTACTTTTGCAACCGTTTTTAGCTACTGGAACGGTTTATTCATCAGTTTAGCTTTACACCAATTTTCAATCACGTTGACTGCTATATTTAAACCATTTATTTACTGTTAGCCAGGGTTAGCCAGCCATTTTAGCCATTTGTCCATTAGCCTACATTTTGGCTAGCTATTTCAACTATGAATTCATTGGTTTCCTCATAGATAACGATTTCAACCACCTGTCTACTTTTAACTAAATATTTCAGCCATTTATCATTCATTCATTTATTACTATTTATTTCTTTTTATTTAGCTGGGCTTACGTCAACCATTTAGCCATTGCTAAACTTTTAGCAATGGCTAATAGCAGAGGCTACCTTTGAGCTATGTTTCAACAATTTATCCATTGCTTTTAGCTAAAAAATTTAACATTTATCCATTATTTTTAAGCTAACTAGGCCTACTTCAACATAGTTTCGATAACTACCCTCTGCCCATTCCTAGTTTTTATAGATTTTATAAAGTAGTTATGAACACAATATGAGATTGAAAAAAAAAAAAAGAATTAGATTGTATTATCTATATAATCAAATTAGCTGCTCTACAATCTTCCAAGGTACCCCATGGCAACTGCAGAGTTACCTTCTGGGCCACCATTTTTGTTGAGCCACAGTTGACTGTACTGGCAGTCAGTTAAAACTGAAACTCTATTTGCACTGTTTTTTGCATTCAGCCCCACTGACTCAATGACACGGCTCAGTCTGTTATCCATCTGACAGGATCAGGTACACGAGCAACAAAGACATCCAGCTCGTGGGAGTCAGTTATGCGCCCGTGTGTTTGTGTAGCGAAGTGTGAGATTATGAGATTATTGGCTCGGAGAGCGGGCTCGCTCGAGCCAAGAGAAGTTAGGGAATGGACGGGAAGGGAAACCAGAGACATTGTGGAGGGAAAGGAAATGAAACAAAATCACATCAAGCCGCGTCAAGCTGCAGAAAAGGTCAAGGTAATATCAACAGGGTGAGGAGATTAAATTGACAGAGTGAAGTGAGATTAAAAAAACCAGGAAAGAGAGAGAAGAGGCAGAGGCCGCTGGGCAAACAGTCGGCAGTCACACTGTTTACATGCAGCTCCTGTTGGGTGTGAGCGCGTGCACATTTGCGCGTGCGCGCTCTTTCCTGCCTCCCATGGGTCTCCAGTGTCCCTGCGCTCCAGGTGGGCTTTGCATTTTTAATCGATACTGTCTGTAGTGATTAACACCAGGCTTTTCTCGGCAGCGGAGAAACAGAAGGAAGCAGCGAGAGAGGGAGACAGAAAGAGAGATGAAAATCTGTCAACCACGAGACAGGGTGTGTGAGTGAGTGTGTGTCTGTGCATGTGTGTTTGTTCGGCAGTAATGACCCTCTGCCTCTGGGCTCCTACTGAGTATGTTTATCTCCCACAGCAGCGCAGGGCAAAAATGGACGATGCATCACTGCCACACACACACAAACACACACCATGTGCATTTTCTTCCTTTTCCTCTCCTTTGCTCTAATTGCCTCCCTCTTGCATTCTCTCTTTCACACACACGCACACGCACACACACACACACACACACACACACACACACACAGTCCCTCGCCCGATTCCATATAACTTACTCCAGTCTCGCATACCGTAAAGGCTCTTTCTTCCCATTTCACTCCTCTCTCATTTTCCCTCCCACTTGTGTTGCAATATGCCTATTAATGATGCAGCTAGAGCAGCACTGCCAACTTCCTGCCTCTGACAGAGAGAGAGAGAGGAGTGTAGTTGTGCTGTACATGCCCTGCTTTGTACCACTCCCTCTAATCTCTCCACCCCTCCGTCCGTGTTGTTTTTCCTCAGAGTTAGCCCATGCGAGCAGCGTGTGGACTGAGTGCAGCTGTTTCGTTCCGAGCGGAGCCCAACATGTGAGAAGATGTCTGTTGGAGGTTGCGCTTGTCCCGGTGAGTGCCCGCTCTCACTCTTTCTCCCTCTCCCTCTCCCTCTGCCTCTCGTCTCCCTCTTTCCGTGCTCAGTGGTGCTGTCAGAGAGATGACTTATGTAAAAGTGCTGCAAAGCCGCCTAGGGCCAACTGTGCGAGTGTGAGTTATGTTTGTGCGGGGAGCATGTGTGTGTTGGACGGAGCCGTGCTACACTCTCAACACATGTCCTAAAACAAGGTTATGGACTGAGGCTACCACACTTTAGGATTGAGTTGTTCAGCAGACCCTCTCAGTCACGCTAGCTTGCTGTGCAGCGGATCAATGGCTCTTTGAGTTTTGCCACATACACAGAGAGTGAGATATCAATAAGTACTTCTTTTCACTCTCTTTCTCTGCTCTATCTGACCACTGTAAGCCTGCTTTTGATTGTTTCGGCTCTCGTATGTCCAGAAGTGTTGGCGGATACCACTGCTCACTGTCCCAGGAATTGTTTTTTCATATTTGTGCCATGGGTCAGAAGTGAATGGGACAGAGGTACCTGGCTTTACTAAAGCTGGTCTCTCTAGATGAGTTGAAACCCATTAATGATGGTGTTCATTAAAGGGGTGATATGCAAAACTCCATAGAGAAGAAACTGAAGCTCAGAATTTGAATATTTACATTATTAATGAGGTGATAATACAAATCAGAAATATTTATTTTGTTCATTACTGAGTAAACAAGCTGTTCTCAGAGGAAATTAAGGTCCCATGAACACTGTTTAAATCTAGAAAGGTGGCAGGGTCCGCCACATATAAACAAAGCAAAACAGTATGACACTGTGTTGTCCTTTAAGGTCAGTTTGATAATTCACTTTTTTCAGTTACAAATACAAAGAGAGTTTGTTTATTTAATTTGTTTCAGCATAAAAAAAAATCTGTCAATGAAGACCTTTCTCTTGTGATTAGAATTTCCTCCCCAAAAACTACATAGTGCCCCTTTAATGAAGGCTCATTAACGGCTTGACCTCAAGTAAGAATTGAATTTGCTTGGAGTTCAGCTGCTAATGGCAGCTCTCTGTCACTGCGACCTCCTGCGTGCTCCAGTTTTTTTGTGACTCTTTAGATAAAGGTTACATAAAAGATGGTTCACTTATTGTCACTCGGCTTCCACGCTCTGCACTCGTGCTACCGTGTCAGAGCAAGAGGAGGGAAGATCTAGTTCAGTCTGTCTGTACATGTCAGTCTTTGGCAAGCAAAAATGTTTTGGCAACTTTTATCCGGAAGATCTTGTAATCTGTTCTCTCCCATAGAGTGTTTGATCCTTTTTTTTTTGACTTAGGAGCAATTTCTCTTTAACGATACCCCCATTAAGAGCAGGCGGGCTACAGAGACGGTTGCCTTGTGCACAGTGACAGCCTCGCAGTGCCAGGGGACGGGCTCTGTGAAGAACAAGGGAGCAAGTAACAGATAGAAATTGAATCGTAGCGTCTGCTCAGGGGGATCTAAGAGTGGACGGATTGAATTAGGGTGTCAGTATCGTTTTAATGGGGCTGTTTTGATTCATTGGTAGTCGGCTATCAGATGGAATAAAATTAGAAAAGGCCTCCGCTTGATGTTTTCCTCTCAGATCTTTCCTCCTCTCCGCTATCTTGATTCCTCTCTCTCTCTCCTGTAGTTTTCCAGTTTCTCTCCCTCCTTCGTTCCCTCTGTTGACGGACTTAAGTGTGCAGCAGAAACTTTTTAATGACATCCACATGTTTATGAAGGATGTACGGGGGAAAGAGGTAGGAAACCAGAGAGGTCCGCCATGTGCAGGTTTACACATGCAGGCATGCGTGCAGATGTACAGCACGCGTGCACACTCGCACACCTTCACAAGGAGCCTGCTGGGACAAGTTTAGGCGGGTGGATCTCACAGATAACCGCCGAGCAACATTGATCAACATCGGTTTCTCTCTCCCTTTTTCCGTGCCCGCGCTGTAAATCGTTACATTCGAAAGGCTGGTTTGTTTATATTCCTCTCCGATGGCGGACTGGAAGATCCTCCCCATCCTTTGTGTGTGAATCTGCATTGGAAAAACAAATCCTCTCTGATTCTAACATCGCTCTCCCCTCTCATCTGGTCTTTGTTTCGTTATTAGGTCAGAGCATTGTAGAAGAGAGGAATCTCAACAGAGCATATTTGCATGTGACAGAATGCGAGCCATAATAAAGGACAGACTCCTCATGTCTGTCTCTGTCAGTGACAACACTGTGACATCCTGCTGTTGTTGTGACTTTGCTGGTGAATCAGCCTTTTTAGGGCTTTGTTCCCCACATGAAGGAGATCCGTCCTAACACAGTGGAGCCAATCACATCCTTTGTTCCGACTAAATGGTAAAAATAGATTGCCTGTGAGCTGAAGATATACCCCCCCCCCCCCTCACATGCACCCACTCAAGCATGCGCTCCCCTCTGCTCACCCATCTCACTCTAACCCCTCCCTCCCATTTCTGCCTTCCTCATCTCTCACTCTCCCCCTCTTCCTCTTTCACCCTCTCTCCCCCTTTCCCTCCCTCTCTGTCACTCCCGCATCCTCTCGCTCGCTGCCTTTTGCAGCAGCAGCGGTGTTACCTCATGCAGAAAGTCACATGGCTCCTGATTGGAGAAAAGTGACTTAAGGCAGAGCCAAGATGGCAGCCAAACAGCCAGGGCTTTTTTGATTACCGTTACACAACAACACAACTGGCTCGGCTTTATCTCGCTGCACTGAAAAGCCTGCGCCTCTCTTTCTTTTCCTCCTCAGTTCTTCACTTCTTGCCTTCTCCTCGTCCCCCTCCTCTCTCCACCCTAGTGAGTCTCTCAGATCTTGTTTGCTAGATCAAAATGGCTGTGTGTGCAGAGGCAGAGAGAAAGAAGGAATGCGTGGGAGACAGAGATGCTGGGGAGTCAGAGAGATGGAGGGGGGGGGGGGGGGGTGCAGAGTGGAGACGAGCTGTAGTGATGTCACATCTGCTGCAGGCCGACAGGATGGCAGAGGAAAGCTGCCATGTGCCACACGGCCGGGAGGAGGCGGAGGATGGGGAGAACACTAAACGTGTGGGAAGGAAAATGTTGTTTTTTTTTTCTATCAAAGCACACCTTTATTTGTGAGGGATGTGCAAGCCGCAGTCTTTAAAAACATGAAAGCGTGTTCAGCGCTGAGGCAGAAGCTGGCGGTAAGAGTGCTCAGATTGAAGCAGAGCTGAAAACAGAAGGTACGAGGACAGACGCAGAGTTGTTTGAAAGCCGTCTGCCTTACCTCCGTGCCACCCGTGTGTACGTGCAAGTGTGTAGGTTCAAAAGGCTTTTGTGTACATATAGCTACAAATCATCAACCAGATTCATCGCTTTTTTTTTTTTGACTTTATAGAAGTATTTTGAATTAACAACCCGATCACCAGACTGAATGTTGGCAATATAATGTTTCTGCAAATCACCGTATGTTGAAACTTTACATTTCTTTAGGTTCTGTTTTTCACTTTATGTTGCAACGACATGGCCACGGTCAAGTTAGGTCGAAGCACAAAAACCACTTGGTAAGGGTTAGGAACAGATCATGACAGGCGCAGACACGGCTGGAGATGTCCCGACTTCCTGTCAAAAATATCTGTTGCATGTCACCAGATATACGGCTGGAAATTGCCCCAAGATCTCCTTAAAGATATCCGGTGGCTTAACACTTACAAATTGTTTACAAATTCCGTTTTGGCTGACTATCTGTGCATGTTGCAGTTAGCATTGCCCTCCCTTTTATTGACGTCACCACGTGAGCGCGGTGCTAATTGCCAGACACAGCAGCAAAACCTCACACGCAGACAGGACCGCCTCTTTATGGAGTCCTCTGTCCTGATTGGATAAAGTGGGCAGGGATACCAGATCATTTATATTCCCTTTTACTGCATACGTTGGGGGAGGGGAGACATGGGTTACCAGTCAAAGACTATATAACAGTGATTACTGTTGGAATATAGAGCTATTTAACATTCACTTTAATGCAAAAATATCACTTACAGCAGCTTTAACGCAGTCTCAAAATACAGTCACTGGCCACCATCACCTCCACCTCACAATATGAAAGATAGGGGATGAACATTTGATTTGAACTTGATATGACACGTTTTGTAAAAATGTCAATATATTATATAGCCTATGACAGACACAAATGCAAAAACATTAATTGCCAACATTTTATCCTGGCGGCTGGGCGTTGAATGAACCAGCTTGTTTGAGCCTCTGGTTGATGAGATGAATTGTTCAAAGAGAATAAGCATGGCACATTGACAGTCTTGACAGTCTCAAGGGAAATGTTGATATTTTAAAGCTGTTGAAGATGATTCAGACAAGTGTGTCACGAAACTTAGAATCAGAGCACCGAGGCTTGAATTGATGAGGTCAGCAGGTGGAGGTGGAGTTGGTGGATTTGTACATGGAATTAGCAGCAGACTGACTCATTAGGCTGACAGAGTCGGTGTTTGAGACGTGACATTGAAACGAGGTGCTGTTTGAATGAAGGGCTTCATGTTGCGAATTAGAATAAGTGTCCACGCTCCAGTGAAATCAAGTGCTGTGTCATGGTTGTTGCATTATTCACAATCTGTGGAGCGGCTCCAAGATCAGTCCCTAAATAACACTGTCACTGCAGTCTCCGGTGTTCAGTTTAAGAGCAGACAATAAAACTGAGCTGTGCAGCATTATTTTTAAAATCTTTTTTACATCGCAATTTAGATTTGAATCTGGGTTTAGACATTTTTCCAGGACACGGCGAGAGAAGCTACAAAAATGACCGACTTAGAGTTAAAACCGCACCTCAGCGATTGGCTAATTCCCCCCTGCACTCAGAACATTGACCTCTATCATTGCAATCGCCACAACAGCAACCCTCGCCTACCAGCGTTCTGTTGGCTATCCTTCAATTTATCTCGAACACATGCGGTTCAACTTCCTCCTGTCAAGCCACAGCAGCATCCTCTGGGTGCAGTCCGTGTTCGCTCTGTCTGCTGCCTTGTTGCTATCACTACCAGTCAGGTGTCACGACAGTTTCCCTGACAGTTTTGTGCCTCGGCTTGTGGTGTTTAGAAAAGCAGCAACAGGAATCTGAACATGCCGCTCAACAGCGCTGTCTTCAGATTTTTCCCTCCGCCGCTTCACTATCTCTGTCAGACGCTTGCAGAACAGGAAAACAGACACAGTGCGTCTTTGGAAAAATGCTTTCAGGGCAAATAATGAATAATCAGATCTATTTGATATTTTTCTGTATTAGAGGCTAAAGTGTCATTTCCCTCGACTATGCATGGAGGGCATTTTACTGTATACGCACTCTGCCGCTGCATAAAAATAGTACATGTAAAGTGGCCTTCGGAGCTGGGTATCTATAAATACAAGAGGGCACATCACATCTTGTGTCGTAGAAGGCCAGTTTTCCGGTGACCAAAAATAGGACTTAGCTCTCGTTTGTGTGACTGCCATGTTCTGATGAAGCCTTTAATGTGATCGCTGCCTGCTAGGTCCCCTGTCTACGTGCGCACTCAATGTGATTCCTGCTGAATACAGATGAAATCAATTCTCGGAACTGAAACACTCCCGCAGCGATGCATGCAATATCCCATAACTTGTGCCAGATAATCCCCACTTCCATTCGGCCCTTCTTTAATAGTTTTATATAATGATAATGTCGGCTAGTAGTAAAATATAAGCCTATTGTGCGCGGGAAAATATACTCATTGTTATAATCATGGACAGGGCACATAAAGCTAAAGAAGGAGTTACATGATAATAATGGAAATGACATAGTTTTTAGTATGACTGCTTGAGATGGTGAGTAGATCTTTATGCGACTAGTAAACTAGTAAACCATTTAAATTAGGATGATTTAAATTATCTTTCTTTTTTAGGCCAGGGCATCTCTGTGGCACAACAAAACTTGTTATAATGCTGTTTCAAACTTTTGACCTTAAAAGGAAAAATGTTACACTGTGGTCAGGTTCATGATTTCATTTCGGGTTAATTCTCGAATAGGTTTACATGCTGTAATGCTCGAATAACACATCAGTTTTCTCGTACTGTACCGTGTTTCAGGAGCAGTGTTTTCTGTGTGAGAGAGGAGCTTCTGTTGGTGTAGTACACTTTGACTTTTTTTATTTTTCGAGATCTTTTATATGCACAGGACCTCTATGAAACACTGAAGAGAGGGGGGAAAATTAAAAAGCATCGAAGGTTCCCTCTTGAATCTTGAATTTGGCCATATTGCAATTTCAATGATGTTTTGATGAATTGTGCAGCCCTCATCTTAGTTGAAGGGGCCATTTCTGTGTTGTACTGGAAGCGGGTAGTTAGTTGATAATACCGAACTCCACTTCTAAACTAACCTTAGCTGCTGTTGCTTTTTGTAAGCAGAGCCGAGAGACCCACTGAGACGAGGCGTGAGGTCACATCCTTTGAGCTGCCGTAGAAAAACCAAACTTCACAAAGAAATCCACAGTCCAGCCGCGTTACACAACTTCAACAACATGTCAGCAGGCTTGTACAGGCAACTGAGAGAGATGGGAAAAGTCCAATTTTTCATGTCAAGTTACAATCAGCTCACATGCAGCTAACAAAAATATAATTTAAACATGTTAAATGCTACAAACGTTACATAGATCCCCTTTTTAAAAAACCCCATCATAGTGGTGAATAGGGCCCAGTATGAACTGGTGGGTACAGTTCATTCTCTTGTATTCTGCTCTTTTGAGTAGCCTGAGGAAGATGTTTGCAGCTTTTGCCAGCAGAGGGAGGTGCTGTTCCATCACATGTCTCCTCGTGTCAGTCCATCAACACTGCACAGACAGCAGGCTGGGGAATCATCCTAGATCTGGGCCTGTGTTATAACAGAAAGCTTTGGTCTTTTCTTTTATTCCCTCCTGTAGCTGTTTCATAATGCATGTTCTGTCATAACTACAAAGGCAGCTCTGTAGATATGAACAAAGTTAATTTACCCGAAAACCCTTTTGGGTTGTTTAACCAAGTGATGCAGCATTTTAGCTGAACAATACAGGTACAAGAATGGTTTCCACTCGGGATGGAACATTCTGATGAGATGAAAAATGTACTCCAGCTGGTTTTAGGACAAGAGGTCCACACAGTAATATTAATTGTTCGATTCTGTTTAAGAGACGCAAAACACGATTCAAGAGAAGATATTTTTGATCTGAAGCTGCAGCAGATACTGTTTGTGCATCTCTGCTCGACGTCAGACGTGTTCTTTATACACTCATAGTGACTGGTGCGGCTCAGATGTGTTTACCGTCTCGCTGAATTGCATTTGTCCACGTCTCCCTGCCGCACTTCTTGCTTATATAATTCTACAAACATGACTGGCAGCTCAAGTGAAAGCCTCGACAAATTGAGCTTTAAAAGCACTTTAAGACCACAAAAGGTCCTCCAGCCTTCAAATGTATTCCTTGTAAACATTAGAGTGGTTATTGATTAAAAGTGAAGCGGCAGATTATACCCTTACATAATCTGAGGCTATGACAGGCTCAGGACTGCGGTCTAAAGGATTTGAGTCATCAGCCAAGTCAATCATTTTTCATAAGCTGTAACGAAGTTGGTTTGAATTATTAACTGGTTGTTGTGTTAGCGTGAGCAGAATGTTTGAATCACACTTAATGAGGGATATGTGGCCTCGATCAGGCAGTTTATTTGTCATTTCATTGCTAAAGTCAGGACGGACTGTACAGGACTGGATGACCAGCGCTAGTTCACATAGTTCCAGCCCCGGAAAATCAAGTTCATCATGAATTAATTCCTCAGGGCTGATTATTCCTCATGAATTAGGTTTTAGAGCCCCGACCATACAAAGCTTTTAGAATTGCACCCGCTTGGAAAAATGTCCTTAGTCTCCCTGGAATATAATCCTGCCAGTTTTTTGGTCTGCGGTTGAACACAACGACCAACTCAATTCAGTCTGGGTGATGACTGATGTTTCTTTCACCACTTCCCTAAATGTAAACTAACTTGTGGAGAACAAGCCAGAGAGGTCTGATGGTTTCTGCTAAGTAGATGTTTAATGTGCTCTGGGAAAATCCTTAAATAGGTGTAATTTTTGAATGTATGGCCATCTGAACCATAAGGTCATAAATCTGACTGCAGAGTAATTGTTCGCATCTAAAGGCATGGCTGCAAAGGGGAACAGTAACTAAGCACATTTACTCAAGCGCCCACTTTGAGGTACTCTGTTACATTAAGGCCTATTTGATATCTTTAGTTACTAGTTACTTTTCAGACAATATAATCAACAAACACATTGTGAATTAATATTATGGATAAAGATTAATCCCTTGATGAAATTCACAAGCCACCGGGCAGTATAAACAGTCAAAATAAACCCCCTCCTGCTGCAACATTAAAGAAATGTACATTTGAATGCGTGAATAATTATTATACTATATTATCAAGAACTATTATTCTTACTCTTGCTGTCCCCATATTCATATTTTCTTCTCGTCTCCTCATGTTTATTCATTTATTTTTATCGGGCCAGGGAGGAATGAAGATGAAGTCTTTGTTGTTATTTGTTCTCTTGTATCTCTTGTGACTGTTGCAGTGGAATAGGAGTAGGTTAATCCCTCCCTCCTGTTAATCTGTCATCTGTTAATGCATATTATAACCACACCCTTGTCTCTGTATCAGGTAAATGCCAATAAAACAAATCTCATCACAGTAAAGTATTATAACCATTATTGTTAGTACTTTTACCTTAAAGTATCCTTTGCAGCTGATTTGGACTATGTGAGTTGCTGATATTGAACATATACAGTGTGATGCTGCAGACTTGAATATATTTTGCCACCTTAGAAACTGTTCTTAGGGATGCAATAGGCTGAAAAGTGTTCCTCTCATAGGGGACTCACCTTGTGCCACTCTGGGTCGCGCTGGTGCACACATGGGTCCCGAGAGAGAGACACAAACTGGGGCCCCTATGAGGGAGGCAGGGCCGTGTCTGTCCCGGTCTGTGAGTCGGGATGGGCGGAGGAGCCTGGAGGAGGCGGGGCCTTTGTTTGTTCGTGTCTCGGCTGGCAGGAACAAAGGGTCTTGTAGTAGTAGTAGATAGGTAGCACCGTCCAGCACACAGATGACATTTAAAACGCATAGTCGGGGATTGCACTTTGACAGGAACCAGGGGAATTAGTTGGAGTGTTTAACTTCCCGTCGCTTGCCGTCTTCTTTGGGATCCCCGGACTGCATTATCACCGGTCGGAGCTGGAGCTCTCACCATCCAGCCGCTCCGGCTAGCAGCGAGGCTAGGTGGCTAGAAACACCGAGCGGAGGTGTTGGGCAACACCGCGATTCGGTGGACCTTTCTCTGCAGGTAAACCAAACTTAAAGCCGCAACACTTTAGCAGCAACACTGCTTCATCATAAGCCACCGAAACTGGTTTTAAACATGCACGGTAATTAATGAGTGGACGGCGTTGATGACGGGAGTTAGCAACTAGCTAGGTTTTAATAGTTTAGCAATGGCAACCGTCCCCTGCAAACGTTCACTGAACGCGGCCCTGCGGTTCAGTTGACGCCTGGTCCTGTGTGCCGAAGTGAATGCTGTCGTGTTGTTAAATGTCGGCTGTGCATGCACACAGTCAGAGTAATATGTTGACGCCAGTGTGCAGTGCAAGTATGTGTGTTCGCACATTGCTCTGGATGTTTTATTGGCTGAGGGCCAGCCTCTGGATGCACCTCTATTGTTTGCAGTGAACAGTTTGGGCGGTCTAAACTGCACCAAAGAGCCACTATTTAAAGTTATCCCTTGTTTGAGTGGTTATGCAAGTGATTTTAATCAGACTCTCCTCTCTAAAGGATGCAGGAGTCATTCATCTCTATTTGTCATGTGGGCCCCAACTCAAGATGTGATGCCCGGCCCGTGAAATTAGATGTTTATGTTAGTGTGGGTCCCCCTGACTGGCCTCTTTTTAGGGTGTGCGTTGCTGTCTTTTACAAGGTTAGGATAATACTGTCTGATAATACTGTCTGTAATACTGTAATGTCTGAGCAGTTTGCAGGGTGTGAAGGCATAATGTGTGGTAGAAATTAAGATGTCTCCTTGTATTTGTTGCAGCTGAATCAGTTTTCTGCACAATGTGCATCAAATTGAACGACTTGGGTTTGAATGCTGTCTGGGGCTAATGGCTGGTGGTGTTGGCAGGGGTGCTCCTTTAGGTCAGAGAACCATTGTTGGGTGCTCCTGAGCAGCTTCACCCCCATCGTAATGGGGAGGAGAGGATGACCTGCCATGACTCTCGCGTGTATACTGAAGCAGGGAAGAAAAGGGTGAGAGTAAATGAAGGAGGAGTTGTTCAAGGAGCCTACATCAGAGTTCACAGACGCATTCTTTCTGCCTCAATTTGTCTCAGCCAGCATTTGTCCAGTACTCTGCCCGTGGGGTTCATCAAAAGTGATGTGGAAAGCTTAAAAGATGGAGCTTAGTGAGGTTTGATCCTGCATTAGAGTGGCCCATGTTGGATGTTCATGTTTCTTCCCCCCCCCTCCCCGCTGGGTTTAATTTGATACAATCGCCATTTTATATGCCAGGCTGACAGTGACCGACTGTTGTGCATAAATTGTGCCTTACAAAATTAATATTGTGCTGCCTTCAGGTGCCTGTTGGGAATATCAGATTTACAAGCAGTGCTCACATAAGCAACATTACCGAGGGGGCTAATACCGGAGCAGACAGGATTTTCTAATATCTCAAAGCTGCCAGTATCTATTCGCTCTATTACGAATGTATCGCCCCTACATGAAATTCCTCTAGTTGACTTCACGTTTGTCAGTATCTGTGCTGAAAAGTGGGCTAAAAAAGTGGGCCAACTGTAGGGTGGTTGTGATGGGCCAGACTGGGTCAAATTTCCGAGGGTTGTTTTTCTCAGACATCCTAGTCAGCCGCTGCCTGCTCGGGTATAAAACATCTTTGGTCGGACCTAATTACATGCAGCCGCTGTCTGTGTGAGGTCTGCTGAGTGGAGATGCAGAATAGATTTCTCAGAGTCCTGAATTGTTTTGAGTATGAATGGCTTATCTGGGCAGACAAGGGTTAACAACAGCCAGGCTGGCGAGTGGGGGGATGGGTGGTAGAGGCAACTAAAGGGGGAGACACACACACACATACACACACACACACACACACAGTGCAGTGCAGTGCATGGTTAGTATCTCATGGGGCTGTATGCAGAGAAGAGGGTTCACTATAATGGTACAAGAACACAAAGAACATACCAGGGCACTTCCTGTGTCAATTTCACTGATTGTTTTCTCAGATTTCTGCAGGCTAATAAATATCCCCCCCCCCCCCCCCCCCCCCCATGATGATTTGTTTTCTTGTCCATTTACCAGATTGAAGACGCATTAGATAATGAAGGCAGCAGGAAATTGTTTTGGCAGTGGGCTTTTTATTTGAGCAAATCTCAACAAAATCATCCAACATTAGATTACTTAGATGATGCTGTGATTTGAATGAGCTAAATCTAAAGTAATCTAAATCTCCTCTAAATCTCTGCTCTTTTTTTTCTTCTCCTCCTCCTCTGCTGTGTGCTTGTGTGCAGGCTGTTCGTCAAAGTCATTCAAGCTGTACTCTCCTAAGGAGCCCCCCAACGGCGGCAGCTTTCCCCCCTTCCACCCAGGCGCTATGCTGGACAGAGATGTGGGGTAAGTCTGAGTTATAATGTCAGAGGGAAAAGATGTCTAAAATTAGGGCATCTTTTGAATTAATTTAGTATATTGAAAATAGAATTTATTACCTCTTTGATGTCTCATTTGACTTAACTGGGAGCTGTTAGTTGTGTTTATTATTTACAAAAGAAGTTTACTGAAATTACAACAAATGTATTTTTAGGCGCTGATTATTTTTATAAATAAAGATTTGTATTGATGTTTTGTAGCTTGTACTTTTTTCCGGAGCATTTTCCACTAATTGCACTGTTTGATCACTTCATCTTAGATAGAGACATTGGAATAAAATCAAATGTAAGTTGACTGCACAGAAGCAAATGTTGCCTACAAATGCTAAATATTATAGAATATAGAAAAAAACTATTATATTACATTTTTCTACGCCTCCCCTTTTATATAACAGGGAATTCTATCTGAAAACTTAAAAAATCAAGTAAAATGTAAGTCATGGGTGATAATCAGGGTCTTGAAATAAATAGACTGGCATCAAAAGTGGCTTTTTGTAGCTCTTGGATGAAAGTTTAGAGGTCATGGTATATGATACATATGTCAAAAAGTATTGAAAATACATATGCATGATTTTGTGTTTAAAGGGTTGCTAATATTTCTATTTTTTCCTTCCTCCTAGGCCTACACCCATGTACCCCCCATCATACATGGAGCCTGGAATGGGGTGAGTACACTGACACCTGAATAGTGAATTTACAGTTTTGTTTTGAAGAAAATTAAAAAGTGTTGAAGCTATGTGCATGTGTGTTATAAGATGTATTCATTATATTTACCTGAAATTGACTTAACTTCGGGACTGGCTAATGCAATTAGTTAACACTAACACAGCGTTAACACTGTGGGTGAAGAAAAGCCACTGATGTTACTCGGACAGTGGTGTTGAATTCCCATGTTTTGTGTTTCAGGAGACCCACACCGTACGGGAACCAGACAGATTACCGGATATATGAGCTGAACAAAAGGCTACAGAATTGGACAGAGGTGAGAGTCACTTCCCCATTCACACAGATGGTGATAAGAACTCAACACCAAACTGTTGCTGTACAGATACACAGCATGAGTGTTTCATTTTCAAGTTGGTTCTGATTACAGTCCATTGTCTGCTGCTGCTCCTGTGAACTACTTGCTGCCGCCATGTCTCCAGATTTTCCCTCCCAGCTGCTGTTTATGTGTAGCTAACCATGCTAGGGATTTTGTGAGAAATTAAGCCTGAGAACTCACTGACTTAATTTACATTCAGGCTCTAATAGGATTATCTGATCAACCTGGCTAAAACGTAATTGGAGTGCCAACTGTTTATATGCCCGAGTGCACAGCTGAGTAGATGTTTGTTAGTCATGCTTTTTGTATGCACATAACAAAAAATACATGCACATTCACCTGATTTGGTCAACAGTTCTATGTCCAACAAAACTGGTAATGTCTAAAAAGTAGCATGTCTGATTCAGGAAGTTTATCCCTTCAACTTTGTTCTTCTTCGCCGCACCATTTCTACTTAAGCGCCCCAGGCATTAATGTGGATGACTATACAAAGCACTCACGTGTTCTTACATATTTTGCAAAATTTCGGTGGTTTACAAACGAAGAGTCTATTGACCATATTGTAGGGAAGAGCATAGGCTGGGTTATAGAAGTGGTAAAGTTGGCGAACCCAGAGCTTCTGCTTCTTCTTTTTTAGTGGTATTGATACATTTACTACGTTTGTTTATTCACTTATTCTTATGCAACTTCCTCACGTCTTTATAGCAAACATAGCCCTTAATGGTCTTGATGTCTATTTTTAACAGATAACATTTAGTATCTATTCTGTTCCCTTTCCTGTAATAGACTTGTATGCCATTTTAGCGAAACTGAGCGTAACTATGGTTCTTCTTTTTTCAGGACTGTGACAATCTCTGGTGGGATGCCTTTACTACAGAGTTTTTCGAGGATGACGCCATGCTCACCATCACTTTCTGTCTGGAAGATGGACCCAAACGATATAGTAAGAAATACTTTATAAAGAAAATATTGCTTCTTTTTTTATTTTTGATACTTTTCTGTACATGATTTGTATATCCTATCTTTAAAGTTCAATGTGTTCTATGTTATTTTGTTTTATTTTATATTTAATTCAGTTTAGCATTTTATCCAACGATAATGGTTGGCTGTTAGCAGCATTGTGCATATCCTTCATGCCCCATATTAAGTTTATTCTATCCTGTCTGTGTCAGATTCTGATTCCACTGTCCACATGTGGGTGATTTTGATTTGACTGTGTTGATCATCTGTACGTATTCATTTGATTTATTGATACATTATTATTTTCCCCCCGCAGCCATCGGCCGGACATTGATTCCACGATACTTTCGAAGTATTTTTGAAGGGGGCGCCACTGAGCTGTTCTATGTTTTGAAGCATCCAAAAGAGTCCTTCCACAGTAACTTTGTGTCTCTTGACTGTGACCAGTGCACCATGGTGACCCAAAACGGCAAACCTATGTTCACACAGGTACAGTTAATTTTTTCCCCCAGTGGATGAAAAATGCGTAGCCCTCCATCTACTTTCTGTCCCTGTTTCACTTTTATTTGTCTCTTGTGATAAGGTTTGTGTGGAGGGCCGCCTGTACCTAGAGTTCATGTTTGATGACATGATGAGGATCAAGACGTGGCACTTTAGCATCAGACAACACAGAGAGGTCCTACCGAGGAGCATTTTGGCTATGCATGTGAGTTGTCGCTGAAAAAACACACACGTATTCAAATCCGCAAACTATACATGCAGTTATTTATCTCACCGTTTTAACCCAATCACAGGATCCCCAGATGCTCGACCAGCTGGCTAAAAATATCACCAGATGTGGGCTTTCCAACTCCACACTCAACTACCTCCGTGTAAGCAAATTTCGGGTTTGATCACTCACCTAGAAACCTCAGCTACACATGCAACAAGCTGCTAACACACCTACGTGTCTCTTGGGTCCCTCTCTTTCCTAAAGCTATGTGTGATATTGGAGCCCATGCAAGAGTTGATGTCCCGGCATAAGACCTACAGCTTGAGCCCGAGAGACTGCCTGAAGACCTGCCTCTTCCAAAAGTGGCAAAGAATGGTAGCACCTCCAGGTAACACACGCACCTTTTTGAAATTTCCAGCAGCATTTATTGCATGGTTGCCCTGACAGTCATAAAGCTATGGAGAACTCATAAACAAATCAAGATGAAATTGTGACCTCATCTGCAACAAACCTGGAGATAACTGATTTATAGAGATTTAAAAACTTGATTGTGATAAATATCTTATCCATTTGTCGACTTGCAGCTGAGCCAGCCAGACAAGCTCCTAACAAGCGGCGGAAACGGAAGGTGTCGGGCGGAAGCACTGTGAGCTCTGGCGGAGGCAGCAATAACAACACCAACAGTAAAAAGAAGAGTCCAGCCAACAGCTTTTCACTCTCCAGCCAGGTACCTGTAAGCATTACATCTACTTGACCTCTATCTGCACCTCCCAGGTTCAGCTGAGCAAGGGATGGAAGAATAGGACAGAGGGAGGAGGGACTGGAAAGAAAGGCAAGGAGGTTAGAGAATTATTTGTAGTTGTAAGGGGGATAGCTGGGGCTGTTAGTATGTTTAGAAGTAGTTGTAGCAGCAGGCCAGGGTAGAGATAGTGTCTGGAGGTGGGGTTTGGGGTGATGTAGGGGTTGATTTCTGTAATTCTACTTAGAATGAGCAGATTTAGTTAGCAGACCCCCTGATGTGAACCAGTGATGGGCAGTCCCTGGTCCTCTGGGGCCACAGGTTTATGGGTTTATATAGACAAGGTACACATGGCCTCCATCTCTAAGTAATATATTTTGGGGTAGGGTTTCCTTGCTCTGATCTCCAGTAGGACAGTTAGGTTTCTCTCTAAATCTGCTGTGTCAACCTGCTTTAAGAGTTACCACTAAGTCTATCAGAGTGCACAATTCACACAGCACTGCTGTCTTTGCTTATTTGGTTGCTTGATTGAGCGAACGAGACCCGAGGTGGAATGAAAACCCCCCCCCTGATGCAGCACTCAAGGATCAGGGATGCCCACTGCTGGCCAGTAGGGAGGGCCCTCGACCCTGGTTCTCGGAACAGGGGCAGGGAGTCAGGGCCACATGGACTACTGAACTGTCATTGTCCTGATGTGATTGGGTTCAAAATGAGAGGGCACTTAATACCTCAAGATTTTAACACTTTGTCCCTAAAACCTAGCTTCAATTACCACTTCTATTGCATTTTATTAGTTAAATTTATTTGTAACGCCAAGTTAGATCGCACCTAGACAGTAGCCAGAGAAACGTTACAGTTACATCTCGTCCGTGCAGCCAGTCATTCCGCGCACCCCCCTGTATTATGGGGATAATATGTACCGGCCCTTGCTGTCCCCTTTAGGACGTGATGATGGTGGGAGAGCCCACACTGATGGGAGGGGAGTTTGGTGACGAGGACGAGCGTCTGATCACGCGGCTGGAGAACACGCAGTTCGATGGGGCGAATGGCCTGGAGGATGAGGACAGTTTCAACAGCTCGCCTGCACTGGGGGCACATTCGCCCTGGAACAACAAGGCTCCCTCCAGTCAGGAGAGCAAGAATGACAACTCCCAGTCGTCCCAGTAGAGTGCTATGGTCCCAGCCAGCCCCTTTTTCAATGCTTAAAAAAAAAGCTACTGGGACCCACTTGAGCCAACACACTAGCGAGAGGAGTCAGGGAGGGAGGCCTCGAGCACTTTTGTTCAATTAACTTTTGTTTGTTTTGTTCCGTTATGTTATTTTGAAGACAAAAGGAGAGTGGTCAGGGAAAGGGATAATAGCTGATGGACTGGTAAAGCTCTGTGCTGTCACATGAAGGACAGTGTCGGCAGAATCCCACTCGCTCCCTCACATTGTTGCACATGATCAGTGGTGCTCAGCCTTGGCCCTTGTCTGCTCGGCTCCAGTCAGTCCTCTTAGAGGTGTGGTGAGACTGGCGGGGTGGCGGGGTGTGTGAATGTGTGTTTACCCCCCCATCATCGCTCACCACAGCGTTTGAGCCAAAGTTGTCAGAGTGCTCGTCATGGCGGTCCATGTCAGTGGGTTCTTGTTCCAACCTCGGGTCTCTCGGGCGTGCGTTTTCCTTCGATGAGGCGCCTCGTTGTTTCTGTTGTGCTCATGTCACAGGGAAGAAATGCTTAGCTTTTATTTAACGTATTTTTTTGCAGGCTGCAGAGAACTGTGTGCACTCTTAGTATCAAAATTCAACGTTCGGTTTTTAAAAACTCAATCATTTGTTTTTGTAGGACCTGGTTGGAACAAAAACCTGTACAGTGCCGGAGCTTGAGGACCGGAGTTGAGAACCACTACGCTAAATCTTAAACACACACACACACACACACATACACACACACACACCACACTGAAACACTCACATACACATCCATACACCCAGATCATGCACACACTTACACATAATTCTCACCTACAACTACAGCATAAAACATTGAGGTACTGGAGAGAGGTGGTACGCAGCATGTCTGGACCAGAGCACCAGACGCTACAGAAGTGTGTTTTCATTTTCTATGTTTTAGACTTGTTTTGAATTTTCTTTTTTTATTTTTGTAAACAATTTCTAAAAAATAAACAGATTAAAACAAGCAAGCAAACAAAAACACCCCAGAATATTCTTTGCACTGTTTTCCACTATTAACTCTCAATCTATTTTTCTTATGAATTGACGGTGTATTTTTTTTTTTCCTTTTCTATTATTGCTAATGTAAGAACTGTAAAACATCTGAAACCTGCAGTATATTAATGTATAAGTATTGCTGTTAGATCATTCTTATTGTGATGGTAATAACTTTCATGTAAGTCTGTGCTTGATATAATGTCATCCATCTGTGTCAGACATCACGCTGTCACCAGGTCCATTGGCTTCAGTGCTAGAAAACGGGTTGGGGAGAACAAGGCTAGTGTTTTAATACTGTACTACATCTTGTTTGATGTGAGTCCAAAGCAGCACACTGGAAAACCACTTTCCCCGCTAAATTTCCATCAAGCGCCTGGTTTGGATCTGTTGACTTGTCATTGCAGAACTGTTTGCTTTGTCTTGAACTCTCTATGGGGGTCCTCTCTTCAGCGAACATAGAAACAGAAAACTTCTCAAATTTGCTACTCAAAAATATTTTAAAAAAACAAGTTTTGACAGGATTGTAAAATAAGAAAAAAAAAAAGACTTTTGTATTAACTTAAGTTTCCCAGAAATGTTTTTAATCACAATTAAGAAAGCTGCAGACCAAGGAGCTACATGTAAAGATTCTTTAGATATTGATTACACTGTGCTGTTTTATGTTTTATGAAGAATCATTTTGTTGGCTTTACTCCTCATGTTTGTGTCTGTGCTTGTATATTTTTAGGTAGTAATTTCTGTAAAAGTTATTCTATGTATTCCTCCCTAGATCTATGAGAAAACTCAATCTAATGTAAAGAGATGAAAAGCCTCTTAAAAGTTTTTTTAAACGTGATTTTTAATGGTACAATCACTGATAAAAGAATTTTGCCCTCATTTTAGCAAACTGTATTTATTTTTCTATGTACTGACATTCTGTTTAGGTCCCAGCCACCTGTACAATACTCATGACAATATATTGAGGGGGTTTGTGGGGCTGCTGAGTCAGTTAATGCTAATAGAGGTCATTCCATTACTTGTGTTTTTAGACATGTGGCTCCCGAGTTACTCTGGCCGTTTATCACAATGGTTCAGTATGTTCACATTAAAGATATATTTAATAGCCAGTTTCTTCTGTTGTAGGTTCCTGATCTAAAGAAAACTCAACCAGATCCCTTGAAACCTGAAAAACAATGCTAGAGAAAAATGTTAGTCATCCTTTGATGAACAGCCTCAAGTTCCGTCGATGCTGGGAATGTGCCACAGTGGTGCAACTTTTGGTCAAATTTAGATAAAATTCACTTAAACCCACCATCATATGATTTTTAATCTTTTGTTTTTGCAATGTATTTGACGGGTCTTTTTTTTCCCCCAGATACATTTCAAATCTACTACGGATTAGTTACAATTGGAATGTTGATATTCCAGTAAATATACCTGAGCATTTGCATTACATCTTGTTCTGAGGAAATTAGGACTCACTGGGCTTGACCTTTAGCCGCTGTGTCAGGGTTTCCTGTTGACGTCGATTGGAAGAAATTGTTGCCCAACTCATTCTAACATCACGCAGGATCCCAACTGACAGCTATTGGATAGTAATTCACAGACTCTCCCAGCAGGGGTCTCTCACAGCTCCGGGACAGAAGTGACACAGAATTGAGTCAAAGGGCAACATCTTTCAACACCCTGTGTTTCCTAAATTGACGTAATTTAGGGACGAAAGGTTTGTGAGACAGAGCTGAAATGGCAATGCACCCATAGCTGGCTCCTGTAGCACCTCACCATAGAGGTGATTTTATATCTATATTTTTTGCCAGGTTTCTGTCTGATAATTCATGTATGGTATCAATAAAGATGAATTTTCACTGAAAAACATGGTTGTCCATCATTGGAGTCAGCTGTGTTGATCTTAATGGAGAACGTATGTCATTCGCTGATGAAGACCCAAAAAATGAACGATTGCTGTAATTTCCTTTAGTAATTATGGGGAGACAGTCGAGGGTCAATGAATCCTTCCAAAATCACCAGCTCTTGCAAAGAAAACAGGTAAAACCGTGTTGTCTTAAGCAAAGCAAGTTTTTCAGGAGCTGTGTCGAGTACAGTATTTCCTTATTGAACCAAAGTTGGACGTGGAATGTGAGGATGACACAGCAGTCCTTGTTTCTGAGCTAATAGACACCAGTTGTTCTGGATGTAATTCACAATGTGATCTATCTCTATCTTGGCTTATTTTTAGCAAATTATCCATTGTGTCTTGGCAGGACAGGAGTAATGAAGACGATGGCACCCATGACGGGTGACAAGGAAGGAGGAATGATTCCTATTGAAAGAAACTGGGACAATAGCCATGTGTGTAACAGATAGTTACGGGCATAGAGAGCGCGGTGTCTCTTCTCTACAAGAAAAAGGCCAATGGGTTAGGGTACTGTGAGTTGCTAAGTACATTATCATACTAACAAAGTACCATTTTAAATCAGTTCCAAAACAGCCACGTCATTGGCTTTTGATGTACCTGTTGTTGTTGAGAGTGGGAGCTCATTCACAACCATGGGGTCAGTATATGTTTCAAAGTCATTGATATTAGATACCATGTCTCAATACATAGGGGGAACAATTTAGTTTTTTTTTTTTTTTTTTTTTTTTTTTAATTACAAAATGATTATAACAAGGCTTCTGCATGGTCTTTTAAGTACAACAGCATCCACGTTCATTAATGTCTGGGGGCTGTGGGGACATGTGGGTACTACAGCAGTGCATGTGCCATTTTGCTGTCTGAGAGGAGAGCGGGGGAACACAGCGAGAACTGGAGTAAAAACATTTCAGATATTCACTATCGATATGTTTCAGTACTTCTGACAACGCTGTTAGAGTGTGCTCAATTGATGTCTTAGGACTTTTAATCACATCTCACATTCATCACGGAGACATTAGTTATTGTAGAATTGTGTACCAAATCAGTCTGAACTAATGGTTAGAAAAAGTCCGTCCGAGACTCAACTTCAACCCCCGGTAACGGTGCTACCTTAAATCACAAATATATTCACAGGTGGGAAGCCAGTGAGGGATCACATCATTAATCCCAACACACTCCTTGCCCCAACCAATTAGCCCTACCCCCCGCATTCAATCTAGGGGTAGGGTGTCCTGATTCTTGCTATCTTTCTATTTTTAATAGGCACACATCAAACCAAGGGTAATTTCAATGTATTATTGTCCTTTTCTTTCACAAAAAGGCCCAAAACAATGCCACTTCTTTGCTGACGTTTCAGTAGCTAACTAGCTAGCTAACTTTATATAGCTATTGCTGATTTCTGCATGACAGCTAGCGCTGCACAATATATCGTTGAGCATCGCCATCGCGATGTAGTGTGTGCATTAGTCACATCGCAGAGCCTGAGATGTAGGACGCAAATAAACTCATCTAATTTCAAGGGTACCTGACACACACTGAGCATGCAGACTCTGCATGCGCAGCTATCCACCAATCACATTAGTTCTTAATCAGTGTGCGAAGCAGACCACGCCCCTGCACATGGAGTGAGTCGCTGACATTGAAAAATGAGCAATGAACAAGAGAAAATCGTGAAAACAAAGACTTGGTGCCAAAAAGTAAAGCAACGTCACTTATCTGGAATTATTTTGGCTACAAGAAGGATGATATTGACCAAACACGTGTTCTGTGTCAACAGCATAGTTGCCAAGTCCGCTTATTATAAGCGACTTTGGGCTTGTTTTTCTGTAAAGTCGCTTATAAATATTGGTAGTCGCGCGTTGCGGGTTTTTGGGCTTGTTGTTAAAGTGTTCCTCTTCCTATTGTATTGCATATCATATTGTTTTGAAGTCCTGGAACTAAAACAAAAAAGGATCATAACATATAAAACAATAATAAATACAATGATATTTCTGGATTCAGGGTGATATTTGTGTGTGTGCAAAGTGTAATAATCTCTCTCTATTTTTTTTTTTTTTTACCACGAATGGAGAAGTCGCTTGTTTTGGGCTTGTTTTCATAGGCCCGCTTGCTTGTTTCTCTCGCGATATCTGGCAACACTGGTCAACAGTGCCTTGCATCTGTTGCCACAATGAGAGGTAACACAACTAATTTGTTTGACCATTTAGGTCGGTACCACACAGCAGAGTCCTGCACAGGTCTTATTTTGAAAACCCGCCCATACACGCCATACCTTAAACTGCGTCCGACCAGTTTTCCGACAGTAGCACAAATTACATTTCGCACCTGAGCCGACCGCTATAAATTGTTACGGACGCCCGACCCGCACCCGAAGGAAAATTCGACAGACGTAATTTTTATAAATGAAAGTAAGCCAGCTTGGGAATGGAAGTTCTGGGAGGGCGCAAGCATGCATGAATGAGCTCATATGAAATATAAATGCTTATCATTTTGAAATGCAGCATAACATAAAGTGCTATTCAGGTCATCTGACGAAAATTCCTGTATTATTTCATATCCCAATACATATCGCAGGGTTAAAAAAAATCGCAATGTCAGTTTTTTCCAATATCGTGCAGCCCTAATGACAGCCCCACATTTTGAGGTATTTCGGTGTTACATGTTGATGACATATGATGCCCAAAATTTGAACAAAAAGAGTCTGACAGCGAAGTAGCGGCAGCTGTTATAATATCAGTGCAGACTGGCAGGCAAGGAGCACGGGTTGCTAACGTTAGCCAATGAAGCATCACCAATTACCAGACAATGAGCCAGTTTGATTTCTATTTATTAACTCAAATGATAGCATGAAGTGGTGAATGGATTGTGTCTGTCCATGCTTTTCTATTTTGATCAGACAAATGGCATTGTGTTAATACCGGGACTGCCAGAGTAACGCAAGAGAAATGTTTGGTCACCATTGATGACGACTGATGGCATCCGAGTGTCTTGAAGGACTCTTCCAGGGGGAGATTTCAACCACTACCCCAGTAACTCTTTGTAAAATTGGAATTGAGCCTAAGAGACCAACCAGTAGGAGTCTCTAGTGTTGCGATAAGGGCATGATCCCCACATGGAACGCAGTGATCTCCCATGATCTCTAGCTGCTGTTGTTTTAGGAGACCGGAAGAATTGAGGACAAGCACCAAATGAGAGTACCGTAAGGCCCGGATAAGTCTTCACATGTTAAGGCCACTTGGTAGCAGATTAAAGGATCAGCTTGTAATTGATGACTTTGCTGTTGCGGTGATTCGGGGGTGAGTGATTGGCAAGCGACTGCGCACCTGACGGTGGAAAACAATTGGATGAGGCGCCGGACGCGGTCGTGCAACCCTTCGTCTTTGTTTGCATCAGAGTGTTTTTAAGAAAGAGGAATCAGATTCATGCATTTTACAATCCTGTTCCTTTTCACGAACATCAGTGTTCTCTTGTTCCTGAAACAGAGGAGTCACACGGAGCAGGCTGTGGACAGACTAGAAAAGCATGGGTGGTGCAGGAGCATGTTATAGGTAAGTAATAATATCTCCACTCTTGTCCTAGACCAGCCCGTAGAGGAGTGGAGGAATTCTTGTCTTGGCTCGTTCAGCTGCAGACTCGCACTGTAAATCCTCCTTCTTGACACACTGAGAATATTGCTAAATGTCATCAGCATTGTGATAGCATAGCTGCTGCCAATACTGGCCACAGGGATATCATTTTGAGGATTTCTTGGCAACCTTTGGATGTTCTGAGTCCCCCAAAAGTCCCTCCCCAAAGTGGCTCTTTCTCAGCTGTCTTGGGCTGCGTCGCTGCTTGTTTGGACCTTCACACCAGATGTGAACTGATTTACACGATGGCCGATCAACCAACATTTTTCTATCCGGCATACAAACAAAATAGCCTTTTATTCTGATGACTAGACCATGATTTAGTGTTAGTGGTACATTAGGCTTGACAACCCCCTCTACACCCCCCCCACCCTCACACTTTAGGAAGCAAACATTTGCTTGAGGCGAACCCTGACAGTTATTTGCTCTCTTCTCACCACTCTCTTTCCCACGTCACCCCCCCACCCCCCCTCCCTGTTGCTCTCTCCCTGTAAGACCCTCCCTCTCTCCCTCCTCCGGTCCCTTCTCTCCCTCCCTCTGTTCCTAGTGGCAGTGCACTCCAGGCGAGCGCACAGTCAGCCTCAACTTGTCAGAGGGAGCAGAACGGATCATATTTCCACAGGACTGTGAGAGTCACACGCCTCTGACTGAATAACAGAAGACCAGAGCGGGCGCGACTGCCCTTCACCGCCCGGACTGAGAGGGTGAGCCTCACTGTACTCTG
This sequence comes from Sparus aurata, assembly GCF_900880675.1. Lineage (NCBI taxonomy): Eukaryota > Metazoa > Chordata > Actinopteri > Spariformes > Sparidae > Sparus > Sparus aurata. The sequence continues at coordinate 8,471,803 of NC_044201.1, read as the reverse complement.
CTTGTTTTCTTCTGCACTTCTCCTTCCTTCCTTACCTTCCCTCTTTTCTCTTTGAACTCCCTTTTTTTTTCTCACTCACACCTCAAGTACGTGCCTCGACCTGGATGAACTGCTCAGGCAGTTTCGTCCCCAGTTTTTACAGTAAACATCCTCAGGCTGCTGAGTGTGGGTGAAAGTAGATGATCATGGTCAGATATTAATAGTCTCTCTGACGGAAAAGTGAGAACAGGTTGGCTGCTTTCCTCTATTTCGACAGCTGCTTTAACCATAAGAGGAAGTAGCAGTGTTCAGTCACTTTGGGGCCTTATCCTCGTTAACTTATTTGCTTAAGAGACCTGCACCTAGGAAAGATATAAAGCTGATAAGGGATTATTCACACACTGTTTTGGAGTTTTTCTCTTGACACACTTTTCTCCTCGTTCTGATAAAAGTCATTATGTCTACAGGCGTGAGTTTGCGTAAACACAGGTGATGGAGGTGTGTGGGAAAGATGCAGTGTACACTGTGACAACAGTGGTGACACCAAAGCCAGTCATGTTTGTTATCTTTCCCGTAACTTTTAAATGTCAGCGCTTCCTGTATGCCATGACAGGTAGTGTAGAAGTATAAAAGAGAACCCTATAAAGGGCAGTTTCTCTCAGAAACCAGCCATGCGTGGGATAACATTTACATTTCCCATTTACTGCCATTGTTGCGTTCCTTGTGCGAGGCAGTTTTGTTTTTTCCATTGCCATTTTGAAACGATCTGCGCCGTGACCTCTTTCTCTGTGACTCAGTCTGTGGGTTCCCTTCTGCAGTCTGTAATTCTCCTGCCTCCTGTGAGTGTCTCATTGTGTTCTTCTTTTTCTTTTTGCCTTGTTTCCAGTTGTATCAGAAAACGGAGCTTGTGCCATGAGGTGATCGCTTTTGCGAACCTGTTTTTTGTCGCCCGGCCGAGTCTCACCTGTAGACATGGCGTTGTGTGAGAGTGTGAGAGGTGGGTGGAGGTGGCGGGGCAGCGGCGGAGCGTTCGGGGCCGTTGTTGGAGTGATGCTCCTGGGGCTGAGCCTGGCCCAGTCCGTCCCTCGACAAGCTGCCTGTCCGGCAGCCGTCGCACCGCTGAGCCTCACCCAGCCCGAGTACCAGGGCACAGAGGAGGACACCAGCGTGGGTTTCATGTCAGCCCTGGTCCAGTCCTTCCTGCACACAGTCCAACCTAAGCCCTTCCCTAAAGGTGAGTGTCACCAGTGCTACTCACTCATCAAACATCTTGAAGCACAGGTCCCCGTCTACATAATCCTGGATTCAATTTGACAACATCTATCACACGGGTAAACCAGGTAATATACAAATGACATTAAAATCCTACGGTTTCCTTCTCCACGCTGGGCAATCATTTTCCTACAGGAACAAAGGTGACACATCATACTGAACCCTCGCAACTTCTTCAAACTAATAATGCCTGTACAAATAAGACGAGCGGCTCAGTTAATCAGCGAGCCAGCGGGAACTTTTGTATTTGGCCGGTTAATCTTTAACCTTTTTGTCCTGGTCTGGTGTTTTTTTTCAACTTGTGTCACAGCTGTGTTCTTCCCGTTACGGGTTTGTAATTGCCCCATGAACCGTTTCTCAGTATCGTACATTGCTTTCCGGTCAAGATTAACTTCTAAATGGAAAGCAAAAAATCCACACAAAACCAGGCAGTAGGTGGATTCGATGATGATGATGGATTTCGACCACTCAATGATGGATGATGATGGATTTCGACCACTCAATGACTCATAAAGAGACTTCACCCCCCTCAGTGTTAACCGGTTATAGTCGACAGATGTGTGACCACGCTGCCTGCAATCGTTGTTTGGTAGAAGCAAATGGCTCAAAGGTTCATCGTAAACCGCGGGGTTTCTTCCTTATGACCCACCACACCGGAGGTTATAAATGTTAGTAGATCAACAGTAAGTGTTCTTCCAGAAGGCAGATGATCAAACATCACGGGTGTTTCTCAGTGAACTGTCTGCTGGAAAGAACAAACAAGTGGTGGCGGACGTGCTACTCCACCCCCAAAGAAACAGGTGCTTCACTCAAGTGTGTATCTTTTATGAGCTCAAAACCAGAATATGTGTTTATGTTTGTGCATCTCAATGACCCATCACTGGTTTGTGAAGAACTGAGAAGTCTATTGCTGGTTTTATGAAAACGTGACAACCGGCAGTTAGCACTCAAGGGCAAGGTTGGGTCAGATTACATGAGGATCAAATGCAGTCATTTACACAATAGAAAATGACATGGCAGTTTTTATAAGTAACACTGGATTACCAGAAAATCCACCTGTTGTAAATATTGCACATTATACCAAAGAAATGTACCATTACAGATAACAATATTGGCACCAACTACAGATATACCGTGTTTATCTGACAACATGTGGGTGTTGTTTTTTTTTGTGTTTCCTCAGATTTGAGGTTGACATTTCCGCAGATGACAGCGTTTTTTTTTTTTTGGCTTGCATAAGTTGCTCTGGACACAGACGCTCTTGTGTTGCGTTGTCATTTCTGAAGTCAAAGTGGGAGCACTATGGCCAGGAAACACCCATCCTGACTCAACAATTTTTTTTTTCTTCTTCTCTCTACTGGCATCACGGCTATCACGAAAAAGAATGCCAGAACTTAAAATTAATCATTTTAAAGTAATATCAACAGGATTACTTTTATTTACTCTGAATGGCAGGCATATGTCTTTTGTCAGAATACATCCCTGTGTGTGGTTTCACTTGTGTGGGACTAGTGACGTGTTTTTACGCATAACCATGCGCATGTGCCACTAGTATGTCATTCTTTATTTTGAAATTGTTGTACTGTCAGCAACTGTACTGTAACCGGAAGACAGTTACCCTTTTATTGTACGTCAATTGCGTGTATTCTGTTACTCCCCAGGCCTGGTAATTACAGAGACAGTCGGTGATATTGAAGCTCACTTATTGCACTGCTTTAATATTCAGCTATAAAACGAATAATTCCATCAAGTATAAACCAGGTGATCAGTACTGACATTTACTGACATTCATCACTGACAAAAATGTTGTTTTAATATTTCCATGGAGTTTTCTCACACATTGGACAGTTGACGGTATGTTTTTGGTACTTTTGCACCGCCAGTTTACAGTTTCATGTAATGTTTGTGCACCCCTGTAATTCACAAAGACACCAACCAGTGATCAACAGTAAAAAAGTAAAGCATTTCAAAGTCAATATACAGCGGGTTAAAAAGCAGAGACGTGCAGCAGGGAGATAAAATACACATTTCCAGGACATTAATGGCAGACTGCCATCCGTGATAGAGACAGATGGTGAGAACTTCCAAAATAGCTTATGTGAGAAACTGAACTTCTACCCCCTTCTCTGTTTGCAGTGCCTGTGTTTATTGAATGATATCCACACTGACTGGGTTTTTGTATGATCATAAATAGCAGGCTTTGAATTTGCATTTCTTTTTGTGTGAGTAAAAACCTAATCTCTTCCTAAAAGCTCCCCTGGTTTCCCTGTATTCAGATGATGGAGGTGTCAGATTTCTATCTTTACAATGAGAGAAAAAAAAAGCAGCCTCTTTGCACTGTGTCGCTTTGTTTCTGTGTCGTCCGATGTCACTCAAAAGCTTGTTTTTTTCTCTCTCTGATATCTGTCTAGATCTGATCCTGAACGTGGTCCAGGATGTTGACCAGAAGCAGCAAATAGATCAAGAACTCCTTAAAGAAGTAAGTAAATGTAGATTCACGTATTCTAGCGATGCTGGTATGAACTTCTATTCATGGGAGAGAAAAAGCAGACACACCCTCCCCAGAGTTTCCCCTCCGGCTGGTAATCTGAGAGCACTCCAGTGTGTATTTATCCCCATTCCACTGAACTTACTGAGACTCTTTGATCCGCTCTGGTTGCACAGTGTCACCACAGTAAAGTAAATCTACTGTTTGGCGATGTCTCTCTTTGTTTGACATCACGGCACACAGCAAACACATGCCTCTGTTCTGCCAACTTGGCATCGAAGTTGATAGATATCATTTGTTTGTACCTATGTCTCTGTGTGTGTTTTGTGCTCAGGTCCTGATCTACCAAGTGGGTTTCCTGGTGTGTGTGGCCATCGGCGTCCTGTACATTGTCCTGATGCCCCTGGTTGGTTTCTTCCTGGCGTGCTGCCGCTGCTGTGGCAACTGTGGCGGGAAGATGTACCAGAAGCAGACGTCCTCCACTGACTGCCGCAGAAGAACCCTGTACTGGGGTGCATTCATCACCACAGTCATTATCTTGTGAGTGTGTGTGTGTGTGTGCGTTTCTGAACAGCACAACATCGTGTTATCTGAAATTATCACTGGAGAAAGGACAGCTTGAGCGGGCGCGCCTCGCCGCTCGTGTGCGTCTCCCCTAGGACTGACATTATGTTTGGAGACACAAATTTAATTGTGTACGTGTGTGTGTGTGTGTGTGTGTTTTGCAGCGCCGGGAACATATGCATGTTCAGAAGCAACGAAGCGTTCAGGCAGAGTGTGGACGGAGGCGTGGTGGAGCTCGACAAAACCATAGAGAACGTCCAAGAGTTCCTCACCACTGTGCCTCAGGTGAGAGAAGCCCCCTCGTTGATTGAAGATCACGACAGGAGTGCTGGGGAAGGACACAGAGGTCACAGTCGCGGCACCTCAATGTGGCGTCTTCGGGTGACTCACTGATCTCGATGTTTATTCTGTTTCGCAGGCACGTGCACACATAAGGCCCAAGAGGTGCTTGAGCCCCTGCCCTTTTTGCCTCGTATCAGAAAGTGCCCCTTTTGTGTGTTTTTTAATGAATAAATACGTTCCTGTTGTGCACAGGGATGTGAAATAAACGACGGTATAAAAACGCCACCGTACGGTTATCTACCGTACGTGGCCTATTTCATACGTAATATGGCGTTGTGTGAGTGTGTTGAGCCGAGAGAGAAGCCGCTGCCTCATCAGAACTCCACCATGCACGTAGATGAGACGTGACAGTGGAGCGACTTGAAGCTTTGTGAGTTATAAAACCTTTAACATAACTTCCTCGTGGGGGCTGACAAGTCGCCTTCCACCTATTCAACGTGCTTTGAGTCATATTTCAGAAACGCGCCCATTTGTGCTCGTTAAGCTAACTGCTTGTTAATGAGAGATAAGAATAATCTAATATTACAGCTGTCTGAGTCGGCTGTTTATCTCACCTCCAACCTTAAACTTCTTCCAGATATTGAGTTTACTGGGACTTTGCTGTTGTAAACATTGCTGTTCCTACTTACAGTCACAGAAGTCATTTCTTGGGTTTGTCACATTTTTAGATGTGTGGCCTGTATTTTTAGTTTGCAATTGCCCTCCGATACATAGCCAAATAATAAACCAGCGTTGTATTGCTTTTTAAGAATTGCAGCTGAATTGCATGTCTTCCAAACCTCAGTATTATTATAATGTGAATAAAATCATGTTGACAATACTTTATTGACACAAAAGAAATGGCAATTGCGTATCACTCACAGCTACACAGGATACACAGCTAAGTAGTTAGCTCTCTTCTTTTTTAAAATTAATTTTCATTAACAAATCTACATATTATGTCATTAAGGCCTGAAAAAATGGGCACCTACTGCCCTTTTCTGACTGTGAGCCCCTGCCCCTCCATAATCATGTGCACGTCCCTGCTGTATCGGTTGGGATGTCGAAACTGTATGTAAGCTTAATGTCCTGCACCTCTGCCGTCAGTGTGCCGTGAGGTGACAGCCTTTGTTTGAGATGCAAACAGACACCAGTTCACCGTTCAGTCTGCTGATTAATGACTCCGCACTGTCAATAAACTTATCTCAAGATACAAGAGAGCGGGAGAGGGCATGGAGGGAAATAATGATTGTCTTCTGTTTATTCTTCTTCACTTGCAAAAGCTGCCATGCACGGCTGCCTCACGGAAACAGTCCTCGACACACATATGTGGTATTTAAAGTCATTAATCGTTTGTGCACTTTGGAATTCTTTGTTTTTTCTTTCTCCAGCAAGTCAACTATGTGGTGAATGAGAGCTATAAAACCGTGCAGGAGGTTAGCAGAAACCTAGATGGTGAGAACCACTTTTGTTTCATTCTGACCGCCGCGATGCGCCTCCTGCTCTCGGCTCGCCTCACACTTGTCTTTGTCTTCATCAGCCATCGGGCCTCAGCTGGGAGCAGAGATCCAGAAGAGATTCAGAGGAACTCTAGACCCGGCGCTGAACTCAGTCAGACTCCTGGACCGAGGTACGGTGTCTCTGCATGCTCTGTCCTGTCTCAGCCTGAGCGTGTAAGTGCTTGTGTTCATATTTTGACAAAAAGATCAGCAATCTCATAAGCAGCGCGCCGTATAACTGCATTTTACCTCCCACGTCTTGAGTTCAGCCTTTGATATGCTGACGGGGTTATTTTTGAGACAAGCTGTTGTTTTTATTAGTGATTACACAACACAATAAAGTAAGGGGGAGAGAAGATATTTATAGAGAAACGTACAGACACAAATACAGACACAAATACTTATATCAGTGACGAGCTGCTGGGTAGAGCGGCAGCTTTTACCTTTCTGTGTGGTTCCATCCACAAACCCAGAACCCCATCCAGGATCTCATTGAAATCTGGGAGATATAATGGAAAAAAGTCTATTCCAATGAAATGAACCGGGGCACCCTCGTAGCTCAGTGAGTAGAGCACACGTCCCATGTACAGAGGCTGTGTCCTCGCTGCAGTGGCCCAGGGTTCAAGCCGACCTGTAGTCATCCCTCCTCACTCATCCTGTTTCCTGTCATTGTCGAAATGGTCCTATCCAATAAAACCAATAAAATAATGAATAATGAATTATTGAAGTAAAAACCTAGGCTATAATAGTCTTGGTTTTGAATCCTGCAGCTTTGTGACATGCAGCTGCAAATGAATAAATACAAGACAATAAAAAAAAAAAGCTAATTGTTTGGGTTTCGTAATTGTGGAGAGTTTCCAGCAGAGAGCCATTTATTTCTTTGCCGCAGTAATCCCGCCTTTTCAAAGATGATAAATGAAGTGCTGATACGTTATTTACTGACATGTTTCTTAACAGTGCTCTCAGAGTAACACAGAGCAGGCTTGGTAGAGTAATACGGAACATATTTTCAATGCTGCACCAAAGGAGCTGGATTATATCTCCCTTAATAATCAATTTCCTGTCGTTCCCTCTGTTGCAGTGCTCACTTCCATTTATTTCAGCTTTTAGAATTGCTTTCGAATTCAGAGCAGCCAGCATAAAAAAGGTCACAGATGAATGCTTTAAAAAATGCAGATTTTTGTTTGTTAAACCTGTGCATACACTGGCTAATAATGATTTCTTTTATTCATATGAGCAGAAACTGTGAACACAGATAAGGAACTGAAGAAGCTGAACTCATCCCTGGTCCAGCTGCAGTCCAGCGTGGACCGCCTCCAGGCAAATGTCACCGTCGTTAAAAATCGCATCAATCAGACTTTATCCGAGCCAAACTGCAACGGCTGTGCCAACATGTATGATCAGCTCCACGAGCTGACACTGGACACCTCCATCTCCGTGAGTACTGATTTTGCATAACGTGGGTTGCATAATGTGATGTTTGTGGGGTTTGTTTTTTTTTGTGCCCCTCTTAATTTGGATGCATTAATAAAACATAGGGAAATTAAAGGAACGAGCGCACTCCCGTCACGCGCAGTCGTTTTATGCTAAACGGGAGTTTGGTCTGACTGCTCAGATTACAACGCACAGACTAGGAATCAGCCCAATTAGGAGACATAATCAAGAGGCAACAGGGAGAAATGATTTATGCCATCAAAACCACCTCTGACGCAGATTGAGACAGTGTGACTCATGATAATTGCTCTTCATTTTTGGCTTTGTCTGTACAGCTGATTTGTCCTCCTCCCATCTGTTCTTCTCTACTCCTCCTACACTCCTCTAATTCTGACACGTATAGATTCTCCTCTTCCCCTTTCCTTTCCTTTCCTTTCCTTTCCTTTCCTTTCCTCCCCTCTCTTTTCCCCCCTCTCCCCTCTTCCCATCTTGTCTCTTAATCTATACATGTATTGTATAATATCTAATCTTCATCACGGCAGTGGCAGTAACACAGATGCAATCCGCTCCTCTTTGGTATCAGCTCATTTAATAGTGGCTCATCGATGACATCTGTGAGGGCTTATGTGCTTGTCTTGCTAAAGTCTGCTGCCCCCTCCTGTTACATTAAAGTACAGCACATGGTTACATGTGATTGCTGGTCACAATGGTTGCACGCGTGTGACTCCTGATTGTTCTCCACAGATTCCCAGCTTGAGCGAGCTCCAGTCGGCCGTGGATGACGTCATCAAAACAGACCTCCAGTCCAAAATCAAGGAGGTCAGTGACTTCAGCAAAAAAACACATCTCTCTCTTTTTACTTTTTATGTGTTTTTATTCCTTTTAACACATAAAATGCTTCATACCAAAATGCAGATGATACGGGTGTGATAAAAAGAAATTTCACAGTCAACAAAGATAAAAAAAAAAGACATGTAAAAAATTAAGTTATAATTCTATATATGTTTATATACACATTTACTCTACACATTTAGAGTATGAGACTTGAAGGTAGAAACAGAAAGATTTGTCCCAGCTGCTCGTGAAAGCACCGGAAAGATAGTTGATAGATGAGTCTCATTAGCAGGACGTCAATTTGGGCTGGTGAAGCGTCCTGAGCACAGCGACAAACTGAGAAAATAATCAAATCCAGGCAGCAATAACACGTCTGCCGTACGTGACAAACACTGATGGGTTGAAAATCAGTCTCGAGGTGTTGGGAAGGCGGCGTGCGATGACACAAATGTAAATTAAAAGATCATTTGCTTTAAAGTCAGTAAAAAAATAAATAATGTCATGTAAAAATGTGGGAAGTATACATACTCAAGTAGAGTACAGATACCTGAAAATTCTACACAAGAACAGTCACAAAGAATATGAACTTTGTTACATCCCACCTCTGGAGGTTACACCTATTCACTCTGGCCATCACATTTATCAAAGCCCAGCGGACTCTGTCATCAGTTTGAGGCACTCTGTAAACTCTGGCCTATGCTTTAGGAAAGCTTTGTGGCACAGAACACTTAATATCATTAATCTTTGTAATATAATGCCTGCCTTGTTAACAAATCTGGATAAGCGGTCAGATAGAGGGAAGAGAGTGAACGACCAAAGATAGTTTAAGAAAGCGTGAATTATGGATTCGTACTCAATTAGGGCTGCTTGACAGAGCCTGACAGAAAGCTGCACTCGTGTAAACACACAAACACTTTCACGAAACTACTTGCTATGACATTATGAGAGTGAATGAAGAGTCTGTCTTCTTTTTAGGTGGAGGACTTTTTCGACAGCATCCCCCAGAGGGTGACCAATGACACCAAGGATGTTGTTGAAAGTGAGTGAGCACCTTTACTCTCGCTCCTCTTTCAACTCTGATTTTATTCATGAACTTATAAGATCAGTTTTATGGTTCATGTGTGTATTTCTGTGCGTTTTTCAGACAGCCAGCAGAGATTGGATGAAATAAAAACGCAGGTCTCCCAGGTCACCAATGACATCCCCTTGTCTGCTCTGACCAACGTGTCGAAGACTCTGGAGCAGGTCCAGAAAGATATCAGCAAGTTCACACCAGAGATCGAGAGAGCCGAGCACATCAGGTAAAAACACCCGGATGTGCAGATGTGTGATCAATGCAAGAAAAAATAATAATAAATCACTCATTGTGTGTGTGTGTTTGTGTGTGTGTGTGCTTCTCCAGGTGGGGAGTGTGTGTGGTCCTGTGCTGCGTGGTCCTCCTGGTGGTGGTGTGTTACCTCCTGGGTCTGGTCCTGGGCCCTGCGGGTCTGTCACCCAGAAAGGACCCCGCAAAGCGCTCCTGCACGGCGGACTGTGGAGGCATCTTCCTCATGATGTGAGTGCATGGTTGTCACATCTTATCTGTTGGGAGTGTTCCACCTCCTGACCTCTGGTGTGACCTGTGAGTGTGGATGTGGTTGCAGGGGTGCAGGCTTCAGCTTCCTCTTCTCCTGGCTGTTCATGATCGCGGTGGTGCTGCTGTTCCTGCTGGGAGGCTCAGTTTACGATCTGCTCTGTCAGCCCTGGAACAATGGACAGCTGCTGGAGGTGACAATACGCAAACACACGCCTGCACAAACATGTGTTTGCATGCTCCCTGCACAAATGCTACATGCTGAGTTCAGTACATTTGTGGTGATGTGATCCCCTCTTCTCTCCGCAGTTTATTGATACTCCAGATTTGATTCCAGGGTTGGAGATAGGTCCAGCTTTGGGGCTGAAAAGCAACATCAATATCTCTGATATCTACAGGTATGTGATGTCAGTTCACACAAAGACATGCACACAGGCTTGTCTTTGTGTTTTCCATGACACCCATTACACACCTGTCCATCGAAGAAAATACATTCTGGCTCCTCTTTGTTATTATTATTATTATATTGTTGCTTTCTTAGTGGGTCTGTAAATATGCGCTTGTCAAGTTTGACATGATTTAATTGTAATATAACAGATTAGTGCAATATGGCCAAATGCAATATCCAAATCTCAGGAGCTGCATGTTGTCGTTAAAAGGCAAAATGCGTCCCGACACACCATTAGAAATGACGCACCGGCCTACAGATCATATCCTCCAGACTGCAATATGATGACAAGAATATGAAGGGAACACGTTTGTTTGGTGCAAACCTCAGCTGAGGCCACAAAATCGTCATTTTCATATTTTTTTTAATAATGGAACAATTACCTTCCCCACTGAAATCAAGACTCATACTACAATATCTGTCACATTTGCATTTTTTCACCTGTGTGGCTCTTTTGTTGTAATATCCCCTTCTCATCTTCCATATGTATTATTATATTATTAGTTATTTACTTCCAAATCTTTTTATACAATTAGATTAATTGATATCAAACATAACCAAGACACCGACTCAGGAGAGCAAACTAACAGGCAGGCTGAAACGGGACATTGGCTACATTATTTATTGTGTTGTTGTCATATAAAATATTGTCTGTAACAAACATGATTCTGATTCTGACTCGATTTTTACAGAGACTGTGAGCAAAACCAGCCTCTGTGGACCACGCTCCACTTGTACGAGGTCATAAACCTCGACGATCTGCTCAATGTGTCTAAAGTGAGTGTCCTTACAGTTACACCCACGATACCTTTATACTCATCATACGTTTGTGAATATTGTTCGCCTTCGTCTAACCGAACCTCATCGCTTGTGATGCCTGTTTCCTTCCCTCCTCCCTCTCCGTCGGTGCCACGCAGTACACGGATGAGATCCAGATGTACTTCGATAACACAGACATCACTCTGGCCACCATCACTCTCCTGAGCCCTGACGTCAAAAAACAACTCAGCAGCTTCTCCGCCTCCGCTAAGGACTTCGACTCCGCTGCTGTCACACAGCAGGTAGACATTATCCACGCTCTCCACCGTCGTTACATGCGCGCGTCCATGTGTAACGTGTAAAAGTGATTTGTGTTACTCGCTTGTCTCGCTCTCAGATTAACAACGTTTCCAGCATCAACCTGAACACAACAGCAGACAGGCTTGACAGGCTCGCTGACGTTCAGGTGAGTCAGGAGGCTTTAACATAAAACATAATCGTCTGTTTTAATGTCTTCTATCTATTAACCAATCATTCGCTTGTTTCTAGAACAACGATGCTATTAAATTGGCTCTCAGATCCGAGGCCATGGACCTGAGGAAGATCCAGTCAGACATAGAAACAATTATCACCCCACAACTGGTGAGTCAGCTTTCCCCTTATCTCCTCTGCCATCTCCTCATTCCGGTTTGTGTGTCATCCATCTGAGTTTAAACAAATATCCACTGCTTTTTCCCTCAGGAAAGCATCAACTCGACCGTCCAGGACCTTCAGCCCGTTTTCCATAATGCCAACGTGAGTACACTGACCAACACCTGGAGGCCACAGAGAGTAAAGATCATTCTCCTCTCCTCGCCTCTGTGGCTCATTTCTCTCCTCTCTGGCTTTTCCAGGGAACGGTGGGGGAGGTGCTGGGCAACGTGGAGGCAGCACAAGACTTCCTCAACACAAATACGACACAGATCGTGGAGACCGTGAGTACAGCCACGAGTCACATGAGTTGGAAGAAAAAGTGCTCCATGTGGTCTGTTAATGCCTGTGGTGGGTCAGTCATTTAGCTGGAGGGGGGAGCTGCTGTGGCTCAGTGAGTACGAGGAGTTGAAACACTGTGTGTTCCCGTTGGTTCCACATCCGCCGAGCGTGAATTACATTTAGTGTCCGGACGTGTTTGTCTTCAGCTGTAGTTGTGCACGCTTAAGATTAAAAGGGGAATATTTATGGTCTGTTTCATCTGTGAGGTCCGCGTTGTGTCATGTAAACAGTGCTGTAAGAACACATTACACCAGCTCTTAGGTGTCTGTATGGGCCTTTGCTGTGTTCTTCCACCACGTGAAGCCTCATCTGGTAGCAATCCTGCTCACCGTCTTTAGGGTCCAAAACTAAGCAGAGAAACAACAGGCTTGCTCTTGACTTTAATGACCTTTAAATCCACTCTCTTTGACTGAACCTCTGTTGGCGCTTTTCAATATTATTTGATGTCAGCAAATCCCAATCATCTCTCACTATTTTTGGACTTTCCAACCCCGCCTGGGACTCCAAGCCCATTTTGTAAAAAAAAAAAAAGACTGAGCATTTTCTTAAAACAGAGGGGCATTGGAGTTTTTAGCAAAAGTCTGCTGAACACCAATAAATACAGCATTTGTTGGGAACTACGTTAAGATGCGGATGAATACACATCTAGTGCTTTCGTAAGTATTTACAGCAGCAGGGCTGAGCATGTCACCCAATACAATAGTGTGGCTACCGTCTCTTTAAGGCCCTCCCGCCTAAATGGGCTCTCCTCTGATTGGTCAGCTCACACATGCGTGACCCAACAATGCTAACAACACCAGAGCAGCTGTGCTAAATCAATCATTTCGTGCCAAACTAGCTATGTGTGACATGGTGACGAACTGTGATGTCACAAGGTCACAGAATTAAATGTGGGACTAGTGATGAGGCGTTTCAGTAGCAGTGTTTTCTGTGGGAGGTTGGAGCTTCTCCCGGTGCAGGGCTTTTTAACTTTCAAGATATTCTGCATGCATAAGAAGCTATCACTCACAAATGAAAAAGCATAACATGTCTCCTTTGATGTTTTAATGCATTAGGGCAAAGACACTTTGAATTGCCTTTGCATGAAATTTGCTTTATAAAAGATCTTTGATAACTGCCGTACCTCTTCTAATCATGGTGCTATTGCATTTATTTATGGGTCACTTCAGAGGATTTACCCAGAATTCCAGTTGCTGAGATGGCTTGGCGTTCCACTCATTCCTCATGACTTCTCACTGTAAAGCAGAGAGAGAATGTATGGAATTTACTCTCTCTCTCTGTCTCTCTCTGTGTCTCTCTCTCTCTCTCGTTCTCAGGAGAGTAGAAAGTTTGTGGACTGTCAGTTGGGTTACTTCATTGTTTATGCGGACTGGGCCAACCTCACGGTAAAGTCTGTTTCAGATTTTTTACACTTTTTAACGTGCTGTGCAGATACAGATACAGTATGTGTCCAGTGTTTGTGTGCACAAATTACCTTTATGAAAAGTTACTGATGTGTGGATCCTCCCTCAGATCACGCAGCAGGTGGGCCGCTGTGGGCCGGTGGCGGGAGCTGTGGACTCTGTTGAGATTATCGTCTGCTCACACCTGGTGGAGTCTCTGGTGAGGATCAGATGTTGTTAGCTCTCCACCTGCAGCCTATTTCACTCTTTTTCTTTTTTTTTTCTTTTTGACAAAATCACTTAAGTCTGTCAAATGGTTCTTAAGCTGCCACTTTCCTTTTGCCCCCCCCCCCCTCTAGAATGCATTCTGGTTCAGTCTGGGCTGGTGCATCATCTTCTTCATCCCCGGGATCATCTTCTCTATCAAACTAGCCAAGTACTACAGGAGAATGAAGTACTCTGATGTCTATGAGTAAGAGGCACAAACAAAAAAACACATTTTTGCATGTTGTGTAAGAATCACATGACTGGTTCATTTGACCGGGCTGGCCTTTCTTTGACCGCAGTTAATATCTTTGTTTCCAGCGACCACATAATCATGAACCACATCCCACGGGCCCAGATGAAATTCACCTGAGAAGACGGCACATGTGCGATACATCTTTAAAGGACTGCAGGCACAACTGGGGTACGGCTTGACAACATAAAAACACATGGTGCACTCCTGCACAGATGTGGCACATTGTCACTCTGGGGGAGAGTCTCAAACTGAGAAACAAAGGAGATTACCTATTTAAGTCCTTTCCAAATGCGAGTGAGGTGGAGAAGCAAAGCTGCTCGCTAAGCGCCTGCAGACGTCATACGATACATTTCATGCACCACACTCAGCATCTTTGAGTTGACCTCAGGGGGACACAGGGTGTAAGGGAATCTTCAGGGATTTTGCATCATTTTTAAATACATTTTCAAAGATATTTCTTACATTTAATGTATAACTTTAATGATTTGTATCTATTTAATAGATGAACTATGAGCTGCTGAATTCTGAGAAAAAAAAATTAAGACACATTTCAAACTGTAAAGCTGATTTTTGTTGAGAGTTCATCACATTTATATATTTAGTCCCGTTAGTGTGCGGTGCTCTCAGAGACTGCAGCAGTGTGTTACCGTGCCAACAGGCACTTGTGATGTGCCAGCCTCTGTCTGCATACTGCCGCAGTTTTGGCAACCTGATTCCAAATGGGAACCATTTTGTTTTAATTAAATTCTTGATTAAACTTTGCACTAATATTGGAAATCAAAGCACAATTTCAATCACAATATCCTGTATGAATCATGAAATGAATACATGATTTGTGTGTGCCAGACGCGACTGATTTCATATCACTGCTGTTCGCTTATTACAGAATGTCACTGTTAAGTGTTTTGTTTCCGATTCCAGATGTGTTTTTGTACAAAATTGATTTTGATGTGATTCTTGATTCAACATGACATTTTTTGTACTTTGTACCCTTTGTACTCTGGTAGATTGTGTTTTTATCTTTCTGTCATACGGCACTTTATACGTCCAGTTTGCTCAATGTGATCAAAAAGTCGTGAGCAGTTCTGCCCGCTGTTGTGAAAACTACTGCCAGTAAAAATTGAAGCTGATCAACAACTGCACTGAGTCTGCTTTGCATTTTTCTACCTTTTAGCTGTAGCATGAGAGGAATCTCATGGTGTCTGATTTTCTACGCCGACTGTGAAAGCGCTTTTCACAGGGCACATGATAACCCAGTATGTCCCTTTAGGTCGTACATGGACCCAACTCAGCCTGCTCAATGCTACGTTTAAGTCTCTGTGCAGTCCTGTGGTTAATGTGTGACAACAAAATAAAGACTTAATTTTATATTTTCACATTAGAATTTAGCTATCTCAGTCACTCATGTCTTGCTTCAATCTCAACTTCACAAATCGGTACAAACAGCAAAATACAATATGACGTGTAAAAACACACACCCATAAGCACACACAAAACTTGGCTGAGGTAGGTCATTTCAAAATCAAAGATCACACAGTTAGCAGTCAGGAGAGGTCACAAATAAACAGAAAGTACGTGTGTTTTCAGTCTGGAGTTGAAAATGTCAACGGAGCTTGCCTTCCGGACGTGTGGTGAAAGGCCTGCGGGCGAAGGCTCTACCACCAGAAGAGTTTTTTATTGAATCAGGGAACAGTTAGGCATCCAGCATTAAGGACACACAAAGGACATAATGGAGTTTGAGGGGAAATAAGGCTGGAAGTATATGGTGGAGCCAGTCCATCTGAGGCTTTATAGATCAGGAGGAGAGCTCCCGTGTGAACCATTAACAGCACAGTAGTTATTCTAGAAGCTATGAGTGCGCGTGTGTAGCATCCGATTTTGATCCAACCAGCGCGTGTTTATATGTTTGGTGTGTGGTTAAAAATCTGATTGTTGTCTGGTCGGATACAATTCCCAGTTATTCCTTTATTTATCCATCTATTTTTTTAAGATACGGGTCTAAGAAATTGCGCAGCTGCGACCAACAAGCAACACTGTAAGTCTTGTGAGGATTCAGATGCAGGAAGTTCTCGCACATCCGGCGACAAACACGAATGGAGTTCGACCGGGCTTGGAGGAATCATGAAAAATAAACTGAGGCTGAAAGTTGCCTGTGGCGTAAACTGTTCTCAAACAGTTAAAAGCACATTACATACACATACATAAACTGCACAGATTAGGCATATGCACTGCTTATTTAACTTTATATGATTTGCTGGTGGCAAAATTATGTCTTTTTGATCATAGTTACTGTCATGCGTCCCCTCTCGTGGCACACCGCGTACATGAATTTACATATAAGAAGGGGATAATCGTGCGAGCTGGTTGAAGGCAAAGATGTCAAGATCTAAAAAACTGCTGGTGGACAGACTTTGGTTTAAAGGACTTGGGATGAGGCTTTGAAATCCCCCCCAGTGTCCCAGTGACTGCAATGAGGTAACAGTCAACACGTTGCCCCCACCTTTGAAAGCATCTTTCTATCCTGATGGAGCAAGGCCTTGAACAACGCAAATCCATCTTTTTTTTATTTGGCATTTGCAACGACCCAAACTATGGAAATGAAATCACAGCCTTAGGGGAGAAGTACCAATTCAAAATGAGGCTGATGATCCATACGCTAATTTAAAGTCCAATCATGAGGCATAGCAGCAGTATTTATATTCAATCTGTAAACTCCATTAACGTAGCATTTTGAGCTCCAACAAACTTCGCTGATGCTCTGCTGTAAGAACATTCCCGACCTTCCTTTAATATACATTAGCTCTACCTTGAGAGCCCCATTAATCAAAGTGATGAAAATGTTCTTTAATGCAGTTACCTCTCTCCTGATGCATTCATTCGTGCCGGGTGCAGTCGGTTGTTCGGGAAGACGAGCAGAGGACAGAGGAACGGGCCCCGCGCCTGCCAGCATCTGTTCTGATGTATTATTGTTTACAGGGTGCCGTCTATAATTAGTACAAGTGAATCGATGGCGTTACAGCGCCGGCGTGACTCAATGCCTTGTAACCCGAGAGGCAGGATGAAGGGGGAACTCAATCCGATGAACAAAAGGTGTGTGACACGGAGCGAAAGAGAAAGAAAGAGGGAGCGGGGAGGGAAATGGAGACGGGCTGAGGAATGTGAGGTATCGGGTTCTGACCGTTTCTGCAGCTCTCTGCTGTTTTGTCGGCCTCCTATTACCCTCCGCCTCTTACGCTGGAGACGCAGGACTCGCTGCCCTGCAATTTCCACCTATGCTCTTATTCGATCAAGCCGCTCACACCCTTATGAGGAACCTGCCTATTTGCTGCTAGAACCGGAGGCCGCACACACGCCCTTCACTGTCCCACCTGCGTTTCTGTTGTTCTTATCAGAGTTAGTTACGAGGAGACCTCAGATTCAGCTTGCTTGGTAACCACTGAGCATTCCTCCTACTGGGCCCTGAAACATCTGAGTGCATTCACACACTCAAATCCTTCACGTACACAAGTACAAGACTGCAGCTTTAAGTGGATTTGTCCACGGCAGGGTGATGGTGAAACTGAAACGGGGGGAAGCAGATCTGCTAAGCTTTTTTACATCAGCGCCGGTTTTCAGCTCGCCGTAAACAACTGAATGAACGAACCGTAAAGAGTCCCATCGGCCTCGACATTGCAGTTGTGTTTTAGACTGAACAGTGTGCGGTCTCTCAGCCAGACCTGCTGTTGTTGCGCTGGTGTGAATGGAATATGCTGATAGAGCTGAACGAACCAGAACTGCAGCTATGTGCGGGAACTTGGCAGGTAGGCGACGACGACACGTTCGGATGATGCCATTAAATGAAGCCGCGCTGACGGATGGGCGTGCCGTCGATGTCGAGGGAACGCGATGAGATGCAGTCTACCACACCGCCGCGACACATTCAAGCCATCAAGACCTCAATCTAAACACTGAACATTAAACGCTGTGGGCTGTGATGGATTACATCACACTGTGCATTGGCAGAACAAGTGAGATAACATCAGTGATGAAATGTCATGAGTACATTTACTCAAATACCCTACTTGAGTACAGATTTGACATACTTCACATTATTCCTATTATTTTCTGCTACTTCATACTTTCACTCCACTACGTTATGGTGCCAGGTATGAGACTTTTACTCTACTGCATTTATTTGATACCTTTAGTTACTAGTTACTTTTCAGATTGCATGTTGCAGCATAGCCAAAGTAGCACATTTTATATTATCAGCAATTGGATAAAAAAACATATATATCAATAAGATTTAAATAATCAGAAAATTGTGGAATGGTGGATATGAGTAACATGTCACTCTGATAGTTGATCACATTTGGTTTATTTATCTATCATCATTATTCCTGATACTTAAAAGCTACACTATGTAGTTTTTGGAAAGAAATCTTAATCAGAAGTTTATGCCGAAACAAACTAAACACACACAGTTTGTTTCCATGACCTCATTTTCCTCTGAGAACAGCTTATTTTCTTCAGTTACGCATTATAACCTCATTAACAAGGTGAATATAAAAATTCTGAGTTTGAATTTCTTCTCCAAAACTACGTCATATCCCTTTAAATACATATACTATCAGCATAACTTAAGACTTTTACTGAAGTACCATTTTGTTGATAACCTTCACTTTTTAGCATGTAAAATCTCAGGACAGCAAACAGAAGTTTTGTCTTCAGTTTAATAGCATACAGCATCCATTCATAAATACTCGTATACATTTTCTTTTTTCAAATA
This sequence comes from Sparus aurata, assembly GCF_900880675.1. Lineage (NCBI taxonomy): Eukaryota > Metazoa > Chordata > Actinopteri > Spariformes > Sparidae > Sparus > Sparus aurata. The sequence goes on along the minus strand of NC_044201.1, from coordinate 8,452,930 downwards.
TCGCTTAAAGTAGAGCGTCACCAAAAAACAAACAAAGTAAACAATGCAGACGCAGAACTTTGCCGAGCAAATCCAGGAGGAATTCCTATTCTATGAACAGAAACCAGAAGCAAAGTTTGAGGCAAATCTTGGCATCGGGCTGAGCAGCCTGTCTGGGGAAGTCAGGGAGTTCCCAGTGACTCTCAGATGGACTCAATCTTGTCTAGCACGAATCGAAAGTCAGAGCACTGCACAGTCATGTTCAAGTGTGCAGAGTTTGTAGTGACAATATTAATACGCCAGATCAGAGTGAGGAATCAGCAGAGTTTCATACTGCCGTAAAAACAGCGTTTTACTGTCAGCCACTAAAACACACTGTACTGATCCTCTGATATACCTCCAGTTCTTTCTCCTGAATACAAGAGTGAAGCTAGGGAGACGCAGCAAGAATGTGACACTGCCCTGTAAATGAAGCGCTCTGTGAAAGGCGCTCTGATTGTCCCGCAGCATTTTTGGAGTCTGACCGTCACTCAAAGACGGGTCACGAGACTTTCTCTGCCTTCCACTTACCCGTGCAGGACATCAGGCTATCATTCTAGTATTCGCCCCTTTGATTGTTATAAAATGAATAACATTTTGATTTTGGGAGGGCATTCGACATTCACATAGACAAAAAAAAAACAACACGACAAAACACTTTCTCTGACTTTAACAAACTAACAAAAGCCGGTAGGCACTTAAATACGCTTTTGTTTACAGCACTTAATCAGCAAACAGTCATCTCTAACACGTGACAAAAGCGTGGTACAAACAATACTGACTGGGGTTGATAAATAAAAGTGCAATCAGTTTCAGAGCATGGAGAAAAAAAAAAAAACTACCAGGGGACAGGAATACATAGGGCCTAACATCTCTAATGACATTAACCTCACTGGGTCCATGAAGGAAGACGTGCACGGTGATCTTATGCAAGCAGCAGCGGGGGCGCCCATGTTAGTCACAACGCACCCAACCCGCGCTCTGAATCCCTAACAGAATTAGCTCCCAAATTGAATTTAAAGTCAAACTGTGAGTCACTTCTACTGGTTGTTCTGTCTGGAATGTCCTGTGAGGGAGCTGAGTGGACAAGATGGAGTCTCGAGACACAAATGGACGACAGGGGAAAGGAGGGGGGGAATGGAAGGAGGAAACTGCACAGGCCGACTGTTGTGAGCTTGTTTAACCGAGATTATATGGTGTGTTTTAGCCCATGGAAACCAGGTTAATGTTTAAGCACCTGTGATATGTTAAGCACAAAACGGGAAAGTCAGTAAAGGAACCTTGAACCCCCCTTCACTCTCCTCCTCCTTCTCCTCCTCCTCCTTCTCTTCTAAACCATACCACACTTAAAACAAACATTTGAACACAAAGGCCTGCTTGTCTGGATAGATTACTGCATGAGCACTCTGACAGCAACGAGTTAAAGGCAGCTATACTGGGCTACAATTAGACTTCAGCTACTTTAAAGGCAAAACATATTCTACAAACAGATACGATAAACCCCCAAAAAGGGAGTTAGTGGCTTTTGTTTTTTTTTGACACTACACTGTGTTAGCGCATCACATCATTTACTGATGATATTCTGATGAAGGCTAAGCTTATTTGATGCAAGTCTAGGGGATGAAGTTCTCATCCGTGTGCAGTAAAGGCTTATGAGATAAATAACAATGCAGATACATTATATACACATTAAGACTTAAAATCACCTGCAGTATTTACACTGGTAAGATCTTCAGTAGTCATTTCATAGTTTTCTAGTAGTCGTACTTCGTCTGACGTTACCACTCGCTTTAAAAACACCGTCAAATATCACAATATACTGCATTAGGCTGATGGTACCAGAAAGATGCTGATCATTTTCTGTTTTAAGTTGATTGTCACACAGCTTCACAGTGTGGAAGGATTCGTGAGACAGGTCTTGTTCTCCATGCTCAGTCTTTGTTCATCAATCACACTGAGTTTGCAGGTAGTGTCACCCTGGCTTGTGGGACATTTGTGTGTGTGGACGACTGTTGTTCTGGTCTGACGTCGCTGCCCAGAGCTGAGTCCGAGCTGGGCTGCTCCACGGGCTGCCGAGGAGGTGCGGGCGGCGGGAACGTCGGCGACTGGAGGATGTCAGCGTAGCGCTGGCTGGGCTTGGTCTCCCTCTGAAGGACTTTCCTCAGGAGAGGTTTCAACAGCCCGATGGTCAGCTGGCTGCTCTGGGAGTCCGCGAAGGGAGCTGGGGCTGAGAGAGATGTGCTGGACATGGAGAAGGAGGATGAAGGCGGTGTGTTCGGAGAAGGGAGGTTTTTCAGCACCAAGTTGAGAATAGTGGTGACAGTCAGGTCCTCTGGGCACAGCACCCACAGCAGCTCCAGGTAGGGGTCCAGGTCTCTGTGCTGGGCCACCTCACACAGCAGAACTGTGAAAATCTCCTTGTTGAGCAGCGGGCTCTGCTTGCAGAACTTCTGCGCCACCTGCATGACCCGCTCCCACTGCTGCTTGGCCATGAGGATCCTCAGAGCCTGGAGGATGGCGTTGGGCCGCCCGCTGACCAGCAGCAGCTCCACCTCCAAGTCCTGGTGCAGGTCTCTGTCCGGCCTCATGCTGGACAAGACGCACAGGGCTCGTTTGTAGAGCGGCACGTTGTTCTCCCCGCCCTCCCCTCCTCGCCCGCTGGAGAAGCTCCAGGAGGAAGAGGCCAGGCTCAGACCCAGGCTGGCTGAGCCCTGCTGCTCCTGGGCGAGCTCTAGGAACCTGGGTAACCAGCTTGGCTGGAAGTGGAAAACTGAGCAGCAGAGGAGCTCAAACACAGGCAGGGCAGCTGAGGGACAGGAGCTTGTAGGTTTGGCTCTGCAGTTGGTTATGTGATCGCCTTTGAGGCTGTGATTGTGTTTCGGCCTGCCGTTTGTGAGAGGGAGGGAGGCCGGGGCGCTGGCTGTCACAGCAGGACTGAGGACGGTTTTCCACACGTCTGGGGGAGCCCTGCTGGACAGGGAGCCCTCCCCGTTGTAGTGTAGCTGAAGGGCAGCCTGCACCGCCCTCCACATCTGGTGGGGGAAGAGGTTAAAGATGGAGTTGAGGTAAAGCAGAGACTCGTTATCCAGCTCCGAGGACGACAGCAGCCTGGTGACCTCTTTCTCGACTAGATCTTCACACACTGCCTCCACCTCTTTCACGCTTCCCCTCACCAAACTCCCCTTCACCTCCTCCAGAGAGACCAGAGCCTTGAGCTCGGCCTCCAGAGAGCCCATTAGCTTGTCCTGCCCGGCTATGCGACCGACTCCTCCATTCTGGGGTAGCTCTGCTCCTTTCTGCCACGACCCCACGTTGAGGTAGTTCCTGAGGATGGAGGCTAGGGAGATGGGAGCCTGGAACCTGCCTCCTTTCTTCAGCGCGTCCACAGTGAGCTGGGTGCTGCTCAGGCTCCTCTGCTGGTAGTATTTACAGGCCTCCTCGAAGACAGCCTCCACCAGGAGGGCTCCAGGATGAAGACTCTCCACCGTACTTGCCCTAGTACTGCAGTCTCTGTCCGTCTCCTTGTTCACGACCACAAAAAGTCCAGTTTCTGAGATCAGGTGAGGGGTGCATCTTTCAGCCCGGTTCATAAATAATAACCCCTCTTTCTTCAGCGCGATCCTCTCCAGCTCTCTTCCGCAATTCACGTCGATCAAGTGCAGGTTTTGCCCCACCAGCAGCGCCAGGGTGTCCTCGTACATGCAGAGGCTAGTGTACGCGCCGCATTTTACCGAGCAGTTGTCTGCCAGTTTGTACACCTGTCGCAGCATCCCCTCCTTCTCCAGAAGACACACCCAGCCCGTGCTGAGCAGCAGCAGCAGGCCTCCGCAGGCCGTAGGAGAGACGTTGCAGATCTCAGGCGGCTCGAGAGTCGATAAATATCCCAAACAGTCCGTCAACAACCGCTTAAAGTCAGACTCTTTGGCCGACAGCCTCTTCAGGGGAGTGTTCTTACATGTGGTGGTGACTGTGAAGGAGTCATGGTGAGGGGACCACGAGAGGAAAAAACTGGAGATGCTCAACAGCGACTTTGCTTTCAGGTCAGGGAGGAGGTGTACATATTCGCCCGAGCTGACCACGGTGAATTTAGGATTATTGTGCAGGGCGATTTTCACTCCCCCCAAGCTGACAGCCCCCTCCTCCACCTCAAAGTCCCGTCTGCAGACACAGTATCTCAGCTTGTTCCTGGTGGAGCTCAGGGCAGGGGAGCTCTCTGAGGCCGGCCTCTCCTCGCACCAGATGATGAGATTGGAGCAGGCACAGACGGACACCACTTTCGCTCGGGGGCTGTTGCACAAGTCTGATGTCTGCAGGAGATGCCAGCCGGCTTTGCACTCCCGGAATTTCCAGAACTCAGCTTTCCCATCCTCATAAACCACGGCCACTGCCGCCGCGCCTCTGCTGCTGCTGCTGCTGTTGTTATTGTGGTCCAAATATAAAATATCCACAACAGGCACGGTTCGTGTCGGACACAAATCCAGCCTCTGCTGGTTCTGGGCCAGCTGGGGTCTTTCATACTTGTCAAAAGTCACAAGACCGACCTTAGGCTTGCGGAGGTTAACGTGGATGTGACGTCCATCTGGGCTCAGGCGAACACTTGACGGACTGTTTTTATGCTCGTTGTTGGTCAGTTTGAAGATCTCAGTCAGCTCTTTACCGCCTGTATAGTCCCCAAAGTCCGACAGTTGCTCCAACACCAGCCGCGCCATAACTCGGAATAGCTTTGAATAAGCCTGCTAGCTTGTGTGGCACATAAATCTGACCTCAGGCTCCGGAGAGGCTAACGTTAACCGAGGGGCATCCCGTTAGGTCCCAAGAGAGGCTTCATCCCGTCCGTGCGGAAGGACACGTCCTTCTGACAGCCTTCAGACCCGTTAACTCCATGTCGGTGGACGACGGCGGAGCTAAACTGTTAGCCGACAACGACAGCTCGGAAAGTTTTTACGACCGAGCCGAGGAAGGCACTTTAGACATTCCGATGCTATGAAGGCTAGCACTGCCCTGACATCACGGGATTGTTAATTTCCGGATACCGAGGGTGTTTTGCATAAAGAGGCGGAGCTGGACGACGACACGCCGGCTGACAAAGATCGTGTGGAAGCAGAGAAGAAGAGCAACTTCGGCCGCACGTTGGTCTTCAGTCAGCAGTACAGAGAAGCCGGTAAGCTAGTTTGTAGTCAGAGGAGTTAAATATCTTCACATCTTTGTAGTGAAAACGAAAATAGTAGCTTACCTTTAGAAGAAAGTAAGTAAGAAATATATTAAAAAGGCATTCACACTATGACCATCTTGTTTGTTATTTGTTGTTTTTGTTGTTTTATTCAAGTGCTCATCAGTGAATCTCATAGTTCTCGTTTGAGCTGAACTCATGACAACATTTTCTGAGGGTATTATGCACTTCCTGGTATGTAATTGGAGCTGGGTTTTCTACCTGAAAAACGAGAAGGTCAAATAAAATTCACGCCGACTCACATTGTTGACCATATGTTATCTAATTCTGTAATAACACTTCAAACTGAATCCGCAGAGCTATCACTAGAAATGTTGTTGCAGCTTTTATTTGTATTTTTATCCCTGTAGAAAGCAGAAGAACTCTGTTTTTGTTCTCTTTTTATATTTGAATGAATTTACTGTTTGTTTTTTTTTTCTCTCTGGTTGATTTGGCCGCATTTTTATGGCAGTTTCTGTTCCTCGGAACTTCTTGCCAATCCAAAAATGCCCACAGCTTTTGCAACAGCATCTTTCCCTTGAAAACATGTTTATTGGCAAAATTGGGTCTAGAACAAGAAATCATTCAGCATAGCTTGTTCTGACTAGTCAGTCATTTGTCAATACATGTTTGCCATTGACGTGTTTCCCACAATTAAAAAAAAAAACAGAAATTCAATACTGGATCACAGTTTTAGCAATTTTAGAAGTGTCCGTGAGTGCTGAAGTGTACCTATCTGTTGCAAGATACCGAACAGTTTTCAGATCCAGCTTCAGTAGCTGACCACGACCTCTGACCTTTCACCACGCAGTGCAAATAGAAAGGGCCAGCCACATTAGGAATCATTACAATTGCACCTTTTGTTTCATTTATAAGTTCCTGGTGTTGTTGGAGGAGGATCGAAAGGAGGATCGAAATGGAACCGAGCAATGGGTATGTGCAGTAATGCCGGCAATAAAACAGCTTGAAAGTCGCAGTAGGTGAGTCGAAAAACAAGATCTAAAGATAAGCACAAATGAGGAACTTTGCTAATTTCCCAGTCTGCTTTGACAGCATACTTTAAACCACCTTTTTTTTAAAAAAAACGAACCCTCACAGTGTAACTATGGAGACCAGCTTAGAAACAGAGAAGTCGTTCCAATATATCCTTGTTCGCTTTGGCAAGAGGCTGTGAAAAGAGTGGCTGGTCAGTCACAGAGCTAATACCAACCTGAGAAACTGACTCACTCAAATCAGCTTGCCTCACACCACGGATGTGTTTTTCAGGAGGGTTGGTCCGGCTTGGATGAGCGCGTGCGGGGGGGGAAAAGCCTGACAGGCGTCTCGGGGGGCCAACTGACATGTGGGGAAGTAAAGGACAGCTTTATCTTTGATAGGAAAATTATATTTATTACAATGGGTGTGAAATGCTCCGTGGTGACTCACAGTGTAAGTGGACATCTGCCCACTGTAGAGGCTCTGGTAAACTTTCAACAACTTTCAAGTCAGCAACTGTCAAGCCAGCCCACACTGTGAAGCTGTAAATGGCGGTGTGCTGACATTTAGATGCACGATCTGTCATTTGGCTGGCAGCGGCACACACCAGTTAAGATTATATGCTGGATTTTATGTGACATTAGCTCAAACAGATCTGGGAAGTTGCCAATTCAATTTACTTTCCTTCATAGAAAGTATAACCAACTCCAACCGTTTGGCTCTTTCTCGTGGAATCTCTCCGAGGGACACCAATGATAAAGAAGAGTTTTCCTATGTTTAATAATACTAAATAAATTAGCGGCGAGGCTTGTGATACCAATAACTTTAATCGAATCAAGGACAGACAGTTCCGCTGTCTGTTTGTCTGCCTCATAATGATCCGTGGCTCAACCCTCTGGCTGACACATCATGTTTTCCTTTTGCAGTTTGACAAATGAGAGAAAAATGTGCACTCTCGTTTCCATTCTCCTCCAAAGTTTAGATCAGTGGATCAGTGGAAACAAGTAATTTCTGTAGCTGGCGTCTGTCGTGTTTGTGAGTTCACACCGTATCCAGGAGGAGGCAGTATTGATCTTCAATCACTGCATGTGGGGGCCTCGAGAGCTCAACGTCCAGACAAACCTGATGAAAGATGTCTGAGAAGTGATCACGAGGGTAGAGGTGCTTCTTCTTCCCGGTACACTTGAGCGTGCACATGCATCGGATCCTGCTCTAAAGCACTACGAGCAACACGCACTGTTATTCATCAATGAATATCACATGGCGATCCAGCCCGAGCATCACAAGGCTGCTGTCCTCTCTAACACACAGATAACTAAACTCGTCCATTAGGTCTTGTGCCTTTCATTGTTTCTGTGTTACCTCACTGATTCTGGACGGTTGAAGCTGTCCCAGTAAATCTCACAGTCACCCTCTCTGTTGGCGGCTGCCGGCGCCCACTGAGAGTGGGTTGAACAGTTTCACAGTACATTTTCCCACGTTGAAGTATCCAAAGCTGTATGTAAAGCCCTTTTTTTTGCTTAGATTCGGTCTTTCTGGCTGAAATAGTTGGTTGTATTGCCTCGTTTTTTTAAGGCTTGTTCTTTTAAAACGTACCTCTCTGAACAATCCCTTGAATGAGCTTCTCTTTCAAAACTGGTTCTTTTCTTGCCTACAGCTCTCATATATCTATGTGGGCTGTCAGTATTGTTGTGCCAGAACACAGGCAGGCGGGTTACCAAATCACATATGTGCGCGTGTCCATGTCCCATTATGTCTCTGTGTCATTGCTGATAAAGTATATGGATGCAGTATGCTATTCGAACGGCAGATTCAAGCCTGCCGCCTCCAGACAGGCATGCCTCGGACAGAAAACACCCTCTGTTAGAGAGTGTGTTTAGTCTGCTGCGCCTGCAGACAGGAAGATAAAGTGCTTGTCTGGAGACGAGAGGGAGGCTGCAAGACAGGGGAGATTTCCTTTTTGAGTTATACGGTAAAGAAAAAGCGACGGCTGGGAGATTTCGCAGCTCAGGGTGCAGAAGACGGGTAGGCTGTCAGCTTTGCGTCCCCTCCGGAAAGAATTATTTTAATTTGGGCGCAATTTAGAAGAAAGACATCTCTGCGCGCCCGTGTGACAGAAAGGAAGGATACCCCTCCGTCTGTTTGGAGTTTGAGCGAGATGCTGCCTCTCTGTATCCGTGTGTCAAATGAATGAGTTGCAGGCGCCTGTCAGCCTCCTGTCTCCTGCGAGAACAGGCAGATATTACTGTCAGTCTGCTCAGGCTCCTTTTGCTTTCTGGAAGTCACTTCACTGGAGCATTTTGTCTGAAGCTTCAAGGGTCTTTCTTCAGCTCTCCTCTGTGCTGACTTGCAGTACAGCACTGTGGGAGGTGAAGTCATCCGTCATTTTTTGTCCCACACAAGGAAAAGATCAGACCTGAAGTGAAGGAATGAAGGGAATATGGAGATCAATAATAACCTCGCTCAAATTTACCTGACATCGTTATTTCGTTTTAATAATATTGCATAAAAAAATGGGATTATGCTATTCAATTGTCTGTTTTAATCTCTTAGAGTGGCGCCGTTTTAAAACTAAGACACAGTCAAATTGACCGCTTTCCAATATCTTCAAAACGACGGGGACAAATTGAACATTTGCCAAGAAACTCCAGTGAAATAAGGCAAACAATCTGAAAATGTAATTACCACGCTGCTCTTCAGAAACCTTGCGAGGAACTGTTTATCGCCTGGATTCTAAATGGTTGAGAGTACTCCAATGGCCTTCGTAGTCACATTTATTTCTCTGCAGAGCTTCATTTCTGACACTGATGGAGTCCTCTAAGTGGTGAATAATTTGCAGCGGCGTTGTACTCTGACATCCAAGCGCATATATCTCAGCAGCGTCCCTACGACGTCGGCCGCGTAATGAATGCGTACGAGCTCATGGAGTGGCGGTACACGAGCACAGAGAGGAGAGAGTATGCGGAGAGAGAAGGAGGAAGCTTAGCGCTTCATTAGGAAGACAAACAGACTCGTGGCTAAATGAGCTGCGACTGGCTGTATCTTCAGCTGAGATGACTGAACAGTGACAGGCTGAATGAGACAGCCGTTTTTGGAAATGCTTCTGCCGTTAAATCAGCATAATGAAGAAAGTTGATGTCTGACAACGAGAAAGCTGAAGTGGCGCCGAGTCACTTCTCTTCAGTTCCAATCCGATTCTGATACATGAATGTGGATGTCTGCCGAGGCTGTGCTTAACCACACAGAGCAAACTGAAAGAGCAAAAAAGATACAGAAATCCATTAAACTCAAATGCACACGGAAGTTACTTATTTATCGGAGGTTAAAGCAGCTACAAGGAACTTAAAATTTTTCTTGATTGTGGCGCCCCCTGTGGACAAAAGTGGTATGAGCACCACTACTTCCTGTCATACACGCTTTTTCCACGGGTCAAAAACCCCCTTAAGCCTGTCGCTTAGTGTCCACGATTCCACCCATTTAGTGTGGTTTCTCACCATTTGGAGCTTTTTACCAGACATTTTTTTAACACTAGAAGTAGCTTTATTAGCGAGAGTGGTGTGACAATGCTGGTGAGTCTTCTGACTTCCTTTTTTGAATGACCTCCACTCCACACCCACCACATGGTACAGAGTTTTTGTTATTTCGTCTCACACATGCGCAGAACGTACAAGCTAGCTGTCGCATGTTGAAGTGCACACAGACACAGGCAGCATGAGACGATGGAGCTCTCTGATGCCGGTCCGGTTTGTTTGCCATTTCAACGACCTGTTATAAAAAATCGTATTGTACAGTTAAGGAGGCAGTTTTATGGGAGGTAATTGCCTTGTCGTAAATGTTTATAATGAAAAAAACTTTAAAGAATCCAGTGCAGAGCAATGCATCCTCAACTACAGGTGTACAAGTGAGTAGAGTTCCATACATGAGTTCAAAAGTTATTAGAGGATTTTGTAGTGTGCACTCCAATCAATCAATCAATCAATCAGTCAATCAATCAATCAATCAATCAATCAGATAAAGGAATGTGGATCAGTACGTGGATTGATGACATCCAATATCTGATTAGGGAACTACGAGTACATGGTACCAATACTGGATCAGATTGGTGCTGGCTCCACCAAAGGTTGAAATGTGAATATCCTACAATTAATGAAACAGCTCCTCAAATGAACCTGATGAAAGGTCACGGCAGCAGTGCTGAAGTGTCTGTGGCCCCCGTCAGTCATGACAGATACCGCGCCTCATGAGCCGATTAGATAACACACCATTTGCAATCGGCTGTCCCTCCGCATTTAGCGCCAGGCTTGTATCTCAATGATCCATACCCCGACTCTGAGCATAAATAGCATTAGCTCTCACATCACACTATTAATCGGATTCATGGCCCTTGGCTCATTGCGGGATGTTTTGGGAGCCCTTTGCCTCTCTCTCTGCTCGTCTCCTATCTCAGCATCTCTTATTCGGTGCTGTCCTCATGAAAGACACACACCATCAGCTGCTGAAGTGTAGTACCGCTTGTGACCACACGCAGGCGGCACTGGCTCTGATGGTGGAGTAGACGAGGTTGGTCGTGTGAGGATAAGAGAAGGTCGCCCCACCACTGTTCTTGCACAGAAATGTTCAATTGTATCCCGGTGGTTTAAAGTATCATATATAAACTCCGCCATCAAATCCTCCCTCCTCCTGTGATGGTGACGAGGGAGCATAACCAGCCCAGTAACGCCGCTCTACCCTCTGTGTTTTATAGCTATGGAAACAGGTGTGAGTCACTGTGCCTGCTGCAGCTTCCAGTGCACAAAGTCTCGCCGGAGCGAAAGATCAAAGAACAGGATTCGGCTTTAGCTTCCTCCTCGATTTCCTCTTCATTTCACCTCACTGCCTCTTCATTAATCAGCTTGGAATTGTATCAAGGTTCTTCCCTCCACCTTTGGTATTCACGCTCCCCCCTCTTCTCTTCTCTTCTCTCTCCGCCTCAGCGCCTGCCTGCCTGCCTGCCTGTCTCTCCCTCGGCTTCCGTCTCTCCGTCCCAGGATCAGGTATAATTGCTGTTGAGATAAACCCCTCCGAGGCAATTTCTCCCTTTTTGTCTCTGAAAACATCCCCCCCCCCCGACAACATGGAGCAGTCAAAGCGGTATCAGTGTAGCCTTTGATCACGCGCGGCATCCTCTCCCCAGCCTTGGCCCAATTTAAACTGGTTATGTTTCCAGGAGAACCTTGATGCTGTCACTTGAAAGTCCTCCACCGTGGCCGCATTCTGAGGTGAATCTGACAGCAGTCTCAGCACGATCAGTGACTCCAAACGCGGGCGCCGCGCGTGCTTACACGTGTTTGTTTGTGTGTGAAATGTGCTGAGCGTGTTGCTGTTGGTTTCCTCTTGAGTTTGACTTCCCACTTGCATGTGAAGAGAGTCGGCGAAATCCTGCAGTGAGCCGGTGCACGGTGAGGACCTCAGGCGACGACGAGCTGTGAAATTGTAATGTCTAGCCGGGTCATTAGAGCCCGGTGGCATTAGAATCCGTCGGTGTGCTTTCACCGATTGCCTTTATGTGGCTGTAATCATTTATAGGTGTTAACGATGGCACGGAGAGAGAGACGCATGAACAACAACATCTGTTTCCCTGGCACACGCAGGCACATATAGACATGCACTGTCTCCTCTCTCCTCCCCTCTCTCTCGCTGCCGATTTCAGCTAATTGAACGGTATACTCTGCTCTAAGACGCCCGCATATGGTGCAGCTTTAAGCCCTGATCCGGCAAGCAAACATTATGGAGACAGCTTATTATAAATACCAACAGTCAGCTCCCATCAGCGCAGACTCGGGGATGTAAATGAGGCGGACGCTAAAGCAAGCTCTCCAAGCTTTCTGTAATGAGCCACACCTGTAGGAAGGTGTCAGTCAGTTTATTCAGACAATCCATTTTCATCCGCGTCACCTGATCTTCCTGTGCGTGATAATAACGTTGTACAAATGTAATGCTAAGATTTGGGAATGCAGCAACTTTAGCCTCAAGTTTTAGACTGTAACAATCTAAATGCTTCGTTCAGCCCATTGTTCTACCTTTCATTGTAGTCTGAAGACCCGCAAAGATTACATAAAGTTGAATTAAATGAAATGAATAAGTCCACTGACGTACAGTCCGATGGCTGTTTTTACACGTCACGTTTGCGCGCTACTATACAATGACGAACTGTGGCCCATCTGTCGTACACTTTCTTCCACAACCGGCTGATATGAAATGCTGCAAATCAAAAATGCCACCACAGCCCACGCAGGGACTTTTTAGACGACTGAATAATTATATTGTCAGCATCTCCCAAACAACGTTTCCAAAACAACATGACCGATAAAGCGTAACAGCAATACATGTACCAGACATTCATCGTAGTTTGCTTAGGTTTAGGCAAGATAACCCCTGAGGTTAGGTTTAGGAAGACGTCATGGTTTGAAATAAAATCACTATATTATGTTGTAACTTCCATTACCATTACCATTACTTCCATCATGTTATGTACTTGATGAAACTTCACCACGATAATCACCGTTCACTTCTTGCAAACTTCTTGTTCATCCTGACCTCTATATGGACTTTTCACTCTTCATACCACCTCTCCTCGCTTCCGCCTCTCCAGCTGTAATAATAACTGCAGATCACTACCTAACAAATGTAAATATGGGTCATAATAAGCTGCTGTCTTTTTTGATCTACAGTATATGCTCGCTTTTAGGACAAGCTATAATTTAGACCCCCGTCCCTACAGGGGAAACCAGTTCCTCCAAAGGTTCTGAGTACCTGGGAAAAGCTCCTGCGGTGGAAACATGGCTATGGCTAAAATGAATTGACAGCACCATTAGGTTCATCAAAACTTGTTTGGAAGAGAAAACAAAGTTACAAACACCCATCACCTGGTTCAAGTTTGACCCTCTTTACTTAACATAGTTGGCTGTGCACAGTTTCCTTGCAAGATATTGTTACCCATAGTTTTGATTTTACTTTTAAGTGATGCTAAAAGTGAAAACTACGACACGAACACCCATGGTGTGATAAACACACATTGCTGTCCATCCGCCACTACCAGCTTCAAGTGCACTTTCCTGTGGCCTCCTGTGGAGATTTATACTAGAGGATTCATCACAACACTCCTCATTCTCCCCCCCTGACTGTGCGTGAAAGCTTCAAAAAAAGATAATTACACTTCATCCAAACCACAAAGGCTCTGAGTGACAGCCCCCCAATTTTCCCTTTGACCAGTACGGGTGTGAAAATCTGTTGAAGAGGCAGGGGGGCGCTTCTGGTCTGGTGACTTATTGTCTCCTCCCTAGAAGGACAGTTGTTGTCATTCTGGCATCTTCGTGTGACTGCTCCAACATCTGGCGTCTGCTTCGTTTGAGACTTTGGCTCAGAGTGAAGTTCTCCTGGCCAACGTGGGCTCAGGGAATAGCTGCAGCAGAGCTGGCACTGTGCATTTTTGTTAAACTCATGTTCATCAGAGAAAACATACATTTTTTAGTGTAATTTGACATTCTTGACAGGTTCAAACAGGCAGAGCCCTTCTGTGGGTTTGTGTAGAAGGAGTGGGTCTCAATGTCTAACTTTAATTTAGGCTCGTCTTACAATACTTTTTATTGTAATTAAGCCCCCATCTCCCACGAGCAGATGGTTATGGAGATTGCCGTCAGAAAGCCTCAGATCAAAGGAAAAAATGCGCTTGTTCTTGTGAGCGACAAAGACTGCAAGACAATCGAGAAGTTCTGTAGTGTGATGAAGGCATTCAGAAACGGTTTCAAAATTAACAAGGAGACTGGAATGTTGATCAATACATTTACTGGTTGTGAGGGTGGCATTTACTGGGTTCGAACACGGCCTCCGAGACCGACGGAGGCCAGTTTGACAACCTCTATTCACTAGAAGTACATCAAGCCTTTCAGCTGGTGCCCTTTGAATTTTTTTCTACAAACATCCTGAGTTCGCCACTGCGGATGGGGTTCACAGGTACTCCAATCAGGACTATGATTCCAGAGACAAGGACGGTGGCAGGTGTTGACAGGAGAGCTGTCAAGTTTTACAATGGGTTAACAAGGCAGTACAAGAAAGAAGCTTGAATTCAGAGGGTGTACGGCTGTATTTTTCTGTTTAAAGAAAGAAATAAAGGCACAAGAATATTTCCCCTCTTACATTTACATTTTAGGGCATTTAGCAGAGGCTTTTGTCCACAGTGACTTACAGTAATTCATACATTCATACACTGATGGTGGTGGCTGCCATGCAAGGTGCCGACCAGCGCATCAGGAACAATTTGGCGAAGGACACTTCGACATGCAGACCAGGGGAATCGAACCCCAGCAGCCCCGATATTTTCTTGATATTTTGCGCGCACATTTTGTTTATTAAGAATCGATAAGATAGAAGAGCTTGTGAAACAGAGCAAACTCGCTGCTCAAACACATCTCCTAGCCGAAACTACGGAAGGGCTATCGAACTTTCGCCCTCTGAGGTACAAAGCTGCATAATGAGACAGAGCAGGCCAGGGCTAGCTCGTTAGCATGCTAGCTTCAGAGGATGTCTCTTTGACATTACTTCAGAACTGTGATTTCTTCACATTCTACTGATAAGATTCAATTTTTGAATGTTTTAAACAAAATTCTGGATCTATGCTACACGTGAAAAGCAGGACATTTACATTCACGGTCACTGTTATTAACAACAAAGAAAATGGAAGCTTTCTGTTATACTGTAGCTCTGAAGAAGAGACCATTTCAAGGCTCATTTGGACAAATCAACACACGCTCCTCTACAGCATCAGTATGTAGATTACCTCAATAGCAAACCATGAAATTACCACACATTCCTGAAGGGACCTACAGTAAATCAGCATTTTCCAGTGTGAGCAGATCTGCCATCTTGGATTACCCTCCCTGCAGGCCTGAACATGCCTGTCACTATTATTTGACCTGAGCACCCACACACGTGGACGGTGGAGGTAATATAAGTAGGTATGGGTACGCCGTGCACATTACGGCCTCATTGATTCATTCGCTGTGTGGCTGCATCTCACGAGGAAATGGCTTTGACACTGTTGGCCTTTGCTTGATAAATTAGGTCCCTGGGTGGGCATCCAACGTTACGCTGCACATTCATTATGAGTTAACCACAGGCCATATGGCAGGGAAGGTTCTATATCACCGCACATTAGCTGGGCATTATCAGAAACACTTTGAGTCACAGACTTCCCTCCAGCGTTTAAAAAAAAGCTTTTACACCTGTCTCCCGAGCCCAGCGGTGCCTACGTTGATATTCACATCACATATAGGCTATAGGTTTACGCGCTGTGGAGCCTTAATCAGCTCCCCGCCATTAAACACTGCAAAATCTAGAGACCTTTGGACTAAAGAGGAATGAGTTCAGAGATGCAGTGGCTAACAATCAGTCAGCACACCTCCTAATTGGAGGAAGGTGGAGCTCGGGGGATGGAGGACAATGTTGGAGAGTTTCACTATGGGTGTAATGATTTCCTGTGGGCAGCAGAGGAGCCAGAAGCAGGCCTGATCAGGTAAGGGGTCGAATGTGGAGGTAAGAAGGATCAGCGGATGAGGAAGGCAGCTATCTTGAGACTCATTTGTGTAGCAGCCCTGATCCGTGAGAAAGGGACGCTACGGTCTCTTGGATCTGGATCAATGTCCGACTTCTTCCCCCTCCTGCCCCAGTCTGTCAGTGTGATTGTGCGCCTCTTTAGTCATTCTTTCGAACTTTCGGCCTGAGGAGCTTTCGGTGAACACAGACTAGATCTTACTCACTGTCTTTCCAGGAATCCTTGTAGCACTTCAAACCTCACCTCCATGTTACGGACGACTTTACTGAGTCATTGTTATTACATTTTGTTTCACCTTTTCCTCCACTGACAAGTCAAAATGTTGGATGTGAGTTTCATGGTCCAAAAACGTTTCATACCCGCCAAATTATCAAACGTATGGAGGCCTTGAATTATTTACGCAGGACATTCATTTATAGACATGCTTTTGTGAATTCCCAGCTGCATATAACAATAAAACTCATTTAATCTAATTAAGTGTACTACAAGGAACTTTTGACTCGTTAAGAATTGGTCTCAGTTTTACAACTGATTCTTCTGTATGACCTACATACGCTAACAAGACCATCAGGGAAAAGATTAGCTATTACCGGGTGATTAATGTAGTTTTTCTCACTGCTGATCACCAGTTTGGATTCCGACCTACCCCGGATTGGATGAGTGATATAATTAGAACTATTTTCACGGCACGGTGCTGAGGATGAACCAGGGGTTTTTAAGGGAAAGAAGCTGCTTGGTCGCGTGGTGGTACAGTACGGCACCAAAGCAAAGTTGAGTTTGTCGTCTTTTGTCCACAATGGCCACCAGAATTAGCACACAATGAAAGTCCCTTGTTGTAGTAGCAGCAATACAAAGTTCTTCCATGGCTTTAAACAACAATATTTCACATTTGGAAAAAGTTTGGCTTTTCCTGTGAAAGGAAAAAAGTTGTTTTTTTCAATGTCAGATCTTGATTTATGGCTTTAAAAAAAAAAAAAAAAAAAAAAATCCCTATACTGAAACTCATAACATATATCTTATTGCAAAAAGCATCAATACATATCAAATGAGGGGCCTTGGGGGGTTTGGGGTACGCCTATGTGGTCACAATTGTCAATCGTTTCTACCCTTATTTTCTGTCTTAAAAAAAGATATTAAAAAAACAAAACACAAGAGAGAACTTTGAGTGGCCACTCATGTATCTGTCCTTCTCATTTACTCCTTCTTTTACCCGCTCTCCCTCCTATTTTCTCTTCCTTCTCCTCCCTGTCTCCCCACGCTGCGTTTGTCATGCCCATTAGTCCTCGGCACACAATCGATACCTGGGGCCTACAGCTCTGCTACCATAAAAAAGCCTAGCGCAGGGGTAGATGAGGGGGGATGAGACGGGTCTTGCGTTGGCGTCTTTCACTGCGGCGGTTGTTTATGAAGCCCTCTTTATCTCTTAACTGCCCATCACTGTCACTACTGTTCAGATTTAAGCCTCGCGATAAGATAAGAGGGCGCGCTAAATGCCCAACTTTTAAACTGTCAGTCAGGGATTACAGGTTCACCTCCTTTCCCACCCCTCTCCCATCTTTTAGTGCATCGTAACTATCAAAAGTTTTGCTTTTACAGACAAGAACATATTGACCGGGGGGTCTTGGCAACAGTGCAGCCGCTGTAGATTTATAGCTGCGGTTTCTGTTTTATGTCAACAAGGGTTTTGAGAGGGAGGAGAGCCGGTGTCTGAGGTGTAAATTAGACTGTAGATCAGAAACCAGCAAACATTGATGCTGGGGGCCTGATGAATGGATAATGGTGCCTCTGTTCCGAAGAGCCCTTGGCATATGGCAAATAAACCAGCATGCACGCATGGAGGGCCAGCAGACAGATAGGGGCGCGCACATGCACACGCGTACACACACACACACACACACACACACACAAACAAACACACACATAATTTTCTTTTCTGGGCCAAGAAGCTACAGACAGGAGGAACTCCAAGTTAATACAAAACATGGGGTTAGGCACCCAAGTTACAGTTTTACTTAAGTAACCAATTTAAAGGCTTGATATACAGCTTTAATTACAGGGGGTCTATGCACAGGGAAATTAAACCTTTAACTTTTGTTCCACGCTATTATAAACAAATATATAGCCAAGCCTGCTGCTATTTCATTCCTGGCACCAAACGAGCATTCGGTTTACCTTCACTACGCTTCACTGTACAACAAATCACTTAAATGTATCACTTTTCTTCAATGTCTCAGTAGTAGTTTAATACACGACGTTAGCCTGAAGAATGTCCGAACACAAGGATTTAGGCAATAAAGGTAAGTTTCAGCACCACATGCGTCATCATCAGAGTCACCGTTAGCCTTTCTTCCTGCATGAGAATAGCTGCAAAGCTAAGGCAAACAAGATGCTAAGCCTGTTAGCTAGTTTACACTCACAAAAAATGAGAACACGAACTAGGTGAACATTTTTTTCATTCACTCATTCATTTCATTATGCACGTAGATGTTGTGTTCTACTGATCGGAATTGCCCACGTTTGCCCTCACGTGCTACACTTCCCTTCAGTCTATGCCACGCTCACATGATATTAATTGAAGTGAGAAACCAAATGGGAAAGACTGTTAATGTCAGCTTCTGAGTTGTTACCGAGTGAAACTAACAGAATCTCGAGGTACACAGTCTCTGGTTTCACTTATCGCTGCTACAAATACAAAACACAACAAAATTAGCTTATGTTGGCTAGGCTAACTGTTGTAAATTTTCCTGATCCATAGGTATTGTGGAATTATGTGAATGCAGCACAAGTTAAAGTGTGAGGAAAAGTTCAACGGCTGCAAATATTAGCAGTCAGATTCCATCAGTCCTCATAACTGGTTTGCTATGAGGCCTATTACTCGATTGATCCATTTGACATTTGCCGGGGAGGGTCACGTGTCATAATCGGAAAGAAGCACTGAACTTTTGTACTGGATATTTATCACAATCAACACAGACACTGGCAAATAATATAAATGATACAGTCATGAATGTAAATATATCTGCCAATATGTTCCCTGTACAAGAAACGTGAAAGACTCAGGCATCATTACCTCCGCCAAGGACAGTGTTTTTCAGCTGTGCCCGTTTGTTGGTTGGAGTGCCAGCAGGATTACACGAATATGCTGAACAGGTTGTTGGATGGAGGATGGGTGTCAGCCCAGAGCAGACCCAGTTAACTTTTGGTGTGGATCTGGATAAAGGGACAGATCCAATAAATGTTTTTCTCTATATTTTTGGGTTTATAAATCATGGATCTTGATGAAAAGAAAATCTGGCATATTTGGGCTACGGTTATGATTTGACACGGATCCTAGATCTGATCTTAAATTATGGTAAAGCAGCCACGAGTTGCTTCAAGTTTAGTGTGATACAGGGCTGTAGAATTTGACATTGGATTAGGGGTGATGAAATTAAAGGGGACTGATGGGTCTTGGTGGAGGTATGAGCTCTACTGAGTGCCCGGTCCAGCTTTGCTCTCTACTTTCCTTAGAAATAAAAGAAAGAGACCGCCTCCACAAAACAATCAGGAGTTATGTCAACTGAGGCAAGAGGGTGTGAGAGAGAGGACGAGAGTGGGTGTTTTTACCTCCTCTACACTTAATATCCACCACTTTCTAAATCCCCATCGAGCTGTAACTATGACTCAGCCAGTGTCTTAGATAACTGAGAGATGGCTGGAGAGACAACAGGCAGCCGCGCGTGGCTTCTAAAAACAGCCGCGTTATTACATCAATCTGAGACTTTAATCTTCAATCCAACGGCGCCATTCATCATGTTGCCGTAAACTACACACACCTCTTCTCATAAAGGTCCCCAGTTAATTGAAATCAGTTGCGTTTTTACATATCTTTTTAATGCAGCCGTTTACAAGGAAGCCTCCTTTCACGGCGTGCTGCACTTGATTTGGTTGTCAGATAAAGTCTTCTCAATAATCTTACAAATGGGGCTGTAACAAATAATGTCACTTTCTCTGGTGATTGATGATGTTTATATCCAAGAGCGATGACAGCAACAGATGCTGTGATTATTGTTACGCACGCACGCACACAAACACACACAAACACACGCACACATAATTAAAAACACAAAACACGAACACTGATGTACTTGCACGCAGAAATTCCAATCTTTAATCAATAAGGTGCTGTTTTTTTCCAGGTGTACGACAGACGCTCAGACTGGATAAAGGTCAGCACTGATGTAGAACCCCCATAATTGGCATTACAGAGTGAAACGAGGGGTCATCAGTCCTCCATAGACAGAAGGACAGACAAAATAGTGAGTACTGGCTTGTCTGAGTTATTACAACTAATACGAGCTCCTAATTGCAACAATTACTCAAGTCTTGGAGTTGTTAATGTTCACAGTTTAAATCTATTGTTATATGACTCAGGCGTCTGTGTTGGATCTGGATATTGTGCTGTGAAATTGCTCCGGAGTGACAAAAATACCTTTTCTGTATCTAAATGATTAATGTTACACAGTAAGCACCGTACCAGTGACTAACTGGGGTTGCAAGATTGCGTGAGTACACAAAACAGGAACACCAATCCAGCTGTCAGACGAAGTAGAACTGTTCTTTCTGCATTCCATTGTAAATGAACTCATGAAATCATTCCTGCAGCCACGGTGAAGCCAATAATGCGATTATATTTTGTACTTGCGTACCGACTGAATATTCATAGGCTTGAGAGGTTTCACCTTGATTGACAGCCCCTCTTAGAGCAACACATGGCTCGTGTTACAGCATCGTACGCTGATATGACTAAGCAGCAGACGCTCTATCACGGCCTCCTGCCTGTAATTCTTTTAAAGCATTTCATGATTCAGCAATCTATAGCTGTGCTGCAGAGATAATACGGAGGCTTTGAGAGGATTTATACAAGTAGGTGTTGCTGTTTCCCTCGATGCCGTGGCAGGGCTTTCACTGCTGTGTGCTAGGTGGCGTTTGACTGTGAGCTGCCAATGACGCCATTGGCAGAGTGGGGCGAACATGGCTGCAGTCTAATTCCTTGGCAGAAGATGTTGAAACTGGGACTGAAGGATTTGATAGCCCACTAAGCTAATATCTGGGGAGACAACAAGTTATTGGCCAGACTGATTTCGAATGCTGTGTGACAAATTGAAGAGGGGTTTTCCAGAACTGACTTAGTCCATGTGCGTTCGCCTGTCATCACCAGCCAACTGGATCTTATTTGTTCGGTTTGAAATGAAGAAAGAAATGTTGATATTGTTGGGATCTCTTTTGTCAAAGCACATATTGTATGCAAGACATGGCATGGTGGCATGCTACTACTGCTAAAGTAGTGGTGTCGAACCTGGCCTCAGAGCACCTTCAATATACCGTTATTACAGTTGCATGTTCCCCGGTCCAATAATGGAAAAGTATTCCTATCCTTTAAAGGTCAAGTGTGTAGAATTTATGTTGATGAAGGTTCAGAAATGTAGCACAATTTCCATAATAATGCATTTCTGAATGAATAATCATGTGAAACTAAGAATCATGTTACCTAGATTGATCCCTTTGTATTTACAGAGGGAGCAGTCCTCTTCCATGGTGTCTGCCAAGTTTCACTGCCATGGGGCAGTGTTGGCCCAAAAGTTAGAGAGAGGTTGTGACTACAGTGCTGCTGGCTGACCCAAGCACGACAGGTGTTGTGTTTTTTTATGCCAAAACCCAAATAGTGGCTACAGCTTGCCTGTTCACCCCTGATCACTAGAGCCAAAACAATGCTTAATTTTAAGGTCCAATGCTGATACTGATATTAGGAAATAAAGAATGTTTGTTAGGTTTGTCACAATGTATTTTAAAGCTTATCGGAGGTTGTTCGAGGTAATAGAAAATATTCTCATTCAAAACCACCTACATAGATAGATATTTTTTCTTTTCAGGCCAGGAAGGAAAACTAGTTGTTATAGGGTAACTAACAAAAGTAGTCAGGCAAAACGGAAATGCTCAACTAAAACCTCTAATGTGTACTTATTCACAGAGCTTGAGTAAATTAATTAAGTGCTGAATATTTGTATAAGCATACCCTTGCAGTGTGTGAGTATTTATGGATCCCTTTCCATCGAGCTGATGACTTGATAGATTCCATAAAATGATGTAATTAATGAAGTGAGAGCCACTGTAAAAGCACAACAATCTATCTCAGCGTTACGCAGCTATTAGTCGCTAGATGTAAACATTGTTAATTAGCTGACACTGATAATAACCGCTCAATTGTTTCCTCCGTATTATAACACACGCCATGTATCGCGCACGCACATCAAAGCAAACAGCTTGTTGACAAGCGGAGTTCTGCTGAACTATATTTAGTGGAGAGCGTCTCAATCAGCCATGCTTACTGTCTGAATGCTTTAATGCAAAAACAATCTGGTGGGACATCATTAAGGGGAGTTGGTGGGTGTTGTGTGTGTCTGTTTGTGTGTGTGTGTGTGTGTGTGTGTGTGTGTGGGTGTTTTGAAGGAGCAGAAAATTTAGAGATGAGATGCGAAAATAAGTCAGATTAAGTCTCATTAATTTATAAAGCACTTTTAACTTTGGGGTTCATACAGAGGGCTTTGAGATCAAACACATCATAATTTAAGATACGAGGCAAGATGATCAAAGTGTGTGTGTTTCTTCATTTGTATATACTATGTGTGTGTGTGTGTGTGTGTGTGTGTGTGTGTGTGTGCATTAGTCTTTTTTGTGTGTGCATCAGAGCAGCACCAGGGGATTCAGCAGGCTAGACTTGAGTCAGAGTCTGATTCTCTGACATTGACGGCATTTTTTTTTACGCTGTGGTAAACAGATTTGATCAATTTAGCAGAGCGAATCAGTTGTCAGTGGCATAAAATACAAATAATAGGACCTACAGAGAAAGTTTTAAACAGTAAATGCTATTGAATTCCATTCAAAAAACATTATTTTACCCCAGGGGGCAATTAAAGGCACATGGAGTAGTTGTACACAGACTTCAAATCCTCATGATGTCAGTGCTGGTTGATGTTTAGATCCCTGCTACTAGTTGTTTGGCGAGTGTATCCCAAAGTAACATTTTTTTTTTTTTTTTACCACTGGGCCCAGAAATGAAGAAGAAGGGCAACTCATGTATCCATTTACAGCACACCCTAACAAACCATTTGCTGACAGGATTCATTGTGTCAAATTTTCATTAGGAAGACTTATAAGTCAGTCAGCTTGACCTTTTGCATGTCTTACATCCAGTTCATGTACGCACTGTTTCCTGAAACCAGCATAGGACAGGCAGAGAGTAAATGAAAATTATTTACCACAGAGGCAGTTACAGAATGCATATACAATAAGCTACATAGTTAATGCTAAAGGTCATGTGTGATAATTGAAATAGTCTTTATAGAGGTCATATTATGCTTTTGGGGTTTTTGCCTTTCCTTTATTGTGTTATGTTGCATTTGTATGCAAGTGAAAGGTCTGCAAAGTGAAAAAGTCCATGCCAAAGTGAGTTACTGCCTCCCACAGAACACACTGCTCCTGCACCGCCTGAATGCCTGGTTTGGAGTTGAGCCTTTGCTTCCATAACTTATGGCCGTCACTATGTCACAGGCATTATATAACTATATATTTATATGTCTATTATACAATATATACTCTCCAATAAGTCAGCAGACCTACAGTTGCTATTGCTGTAGTATTTTAGATCACACTACCTTCCTGACCCACCGTACTCTGCCACTGATTGGCTACATCTGGCCCCTTAAGTAATCCCCATGCGCAACTCTCATCAAAGATTGAACAGAGGCGAGATTTCTCACTTTGTAGCTTAAACGGAGCGTTCAAGACACAGTATGAAAAAAGGGATGCTGCAGCAATGCACCATATGAGAAAAAAACTTCTTTTCCTGAATACCTGTAACCAGATATCAGCTGGCTACACACACCACCTCCAAAGCCTAAACCGTTGTCTGATGATAGCCGATGGGGTCTGAGGTTGTGATTTTAATAATGAAAAGGCAGAATCCTTAGACCGAGTGTACTGGCTGGAAGAAACTTTGATGGATGAATTGCTTTTATCAAAACTCAGCTTATAGAAAGGTCAGTGACAGCTGTTGTGGAGCTGTGTTTAATGGCTATCACTCTGAGTGAAGCGCCGCAGGTAATTTAAAGATTAAGTTTTACAGTATTTTACTGTTTGCGTTTAAGATTAGGATGAATTATCACAGAATAACCACTTCGCCAGTACATGTATTGATCAATTATAAAGTCCTACCTTCTGAATTGTATTTTTCAGCAACACTGAGTGACTAAAATCATCCTATATATTCCACATAGGTCCTCACGTGGGATCTGTCATACTTCACAATAATTCCACAGGCCACCAAGGTAATTGGTGCTAGGGACTGAGGTTATGAGCCAAAACCAATCCTATTAGGAGAGTTTTGGGCAAAAGTTGTTTTGTTTTATGAGTGTTATTTGTCAATTAATAAACTTTGCTTCATGGTTTTTCTGTCCTAATTATTTTTGTGGTCTAGTAAAAATGACAAGCCTCCCTCCAAAACAACATAAAAGCATGATTCACTTGATCTCTAGCAGTTCTTTTTTTTTTACAGGTAGATGATCAACAGTGATTTCTTTGGAGTGGAACTGACCCTTTTCCTCTCTCTCCCCTTCCCTCTGCCTCTATCTCCCTGTCTCTGTCTGTCTCCCTCTCTCCAGGCTCTGAAGACTTTCATGTACAGGCCTTCGTCATGCTCAACCAAGCAGTAACCCTTCACTTTACATGTCACACATACACCCAAGCGCCCAACAAACACACACACCCGTGCACAAGCACAAAATGCTGACATTCCATCCAACTGACAGGCTGTCTGTTGCACTTCATCCCTAAAAAAAAAACAACTGACAGGTCCACCCAAACTCCCTCTCTCCCACTTTCTCTCTCCAAGACACACATGCACACATACACACACCGAGCACACCAGTTCGCTAGATGTAGCTGCACAGACACAGCTCCATGCTTTAATGGTGGCAGGATGCTGGGATTTGGTGTGTTAGGGGAACTCTCCCCCCAATTATCCCTGAGGAAAGCAGGATAAGAGTGTGTGTGTGTGTGTGTGTGTGTGTGAGAGAGTGTGACTGTGACCATGTGCATGCTTACGGATGACTTTCTGTCTCTCACTCGGAGATCATTAGAGAACCACTCAGTTGTAACAGATCCCCGTGGAGAGAGGCAGAGGCAGAAAAGAAAGGGGAAGGTAAGAGAGGGGATGAGCTTTTCTCCTGCAAACTGAGAAATTAAGGCTTATCTGACTTTATCTGTTGGATTCACTGGAAGACAGTGGAGCAGCTGTGGAGTCGAATCACAGGTTCTGGTACCAACGTGCCATAGTAGTCGTGAGACCAACTGTAGCTCTCAGACAGGGGTGGGGAAGTGTGGGCGTTAACCAGGTTACGGTTAATAGACACTTTGTTAACAATGAACGCTTACGGCATTACATTTTTTGGGCCTGTGTGCATAGCTTGGGCTTGGTATAACCCTTGGTATAGCCACCCAGCCGTATCCATCACTCACGCAGCAGTCTTCATTAACCAAAGCAAGACAAGACAAGGTTGCTAAACTCCTCTACATTTCTAACTGATGGTACATGGAAGTCATGGTTTGGTATGACTTCAGAACAATGGAAAAGAAGCGGTTTGAAAACGGCTTTTAGGTGCATCACCGCCACTGGAATGAACTGAGTGTGGATCAGAACATTTTGGGCCCATGTCCACACAACACTGACAGGAAAATAGCATGGTGGTTTCGATTGACATTAAGTAACACCATGGTAATAGAAGGCTGACTACACTGCTACTGATAAAGTTACACCTTGCATCACGATAAAAGCTCAGCACTCATCAGGAACATTCAGAGTAAGGACAATATTCTCCCTCAAAAGGGCTCTACAGTCTCTGTTAAGAATAGACGGACACACCCAGAAAAAAGCTTTTCCTCCATTTTCTTGGTTACCTGGGATACAAATGACAAGTCCCACCTGATCTAATATATGATTGATTGCCTGAAAAGGAGCAATGGTGACGACCGCAGGAGCGCTCTTAAAAAAGATGCTGGGCGCACATGCTTTTTTCTTTTTCCCTCTCCTCACTGGGAATAACTGCATAAAGACACTGGTACTCAGATAAAAAAAATTTTTATGTAGACTCTCACCCACTGACATATGCCCTCGCCATCATGTGACAGTCAGATGTACTCTTATGACTGCATGCAGAATCATGTGGTCCGTATCATGAGTGTTGGAGACAAATACACAAGTACAAGTTAGTAACTAACTAACTAGTTAAACGGGCAATAAGCAAGTTTTTTCACTTTGACATATCATTGGCAAGTACATATTGATCGCACAATGAAATTCCTTTAGAATAACAACACCAACAGCGTTTAGATTTGTTTCCTATAAAGTCCACTTTCACTGTGCAGTTTCGTCTGCCACCGTACACGAAACCTCCTGGAAAATGAGGGCTGTCTGGCACCATTCATATCTGCTCTCACGCTCCATTATAGACTTAAAGAATGGGTAAAAGTACATTTTTTCCATCTTTGTTGGTAGTTGCAACTCTAAGGAAAACGGGAACGATCCACTTGTCTTAAAGCCTGCAGCGGCAACAAAAATACCACTTGGAAACACTTGAAGGGGAGAAAAAGTCATCTGGTTCGGCGTGAAATTCTTGAGAGTGTCAGATTTGTTCTTATTCCCTGAACTGTCATCACAGCCAGCAAGCCCCTTTTCTGAATGCGAGTATGTACCATACATCAACTGTTTACTCCTCCCGGGCCTGGTGTCTTGATCAATAGGTTTGGAACTAATTCTCTGCGGTACTGCAGTTGGAGATTTTGTTTTGGTTGTATCAGTGGCTATAAAAATTTTTTGTGTGTTTGGGTTGTGGAATCATGTTTCTGTGTCACAACACCTGCGGGTGCCATGCGCCTGCTATCGTCCTGTATGGATAGCAGTCTTGTCCACCTTAAAGGAAGTATAAAACCTCAGGCATACTATAGTATCTCTCAATCTGCAGCCTTCCCCCACACAGCTGAAGAGTAATCCTGCCACTGAGTGGAGCAGGACACGAGTGTATCTGGCTGTCACGGTGATAAGAGGCTGATGATGGGGAAAAGCCCGGGGAGATGCTGCATTAATACGGCCTCTGATTAGCAGTGCAGTGAGGGCGGGCTTGTCTCTTGTGTTTGTACGTGAGGTGGAGGAAGATGCTGCCAAAAAAAATAAAGGGTTTATAGATGATATCAACCATCGGCGGTATATAAAACTACACAATAGCTCCAGTGGGCTGCTCACAGCCTGGAAGACATCTGCATCCATATCCTTGCTTTATTAGACCGACTTAAATCCAGTTATTTGATATCTACTGATTTAATGCTGGTGTTGGAATATCCACAGTTTGGTGTTTTGGCATATTTACTTTGAGTTCCAGGTGGGCCTTAGGGTGACAAAATCCATCACAGCCATCCTGATTTGAGCTTGAATTTCAGTCAGCATATTTCCCTCCATCTTTGCCCACAACACTTTTTAGGATGGTGAAGGCGTTCAAGTGTTCTACCTCTGTTTGGAGGGCACCATCTCCGGTGTTGTTGATTTGTATGGATTTGTCTGTGCCGATGGTCGCTACAACCTGTCTTGGCCGATGTTGCTTACAGCAGGTTTGTCTGCTTGCATCTGTGTGTGCGTGGATGATATTAAGTCTATGTCAACTGTAGTCCACATAATCTACCTGCAAACTGAAGGGCAGATATTATTCTCATTGTCAGGTTCATAGTCGTACCAGTTTTCTTATTCTGTCCAGAGCTGCATCACTGTATTCCCCCTCTGTCTGAAATGCTCTGTTTTAGCTCCTGTCTCTTTAAGGCCTACCCCCCCAATAGGCATAAATTATGCAAATGTGTGATGCAATGTGATGTCACAAAGTCACAAAATTAAAGGCGGGACTACCTATGAGGCGTTTCAGGATCATTGTTTTGTGGGAGAAAGGAGCTTCTGTTGGTGCGGACTTTGACATTTTTAATTTTAAATAACTTTTCCCTGCACAAGAAACCTATAAACACTGAAGGAAAGGAAATGAAAAAAAAAAAAAAAAAAAAAACGCAATTAGGTCCACTTTAAAACATGGACACAAAATGGAGATCCTACATTTATTTAAATTTAGCAGTACATTTAAAAGTGTGCCTGCTGTGCAACATGCAGTATGTACAAGCTATACCTAGTTGAGTTATGAAACTGTCGCTACCAACTGTATCACATACCATCTTTAACAGCTTATGACAAGGCCATAGTACTCACTGTAGTACTTAAACTCCTCTCCAGTTATTCTACTGATCCACCACTTCCTGTCACAATGCACTCTCTGATATACTGTATATGAAGCCCACCGCCGCACGGATGTTATTGATAAAATGAACTAATCCTTGTTGTCATTTTAGTCTTCTAGTGCCTGTTAAATGTCGATGTTGGCTTCTCTCATGGGGCCTTTTTTTCACACCAACCACTTTCTCCCCCCGCTCCAGGTTTGACTGCTACAATTACTTACAGTGTCCTTCTGGCTACCTGGCAACGTCCAATCCCATCCACTTGACAAACACCCTGATTTAAAAAGACTGACTACTGAGCTACAGCAGGCACACACTGACACGTTTTTTAGATATTGTCAAATTACATCTTGGCATCTTAGTTTTGGCCATCATTCTTATCTTAACACCAAATTAATTGGTCTAATAGGACAAAATACCTGAGCAGTCAGCTGATCATGCAGGTTGTAAAACAAACCCCAAGTTTAGCCAAACATATGTGGAAAAGAAAACTAAAGAAAATGGTAGACTTGCCATTTACAGCCTGACCTCCTGGTTCAACTCTGATCTGCTGTATTTGCTCACACAGTTGTATCAATACTAATGATAATAAACTTGTTTTTTTTATAGCACATTTCACAGTTACAAAGTGCTTTACAGAACTGATGAAAACACACAGCAAATAAAAGAAACCCAAACACTGTAAAAAAAAAAAAACACAGAAAACACAAGGGCAGTAAAACAGAATGTCAGAAAACAAATGCAATTAAAGAACAGCAATTTGAAAAAGTGGGGTTTCAAAAGGACATTAGAAGACAAGACCGGGTTGAATTATTTTAACTGCAGTGTAGCAGTTTTAATAGTGTGATATTCTCCATGTGATGCAGGGAACTGATCACTTAACAAGCCTTAGCTCCGCAGTACTTTTAAGCAGCAGATCTCATCGAGTACTTTGCATTTGAAAACCTGTAGAGGCATCTGTCTCTTATTTCCATCAGGAGCTGATTACTGACAGGTGTGTGTGTGTGTGTGTGTGAAAGACTCGGTGTGCCTGTAAGCATGAGTGTGCAAATGTGCTTTTGTTTCAGCGTCCCGACGTGGGCTTATGTAAAACATGCATTTATCTGCACGCGTGGGTGGCAAATGACTCTAAAAGCTGAAAATAAGTGGACTGATGGATTCGTACATTCTGTGAGTCTCCTCTCCGCTGCTCGGAGGCACGAGGTAAAAAGTACCGCTGGCTGCCTGTACTCTTAGCGCTCTCCCTGTGCCTCCGTGAAGACTTCTTTACTTTGCATTTAGGCCCATTGTCAGCGGCCTCAGAGGAGCTGTTTGAGCCACAGTGTGGGAGATGCAGTAATGATCGTTATCGCTTCGGTGATAGCGCAGCCTCGTGTCCTGCTGTACGCACATAATGTCCCCATGCATGTGACCACAACATGAATGGCCCTATTTCTTTTTCCCATTATGCCACATTCCTCCTCTCGTGCATGCAGAGAAAAAGACTCTCCAAGGTTCACTTAAGCCTTATTAAGGTTTATTTTTCTTTGCTTGACAACAGTGACTTTGGTCAGCGGGGAAACTTTCCGGGTATAATGAGGAACCAGGGCCCGGGCTTATCGTCACATCTATTCCCACGCTGACATCAGCTGCACTGCGGTTCAGGCTCATTTTTTCGCGATGCTCAAGGGGCCAAGGGGTCCTTCATGCAAATGGAGAGCATACTTAACCAGATGGGGACAGTATTTGGAATGACGGGTACACAGTTTTTTAATGTTCAGACATCATGGGGCTGTCTGCGCGCACCCTGCGTGGTAAAAATTACATTAGTGTCATCATTTCACCTTGAAAGCCTGTTTACTGTCCGAGCGCTTCTGCTGAAGGAGCTATTAGAGCAGCCATTAATTAGTGTCACTCTGAGTTAACGTGGGAGGCTCTCAGGCTTGGCTCGTCTCCCGAAAACATGAGCGCACGCACACACACACAGACACACACAAACACACAGCGATACAAAAACTGTTGTGTTATCCACACAGCCGTGCAAGCCTAATAGATTTTCTAAGTGTTTGATTGCTGGCATACCTGATAAAATAACAACCACATCAAAATGTCCACTTTACAGCCCAACATTTTGTTTTATGTATATCCAACGGATTCGTGTTTCGTTTACTTCCATGCAATGTCCACCTTGACTCAGAACCCTAGATCAGACTCTAGATAGGTCATCAATAAGCTTCCTCCACATTGTTTGACAGCTATTGAGTTGTAGTGGTTGACCTTTGTTCATGTTGCTCAAGTGAGTCTGGCCTCATATAAACAAAACGTATTCTATTTGGGAAACGGTTGTCTACACAATGCAAAATGTATATGTATATGTAAGAGGCAGATATGTTTTTTTTGACGAGTATAAAAGTATTGCTTTGTTGGGTAGACATAGAGGCCTGTGTGGGTGGTATACGCTGGGTGGCATGCTGAAGTAAGATACTGATGAAGGTTCTCAGTCATCCAGGTTACGGTGATTCTGAGTGCTGTATCGCATGCTGAGGTAAGAGTCTCCAGGCATTAGTCTACATCTGAAATTTTCTTTATGCGTCCACAGGGGCCATTTTGGATGCGAGGGAGTGCTTCCGTTGACCAACACAGGCTTTACCCTCGGACAACTACGTAAAAGAGTGCACCTGACCAATATGACGGCTTGTTCAGAAACTTTCTCGTAGGGCGTTTTCACATTAGGTACAATTGGTTTTGTTCAGTGCCGAGTTCACTCGAGTTGGTTCGCCACATGTCATCATACACAAAGAAGAAGTGGAAGAAATAGCGAGCGCTTGCATCATCAACAGCCTCTGAAGTGTGTGTCATTCTGCAGGATTTCAGACATTTTACAAGCTGACTGTTACACATTTCAATGAGTTATTTGCAACTGACGAGCGTTGCTGCAAATTGCTCCAAAGTGCTGTTTTGCGACAGTTTTTAGAGCCATCATACAGGTGGGTGAAATTGATATATTCTCCGTGGTTCTCCTGGACTACACAGACTATTTAATGTAAGCGTCTATATCCGGGAGTCAACTCGAGACGGACAACGTCCTTATTAAATACTGTGTCAGGGCAGTTTATGCAAAGTGTGAATATTCTAGAAAATCAAGATTTGCCTTTCATTAGAGGACTCTGAATTATTTAACTCCTGCCTCTGTCCTCTCGATAGCTTATCTCATGCTGCTTTGGGTTTATATTGCCACTCTGGAGCCGGGCTGCCTTCACTCGGGGGCTGTGATTAAAAAGAGAGCGAATGCCAGTAGTAACCTTGGAAAATAATTGGGTTATTTTTCAGTGTGTGCCAAAGAAAGTGAATTGTAATAATCTACTTCAACTCACAATTTCCCTCCATTATATTCACCCACTTCACAGATTAATCAAAATACAACATACACTCACTCTCTCTCTCTCTCTCTCTCACACACACACACACACATACACTGGTGTGCACATTAAGAGAAAAAGAGGGCATTCTTCAGTAGAAATATTAGCTCAGAGAGAAATAATGGGCTTTCAAAAACTGTTTCAAGGACCAGAACAATTTATATCTCCATAAAAACAGAATATTACTCGATTGAATCCATCCATCCAGCTTTGGTGTGGTGACAAAATACTTCAGTTGGCTCTGGGTATGTCCCGGAGCGTGTTAGCATGCGGCCCCGAGCTTGCTTACCGCTCTATAAACCGTGTTGTGTTTGTCTCTCCGGGTGCGCCCTGTGCCCCATCCTGTTGGCTGCAGTGGACGAGGTGGGGCGAAGCTGCCACCGCGGAGATCCGGCGAGCTCCTGGCTGCTGTTAGAGTTCAGCGTTCCAGCGAGCAGGCATGGAGAATGGACACAGAATAATGTATGAAGGACTTCTCAGCCGCAGGTTAAAGTGCTGCAGAATGTGGCAGAGCGAGAGCGTTTGGGAATGTGTGCGTAGGTTTGGGCGGGCATAATAAATGCGCGCGGATCTGAAATGGCAAGACTTTTTTATTTTTAAAGGTGAGTGGGTGGGCCAGCGTGGAGCTCTGCATTTTCTTTTTTCAATTTCAGGGAGCCTCGCAGATAGCACTGCGCACCATTTAGATTCAAAGATTCAGGACTGAAAGACGCTTTTATCATTTGATTTGATTACATTCTAAATCATTCTTATTTAATTCAGTCTGATCAATGCATTTTGTTGACCTTTTTTGTCCGCGCATTCACATCTGGGAAAAGTCGCACATAGGCGCTGCGTCCTTTGAGGAGAGCACGCGTGGTTGTCATCCTCCCTCATATCATCCTCCTCTGGGTGTGTCGTCAGCCACACTCCCCGGCGCTCTCTAATATTCCATAATCAGCTCCATTATTAAAAACGTCTGGGGTAATTATGAACATAATTTGCCATAATCAAATCCCCGTGGATGTTTCATGTTCCACCATAAACACCGCGGGGAGGAAGCTGTTATTGTGCTGTAATTCACGGAGAATAAAAAACACAGGAGATTCAGAGAGATCCAGATCGGAGGAATAAACACAGAGGCAGAAGGAGTCCGACGCATGAAGAATTATTGGAGAACATTCGGAGAGCCTCGGTACAGAGAGGCAGCGTGTGGCACTGTGTTAATGAGTCTGATGAAGCAATAAAAATCAATTGCTAGAAAGTGATATGCAAATGAACACTTTTTAGGATTCGGTTGAGCGTTTCCACGGGAGGATGTTATGGACTTTAGAATTTGGTTTGAAAATAGCTGCTCTCTCTGCTGCTGATGGCTGTTGTTCGTCCAACGGAGAGAAAAAAGCTCAGAATGTCTTGGACTTTAAGTGTAGAATGATTTGTTGCATTATGTAGATTTCAGTCAGTTCTAAAAATGTTTTTGATCCTTAACTCTTTTCTATGATACATTCTTCAATCTGCACCTGAACCAGATCCAGTGCCTTTTCTGAGAATAATATCAGGATTATTTCCTGTTTACATATTGAAAGAAAAGGAATGGCAACAAGAAAATGAATACTAGATGCACTCACATGCAATTATATTACACATACATGAAGCTCAGTGTAAGTTCATTCAGGATGACAATTTTAATGCTCATTCATCCTCAGTTCTGTCTCTCAAACTTTAAATTGTCTCCCCACGACCCTCCTCCAACCTTTTCACCTCAAGTCCATCCAGTGCCAAGTTTGAGCTAACCCGAGTCCACCTCACCCCATCAGGCTCTTCCACCGTTCATTTTCATCCCATCACAGTCTAGGCTTCACTGAGGGGGGTAACCTATAGCGCTGTGATGGGACCTAATTACCACAGACTCATATTTCTTGTCTCATGTGCACTATGGCATTAAAAACACATTATTCATCCATTCAGGAAGAAGTCTTTCCTGATTGAGATAGACTTAATTAGCATATACATACACACTTACAATTTAAGAATAAGATAACAGGGAGAAACATGTATTAGTCACGCATACATGGCAATATGTGATCATCTGATTATACAGGTAAACCACTTTCAAATGCAAACTATGCATTTTTTTTTAAAGGAAACATATGAAAATGAACATTGGTCAAATGTTGTTGAAATGTGTTCAGTTAGTTACTAAAAAAAATACAAGGTCATTTTGGTAATTAGTGGTGTAATCCACGTTAATACTAAAAAAAATCTAAACTAATCAGAATACTTTTGGATCACTTAGTGTGGGCCATGGCTCAAACCTGCAGAGCAATCGACTGAACCACCTGTCCAGGGAAACCACATGTGGCAGATGTGCTTTGAATGACCTAATAAAGCTCATTGGTTATAATTATAAAGCATTATATATATCAAGTTTCATTACTTTAGAATATAGCAAAGCTTGTAATCTTAATGCATTCCCCCCCCAAATGTAATCTGTAATGATTCTAGTCACTTTCATCAAAAAACCAAACAACAGACGCAGCACACCAGCTCCGACCTCCACCTCCCACCCGTCCTGTGACTATTCCAGAGCACCGTCCCGCCCGTCCCACTGTACTGCTCCAGCTGCCTCTCTAAAATGCTATCTCTTAAAAACGTACACGCATGACCAACACAGCTTCCGGGATAACTGGTCTCCTCCCAGCCCCAACCTGAAGGGGCTGAATGGCCATTACACACGAGGTAATGGAGGTGCAGGAGGTGCAGGAGGGCCGGCTTGACATTGTGTATTGCTGTTGTGTGCTGTTGTATGCGCACTGTTCGACACTGCTGCCTTTGTGCGCTTTCTGTCTCGTGATGATGAAAGGGAATTCATTTATCTGATTCCAAAACCCCGATCACATGAAATCATTACATCATTACTTCAGCAACCCTGCGTATGCAAATCCATACAGACGTGCCGTAAATGTATACAGGGTATCCAAACACACACATTGCCCTTTTCACTGACTTTTTCTACACAAACAAACACACAAAAAAAAATCCCTGAAACATCACATCTCCCTGTGACTTAACTACCGACTTAGTGTTTCTCAAACATGGAATTGGATCCCTACCCCAGCTTGTAAAGCACCTCCCTCTGACATTAAGCCTATTTGCAGGATTCGCCACCGAACAACAACCCGCTAATGTGCTTGAGGTCCCTACTCGCACAGCGTTTTATCTTACTGCTGCAAACGCTCCCTCCCTGCTTTCTCAAAACGGCAGCAGAAAAAGTTTCCAGGAGTCGGGAAGAGTTTCCTCTCAGAGACATTCGCAGGCTGGATTTCAAAGTCATTATTTTTAGGGAAAGCAGAGGCAGATATATGTCGGTTACAGGTGTATTTAAGTGGCTGGTGGATAAGCTATCGTTGCAGTAATTACC
This sequence comes from Sparus aurata, assembly GCF_900880675.1. Taxonomy (NCBI): domain Eukaryota; kingdom Metazoa; phylum Chordata; class Actinopteri; order Spariformes; family Sparidae; genus Sparus; species Sparus aurata. The sequence continues at coordinate 8,417,981 of NC_044201.1, read as the reverse complement.
TCCGCCCATCAATCTCCTGGTTGAGAATCAACGCACAGACGACACTTAGCGGGGAGCGGTCATTTTCACCATCAGCGTTTTGCCCGATTGATGTAATGATTTTAAAAGCGCCCTCATAATTGCTGAAGAGATGCAGGCTTTGTGATGGATTAAGACATTTATTGCTCAGCAAGTGCGGGAAACATTTTATATGTCATCGCCAAGAATTGGTTTTTATCCTCGCCAGACCCCAGACGCCTCTTCGGGGAAATCTTTTCTTGTTGCTTCGGTGCTCGGAGAATTTCGTTCTAAGCGAGGCTTTTAAAATCGTGGCTGAGCGGCGCATTATTTTTAGACTGTGTTCCTAAATTGGCCAATTAGAGCCACCTTTTAAGCTTCAGACAGCTTTGTGAGCGTGGCCCCTGTTCATGATTATTTCATGTGCTCTTTTTTGGACTCATGAATCATGCAAGCGATGTCATAAGTCTGAGAGTTGGCACCGTGAGCGACCTTCGTGCGTGCGCGAGGGGGAGTAAGCGGGTTCATGTGAGCGTGTGTGGCGAGTTTACCGTCTGTCCCCGCCCACCGAGGCCAGCGAGGGAGATAGGTGAAGGGGCGGGTTTGAAGGGAATATTCTCAAAAATATAAGACACGGAGGATGGGAGCCGGTACTTAAAGCGCAGGGCTCTAAGCCTCGTGGGTAAGTTTATAAGTCGCAAACACAAACAAGCGCACAAAAAAAGGCCATGCACGTGTCAGCGGAGGCAAAACATGCGTGTGTGTGTGTGTATTAGTGTGTGTGTGTTTAATAATGTAACAGCTCACCCCTCTTTTCTCTTTTGTGTCCAAGAGATTAGGCAAAGTTCCAGAGTGCAGTCACGAACCTGCACTGTATTCTGTGGTGTGCACGCATGAAGGGAGACAGCATTGTACACACACACACACACACCTATCTCGCCTCACAAATGCATTTTTAATAAACGGAATGGCTTTAGTTGCTTGTAGAACTTTTAATCAGCCGTACCCACGATGGAACGGAGGGTGAGTTAAACCGACCCGGTAACACAGCAGTTTGTCAAATACTGACGAAATTGAATTTGTGGGATTAATCTGCAAGGGAACGAATCTTTCATTTTTTTGTGTGACTCAGCACAAGTGTTAAAAATTGAAATGTCGTGTCCATTTACACAAATCCTCAAGATGATTTTTTTCCTTCTGTATTTTACCAACTGATGTTTTTTATTTATTTAGGCATAACCTAAATCATGATATTTCCTTCACTTCAACCAAAGCAGATCCCGAAGATTACATTCGTGACTGTTTCATGAAATGAGAATATCTTTTCCTAACCTTAAAGTCCGTGTAAAGCAGAAATAAATTTGTGTTATGAGTTTGCCACACCACAGAAACATGCGTCACTGACCACTGAGCCAAATTTGAAAGATTAAAAAAATTGCCAAGTATATAAAATTAGGTCTCAAAATCATGGAAAAACAAGCACTTCCCTCTGCTGTGAAACGCTGGGGGCGTGTCAGTTAGAGGCGCTGGAACCACGCCCACACAGGAGGGGAGCCTCCTCCGTGTACTGTACAAGGACTTAACCTACAGTAACAATGGACAATCGGACGGACCCAGCCCGACCTATTTGAGCCATCAGAGCCAGAAACTGACTCTGAGTCAGTCACTGATAGTGGCCAAATCATGTCATGATTAAATGCAATAACATTTGCTAACATTACATGGGCATGACAGGATGCACGATGTAAAATCACTATCAGGATTTGCACCTTCAGCAAAATGCATTTAATTGCCCAAATGTACAATATTTATAACATACATAAGCACACACTTACACTTAGAGCTTAGATCTGGCCCAAAAAAAATCAAGCCCGACCCGACCCGAGCCTAGCCCGTGCAGTGATGCCGGTAACGCGTTACTCTAATCTGACCACATTTCTCAGTGAGGAGTAATCTTAACGCAGTAATATTTCCAAACCACTAATCAGATTAAAGTTACTTATTCAAATCACTGTGCGTTACTATTATTTTTGTCATTTTCCTTTGTAAAAATATATATTTTTGCTTTCTTCTTGCGTCTCGGGGAGTGACGTCACGTGCGCGAGAACGATGGTCAATAGACTATGACCATGAAGGTCGCCTGATGATGTTCACCTGACTCAGTCCTTTCCTTCATGTCCAGAAACGTAGAAAATGAAAAGCTTGAGCTGTATAGACATGTCATGTGAAATGTCCTTGAAAGTTGCGTGCTATTTATACGCCATCCACCGAGGTCATGCTGGGTTTTCACTGGATGGGAATAGTATGAAAAGTTGTAATCTGAAAAGTAACTAGTAGCCAAAACTGGGAGGCAAATGTGTTGGAATGAAAAACGCAACTTTAGCCTCCGAGACGTAGAGGAATACAACTCGAAAGCTGCGTAAAATGGAAATACTGCGTTTGAGTACAAGTACCTCAAATTTGTATGGTACTTGCCTAAATGTAAACCTGTAGGCGAACCCCATCCAACACATCCGTTTGGCTGTCCGTCTATATGCCTGTTTGTCTGATAACACATGTAAGAGTTGTAGGAGGAAAGCCTGAGGCTTACATTGACTCATCACTCTCCAGGAATATCTGCTTGTGTGTTTATGTGTTTAGAGAGGTAGCGCTGAATCCTACGTGACGTCCATGTTAATACCCATGAGCCCTGGGGGTAGCGAAGCGTATCATGGCATGCACATACATTAGGGCTCTTGCCAGGGCAGTTTATTTGCCTGTAATGTGTTGCATTCAGTCTTCCTGGCAGGCCCAAGGCTACAGAGAGTCTGGATGTATTCATTCCTCCGGTTGTCTGTCCAGGCACGCTCCGGCTCACATTATTACAGCGCAGAACAACAGCAGCCGGAGCACTCCGTCTTGTTTATTGCAGCTGCTGTGTGAATTTTTGGAAGCAGCGTTTTTTGGGGTGATTTCATAATTTCACTTGAATTGAAGGTTTAAATGCTCCTTTATGGCTTCAGAAACTTTCAAGGGGCCCCAAAACCAATTTGAGCTCCACTTTCGACTCACATGAAACTGCTCTCTCACCGAGCCACTGTGAACATTTTCTGTCCCCCCCCCCAAAATGCTGAAGACCATTTAACCAGACCATTTGATGATGGCAACATTATGTAGATAGAGAGCCGCAGTTGTTGTGACAGGGAATGAAAGAGGAACAACACAAAAGCCTCATATTTTATTCCTCGCCGCTCAGGCTGTTCCACTCTCACAGTCGCGTCGCTCATCTCCCAAGAATTACCTCCATTATAACCAATTACCTCCTGTGATGAGATCTGTCAGGCTGGATTCGTAAAGGAAATTGATGTTTTCATTTGAGGATAAGTTTTGCCAAAGATGTCGCCTTTCCTGAAAATTGTGCTCCGTCCACCCTTTGACGGGGGAAAAATTCATGGCAGCCTCTTTTGTCTCGTGTCCTTCTGGGACACCGAGCGTTCTTCGTGGAACCGGCCTGAATACCAAGATGCGGAGGGGGCGGGGGCGGGGCGAGGAGGGATGGAGCGGAGGTGGGGAGTGCGGCTGTGCTTTGGGATGCACCTCAGTAATTAAATGCTGCTGGAGGAAAATTAATCTGCCCGTTGCCCACATTACCCAAAAACTCCTACGAGAGTTGTTTCAATGATGCAAATGACTCTTTGTTCCTCAAATCCTCCAGCCGCGGTGCATTCTTTTGGATTGGTTTTAAATATCCCACGAAGGCTTAACCCGACATCAGTCTGTCCTGTGGCTTTATCATAATTTGTCATCGTAGTACCGTTCTTTAGTGACGGTGAGAAAGTCTGTTTTTGTCCGCTTTTGTGTTTTTGATTTATGAGTTATCAGCTTGCCCAAACAAACCAAAGACCACATGTGCGTCTTTCTTTGCCAATTTGGCCATCGGGGTTGTCAAAAGTCAGAAAACAGCCTCGCCTTTGCCCGCATTACCTGCCAAAGTAAACAATTTCTGGTACTAACAGCTGCTACTGTCGCTGATGTTTAGAGGGGAACCAATTTATACATAAACACGTGTTTACAGGTCCTGGGGAGCGCTACTGCATGTAATGGTTTGGGTTTTTGGTTTGGTTATTTCTTGTTTTTTGTTTTTTTTATCCTCATGTGTTGTGTGTTGCATTCCACTTCTTGTCTTTGTTTTTTTTTTCTGTGTGCACCTGTGTTTTGTCAGTTAATTAGTTCCTGTGTTCTTTCTCTACTCGTTTTTGGTTCGTCTGCATCTCCTGTGTTCCTGTGTCTGTTCCCCGATGCTTGTGTGTCCTCTTCTGATTTGTTCCCCCTTTTGCATTTCGGACTCCGCTTTTATGATAAACTCTTAACACCTCCTGTGGGGGAAAAAAAAAGCAGCACAAAGCCTCTTTTGTGGCTCTGGAAGGAAGCTGCATGCAATCTGATAAATTGTCTCCAGTGATGTCACTCAGTGGCTTAGTTGCATTGTGGGCAGTTTAGTGGAGGCAATTCATCAGATTACATGCAGCTTTCTCTGGAGCCACAAAATGCTTTTTTTTTTTACAGAACGACTCCCGGAGACCTGCAAATATAATTTCACGGGAAAAAATGGTTAAGTGACACCTCCCTAAAGTTTAATGTTGGGATTGGCAGGATGAAGAGAGGTTTGTCAGGAAAATACATCATCGTGGCAGCTAATCTACTCAACGGTACGTAGCCCCTGATTCATGGTTATTAAACTGAGAGACCACACGTGTTTCCTGGTAACAAGTGGCAGCAGTAAGCACATAATTCACATTGTGCGGTATTATCTTCAAACAAGCTTCCAAGAATTTCCATGTGATTCAGAAGGTGTTGCACTGTTAGTAGCCATAATAGTTTGAAAGCATCACCCTCTATTACTTCATTTTTATCATCTTGTCACCCCATTTATCTCACCATACTGCCGTTTTAATCCAAATCAGCAGGTAAGCGTGACTATATTCCCATATTACATACATTTCAGTGTAAGATGTACCCATTATTAACGCCAAGCTAGTCCCTAGTTTTAACTTCAGGAATTACATGGTACCAGCTAAATAACAGCTATTTACTATCAAACAATTAGCCCACTGTTATCTTCTGAGGACTGAACTGTGATATAAAGTGCTGGAGCACACAGAATATCTGTGTTGATGGTTTTATGACACTTTGCAGAGCTCCTCTTCATCTTCCTCCCGCTCTTCATGCGGATGCTTATCGACCGCCGAGATCTCCCTTGAAATTAAAAGCGTACCCGGAGCTCCCCCCGTGATCGATCATCCTACACAAGAGCACAGGGCTGCTGAGGGTGGACAGACGGGGATTTAGGGTTTATGTTATTGGGAAAGTTCACAATTAAATGCACGCACACTCTCGGCCTGTACACACACACACACACACACACACACACACTCCTGATCAGTTTGATTAATGGGTTTGCATTGATCTGTCTGTGGATGAATGTGATGATATCTCACAGCAGGAGGTGGTCAATTATTCCCTCTTGGCAGCTCTTGTTCTCTCTCTCTCCCAGAGACTCTCTTTTTGGTCAAACTGTGTATTAGGCGACATCGACAGAGCAGAGACGCTCTTTTTATTGCCTCAGTCATTTAATTGGCCTTTTTCACCGCAGACCTTTTGAATTTTTTTTTCAATCTCTAGCCTTTGTGTGTCATCGCAGAGCGAAAAATAGAACAAAACTGAACTAAGAGCAAACTGAAACTAAACTCCTGGAAAAACTATTTTCTAAACTCTTGCGGCATTCCCAGGGTTATGTTTTAGTCATAAGCGGCTAAATCCCACAGCCTTGTAGCTGACTGCTGTGGACCTGCAATACTTTACCTGTTGCAGCCCACCAAAACAAGCCCAGTTATGTGCTGTAGGAGGGGATTTGTGGAGGGGAGAAAAAGCAATCAGTGGTCAGACGCCAGGAGAGGAGGGTGAGGGAGGAGGGAGGGGAAAAAAAAGACCTCAAGGAGTCTGGGAGAAAGGCAGAGGGAAGTGATACAGATAGAGAGAAGATGTTTAATTTGGCACCGTGTTCCTCTGAGACACTTAATCTCCTTCAATCCTTGTGGAAGGTGAAAGCAGGGTGGCGGAGGGTGTGAGGGGTTGGCTCGGGCCAAGTGGAGAAACCACAAATATCCCACAAAGGGATTGCGTGTCCTCTCATCTGGCCCCTCGGCCCCACGGATGCAGCTCTAATGCAGTCCTCCAGTGCTGTAGACGAGGGTTGACTTACTTCTACCAAAAAAAAATAAAAAAATACAAACATAAAAGTCAGTGGACTGAGGTTAGCACATCCCATAAAGAAATTCAATGTCGTTTCCCACACAGAGACTGACTCAGCAAAGTGAAAGGATTTATTGAGCTGTGGTCACGGTCCATCAGTCAAGAACTTTATTTTGGCAGCGATTTTAATGACAATCAACAGCCAATTAACAGCTAATAGCCCAGTTAAAAGTCATTTGGAAGGTAAATTAACAGTGATTAATAAGGTAGCGTTTCTCCTCTCATCTGCTGGATCGTCACCGTCTGCACCAAACCTGCGTGCTGGCATGCTGGTAGACTGATACAGTATGAGGAAGAGTCAGGGTACAAGAAGTACTCGACATTTCCTTGTGTTCTTCTCATCCTCTAAATGAGTCACTGAACTCCTGTAGATTTCATTATGGAGTGCGAGAGGCATAAGATGCATGCAGTGTCTTAGTCACATGTTGTGACAAAGGATAGGAGACTTGTGTAATTACTTTGTAAGCCAAGAAACATGGAAAACAAGACATTAAAAGAAATGTCAGATGTAGCGTGGGGAAACAACAGTGGATTCAGGTCACGCGCGCACACAGGTGATCTGAAAACAGCGTTTTAAATCAAAAAGGATCTCTGTCAAGATGAGCCTTTTGCTACCTTTTCAGAAATATTCTCAGTCTGTCAATATATCGCATGACCATCCCTGTAAGCTGCGCATGTGTGCGTCTCCATGCACCACCTCTGCCATAGCAAGTACAGAAAAACAACCAATATAGTAGGGAAAAAAAACTTTTAAGTGTAAGACATGCTGGTTCCTGGCCAGGATGCCTTCAGGAATCACTGGCATTTGGCTGTTATTTAATGGTGGGTTGTACTGAAAGAGGGACATCAGTGTGATTTAGTACTGGGCTCACAAGAGACAGGTCAAAACAAGAATGGTCCAAATCTAAAATTGAAGCAGCAGAGGTCGATGTGCTCTGATTTGCTATCCCCTGTATGGGGAAAACTGCACCACACTACACCACAAACTGATGGTGAACAAACACCTGAAAGACTTTTTTGTGGATGGTATTTTCCTTAATTTTACTTATAGAAAGAAGATAATCTGATTATTCAGTACACTCCACAGTCAGCTGCTGTCCTAGATGTTCAAGGAAGCATTTTTTTTTTTTTTTTTTACTGTCCCCAGAGACATCAGTCACCTCGAGGGCAAGAGACCAAGTCAACACTGAAAGCATCCATCGACCGTCTTTGAGACGGATAACAAAAAAAGTAAACTTTCAGAATTCAGCTGATGGTCAAAAGTGAATGTCGACAAAAAAATAATAAATAAATAAAATAAGAAGCCAATGGGTTCCTTGAAATTTTTATTTTGTAAACATCAATGCATTTTATGTTTCATGGTTAATTACCTACCAAACATACAGGTGCTCTTGGGAACCCCATCTCAATGTAGCAAAGTAGATGAACTCATTTATTCAGGGGTACTCTCTCTCTCTTTCTCTCTCTCTCTCTCTCTCTCTCTCTCTCTCTCACACACACACACACACACACACACACACACACCGAATCACACTTTGATCAGAGGTACAGTGGCATCTGTCCCATATGGTCATCAGCCACAGTGAGCTCTATTTGCAGTGGAGCATATGTGTCCACTTAGCATGGCCTGATGCTAATTTTTCTCTTGCTCTTTGATGTTACGTAACACCTCCGTGTTTTTATTTTCAGCCCAAACTGTGATCTGCTATGCTAATTTCATTGTACTGCATGACGTGTTTATGTTTTGGACTGCTATGTCCCAAAAGTCTGATAGAGGGATGCATACTGTGGAACGAGACAAGATAATTAAGCCGTTACTCATTTTCTGTAGGGGGAGTGTCTCGCATGGCATCTGCGGAGCTGGTAGGGATTAAAATCTTTGCTCATGGGCCCTTCGGCAGGGCCAGTGTGCAGTCATGTGGCTTGATCCTGGGTGTCTCTTACCCCAGTAGGCCACCCTGCCGGCCTACATGGAGCGATCAGCAGAGCTGGACGTCACGCTGCACCTGCTGCCCGGCTCCTCTCTGCCAGGGGGTATCAGTGGGGTTTATCCAGCTTGATGGAGGTGCAGATGGCCAACAAAACAAAATGCCTCATGTGCCTCTGTTTGCAAAACCACTGAGTCACACAATGATTCACAAATGACTGACTTTGACTTCTTCTGTGCCAAAGAAAGCATCTAGAGAAAAAAGACAAAAAGAGATAGCATCTGTTCATCTCGGTGAGACATGAAGTCCTTTATGTTGCCCTTTAGAGTTACAAACATTTTTATAGCTGCACATTTAACCCCTGCGTTACCCTTTTCAGTCAGCAGTCACTAAAACTGACTGTTTTATTTACTGCACAAGTCACCAATATTCATAAATACACCACATCCTCATAGACACCGAGACAACATAACCCTTGCAGCGCACCCATGACAGGCGTACAGGACTGTATACGTTGACAGTTTGGTTAGGTTTAGGCAAACATGGTCTGGCTTACATACCTACGTAACATGACTTGTAAGTTAACTCACCACTTGAGTTATGCTTCACACAATGGACATGAACAGCAGCCTCCTGGGTGAAAGTCCTGCTTGCTTGACCCTTGTCAACCCTCCGTCAACTTGTCGCTCTGTTTACTTCTTCCCCTGACTTCCTCTTTTGCTGCCGGAGAAGGAAGGTAAAAAAAAACCGTTGTCGATTGCATTTAGCAGTTTAATAGACATATATTTCCCTCGAGGAGGTGGAAGACGAGCTAAAAGACGAGTAAATATTGGACTTGATAATTTGTCACTTGCCCAGCATCAAAGCTGTTTCCCACCAGTGCGTTTTTTATAAATGTGGCACAGCAATGCGGCAAATCAGCCCCGCGATTTTTCGCCGTGTTCTCTTTTCATCCCCGTCCCCTCGTTTGCTGAACCTTTAAGCGCACTTCACGGGCAAATTTGCTCGTTTTCCGTTTTGTGAATGAGGCCCAACATGTTCCCCCTGGACCCCAACAGCCTTTCATTGTAATCCCAGCTGCTGGGTGTTCTCAAGCCAAGTATTTTCTTTGACTTGGTTTGAGTGATTGTTGTGGCGTTTGTCGTACAGTTCTGGATGCTGTGAGACCAAGCTGGTCTTTTGATTTGTTTTCTCCCATTTTGATTACACTGGTTAAACGTATATTTCAGCAGGCAGAAATCTGCTGACATCGAGGTCCGTCCCGATATTTTTTCCTGGCAGAAAAGCGGTGTGCGTGTGTTCATAACAACCCATAAAATCAGTTTTTATTCCCGTGCAAATGTTTTGTAAGTAAATCCTTGCTTGGTGCGAAAAAGGCTGCAGTGGCTCCAGATGAATGTAACTCCTGTGTCTGCTAAATGTGTAAATAAGCGTTCTGCAAGAGCATGTGAATCAATATATTTATTCATCATGGCTTGTCTTGATCACTACTTACCGTTTAGGGTAAACATGCTTTGCCTCCTTTTGTCTGCTGATGAGAACACAGAGTCTCATGCTTTTATGTGAATGATTTAGAGGCTGTGTGCTTTTTGTGAGACATCCCCCTCCCCGCGAACGGCGTCTGCTTTTGAATATAGTGCGCATGAATAATAAATGTGCAATAATGGCGTGCCCTTATGCATCCAGGAAGGGATAATCACACAATCAGAATGGCACAATGAGGGTGGATGTAGATCATCTCTATTGACTTTATGACTGTAACCTTTCCGGATGATGACTTCCATTAACAGTAAAACGGCAGAACAATCACGGACACTTCAGCTTGAATACAGGCTCGCATGACGTTTTATCGATTACAATTAAAAGGGAAATGAAGTCTTTCGGTGTCGCGGGCAGATGGAGGGTTTGCTTCAATTAAAGCCTTCATCAATTTGCGTGTCGACATAGCTCCAGACGCCAGGTTGGTAGTAAAGGAGCTATCGGTTGCAGCCGCTGTTTTTTGTCACTCTAGATGTGGCACTTAATGAAGACACCTACGCACACCTACACTCTCACACAAGCTGTGTGCACTCGAAGACATCCTCTGAGGGGGCGTGCGGCCAGAGAACAACAGGGTTCAGTAATCAAACCTGTCGACAACAACAACAACAACAACAACAATGAAACATCTGTATCGCTGTTTGGCAGAGTACGATTGAGGTTATTCTTCACGTACAGTATTTGATCGCGTTACAGTAGGGGCTGGAGACAAAGGGAGGATTGAATCTAAATATACCGATACAAATTTTGAGTCATTTGCAATAACACTTTTAGAACAGAACAGGGAAAGAAATGTCGCTGCCAGATAAACAAAAAAGTATCCTCTCTCAGCAAAGTGTTACGTTGCCATGACAACACACCTACAGCTCTTATTTATGAAAGTCATTTCGGTTGCAAATGAAACCGACGCCGCCAGAGCTAATCTTGAGAGGGTAGACGACGGCTTCTGCTGTGCCAGTGGTTTGTGTCGTGCTTTGTTGTTTTGTTTTTTTTTTAAGTTTTAAAGACTTGAAGAAAGCCGTCCATCTTCTATCTACCTGGACTCTTTCAAGCGTTTTTTTATAGCTGGAACCATGTCAGAGAGTGAATGGGTGGACCGGTATGTGGGTGAGAGCTTGCCAGGTAGAGAAAGAGATTGCTGTCTGTAGGTGGAGGTTAAATTCTGTGTTTAATGCATGAGGAGTCGGTGAGGGAGCGACAGAGAAGGGGAGAGGGAATAGAAATGAAAGGTGAAAGCGGTTCAGCCTCGCCAGAGGATCAGCGTGTGGCCCATTAGCATAGACGTGATCCAGCATGACTCCATTTGGACAGAGGTGATTGGGTGATTTTTTTTTTTCTTTCCTGGCTCCTTTATTTCTCTGCAGACTGTTTGACAACTGTACAGTTATTTTTCGGCTCTGTGATCAGTTTTGAACTGAAATATGTATAAATATACACTTTCCGCTCAAGCTAGAAGCGTTTAGTTTGGGATTTATACACCTGTCTTTTCCAACGATCAGGGGAAAACAAGAAACAGGGAACAGATACTTCACAAGTAAAAGTCCTGCGCTGAAATGTTGCCTAAGTCAAAGTATGTAAATGATAAATAAAATGCAAAGTAAAAGTACTCAAATAGTCTCTGTGACTGTTCAATCAATAGCTTATCATAACTCAGGCACTGATGTAAAGGCAGGATCGGAGGTGAAGGGTGAAAACATTTTTTAACCACTAGTCCAAACTTTAAAATTGTTACAAATAAATGACTGAAATGATTGTATTGTATGAACAAATGACTAAAACTATTACAAAACAATTGACAATTTATTTTTGACTGTGGATTCCTAGTTTCAGCTGTAAATGTATAGACTTCTGGGCGGTATTGTATTTATAATGAAAAATCGTATCTTATAAACTTTTAAGGAGTGATGGAAGTAGACTTATTAACTACTGTACCTAGGTACAAATTTAAGGCACTTGCACTTTATTTGAGTATTTCCATTTTCTGCCACTTTACAATTCTACTCCACTACATTTTGGAGGCAAATATCGTACTTTGTACTCCACTAAATGTATTACTTACTTTAGTATCTAGTTCCTTTGCAGATCTAGAGCCAAGGTACATTTTGAAATTATTAAATTAAATTGGTAATCGGTTAAAAAACTAAAAAAATGCACAAAAATTGTATTTTTGATACTTAAGTGCATTTGATATCTGATACTTTAAGACTTTTACTCCAGTACTGATAATATGGGTAACCTTCACTGTTACCCAAGTAACACAAAATATTTATTTTTTGCCAAGTATGACTTTGAGTGCTTCTTATAGCAGATTACAGCAATCTGCATTTGCTGCTGTTTGAAGAAAGTTGCTGGTTTGCTTTATGTGAAAATGTATGTTGTTTGTTTTATGCTTTTGTTTGTTTCTTCATGTATGCTGCTGTCTTGACCAGGACACTTGTAAAATACATTGGGAATTGAACTTTCCCCCAAAAAGAAGCTGTTGAATAGAATAAAATAAAAACACTCTATTTTCCTCTGGAATGTATTGCAGTAGAAGTACCGAGTAGCATAAGGTGAAAATACTCACTTCAAATTTGTAGTTGAGTATATCTACTTACCTACATTCCGTCACTGCCAAGAATGCTGTGAACCATTAAAAAAATACCAGGTGCTGGAAGAAAAAATAAATGATGGACAAAGGATCGTGAGAAGTTGAGCAGAGAGGTGAAGTGAGAGGACAGATTAGGAGGGCAGATGGGAGGAGTAAAGCATCAGTGAGGAAAGACACGGATGAGAAGGGAAGGAAGAGAACGGACAGAAGGATTTCCTGAGGACAGGGGGTGTAGAAGGAGGTGTAAATCTGCCGTAATGGGCTGAAAGAGGTCCTCAGGTGTCCATAACGCCACACGCACACACTGCTCACATACACACACACACACACACACCATGCTTGCAACTCAGGGGGTGAAGTTAGACCAGTGTGTACTTGTGTGTGTGTGTGTGTGTGTGTGTGTGTGTGAGTGTGCTCACGGTATGTGGCTGTAAAAAGTGCATGGAGCTGGAGGGGAGGATCTGCAGGAGGTGTGTTTTATGAAAAAAAAAAAAAAAAAAAAAGACAAGGAGTGTTTTATAGGCTGGCACATTAATGAGTCTTAATGGGAGATGTGTGATGACAGATAGCTGGATGGTGCATTAATGCTGAGGAGTCAGATGTGCCTCTTTTTATCACTTTGCCTCCAGCATCAGTTATCTACAGTCTCTGTTCTCTCACCGTCAGAAGAGGAAAAGAATATTTCCAACACTCTTGTATTGTACTGTATATATAATCTGTGAGGACAGCCTTCTGTTCGGCGGTAGACCTTTACATATGTTATCCATTATGCTAATGTGGCCTTTGTTCAGTGAAATCTTTCTGAATGAAAATACTACAGAGGACAAGGACAGAATTTCAATCACTCGCTAATTGACAGAAGATTAATGAGAATAATAATATTATTATGTTTATTGACGTATTCATTGATTTTATAGATAGAGCTCTTTGTGATGTTTACCTCTGGCTTGCAGTGACTGAGGATGCATTGATCTGGAGTGGTTTTTCAATAAACCGACAGGTAAGATGGACTGACTGGGCTGTGAGGATTTGATGATGACGATGATGAAAATGAACTGTAGCTGTAGTTAGGCGCTGGAGGGTTGGGCAAGGAAAGCTACAAGCACACAATACAAAGAGATCACAGCAGCGATCTGATTTGCGAGAGGGGGCCTACAAAAAGTGATTTTATGTACATCATAAAGTGCAAATAATGTTGCGTTCAGGTCAAAGTCAGAAGTTGGAATTTCCAACTTCCTAAGGGGTTCCAGGAACACAACACTAGAAGTCTACAAAAAACTTGGCTGACTGTGAAAAAATGATGTCACAGATGCCTTTAAGCCTTTATTTATTCTGATAGACAGCTTTGAGAATCAGACAGGAGATGCAGGAAAGAGAGTGGGGTGGGGGGCATGCAGACATGGGTGAGGAGTACAGCCTCTCTACACAAGGTGCATGCTCTACCAGGTGAGCTATCAGGCTACCCATGATACTAATATGAATCAGGAGACAGATTCTGAACGCTAGTTTATTAACTTTTTTTAATGTGATGTTGAGTCTCATCCACAGATTGTCAAATACTGTCTACTTTGGGGTAGTCAGGTACTACCGACTCAAAGTGTCTTTATTTGATGATAATAATTGACAATCAACTATATTTCTCCCGGAAGTCATATTTTGTTGCTTTATCAAGCCTTTTTTTTTTTTTTTTTTTTTTTTTCCAATTTTCCACAACATGTTCAGCCCTGGCTCACCTCCCATTCAAAGATGGATGGCTTTATAAGATGTAGAGCTCAGAGCCAAATGATACATATTTATAAAAGGTCACCGATACTTTTCTGAGGCATCCTGCCTTATCTTCCGTCTTTCTTGTCCTTAACCTCGACGGCACGGCTCGCCTCTTCCTCTCCTCTTCTTCTTTTCTTTTCTTTGAGTTCTGCCCCAAAAAATGTCTGAGTCACAGTTGGCGTTCTGCTTTAAAAGTCTATTGTCAATGAGATTTTCAGCCCCTCTCTTTCTCTCTCCTGGCTCGCTGATTCCCCATTCTCTCTCTTTTGCTCTTTCATCTTTTGTCGAACTCTTCCTTTCATAACACCGTCGCACTGGTGTGCGCCTCTTTTATTCCCTATGTGAAGTGGTGCGTGTGATCAGTGTCACAGGATCTCACGGGATCACGCACACTGTGAACAAACAGAACCAGCAAAAACAACAGCAACAACAACAACAACAACAACAACAACAACAACATAAAAACGTGCGCGCGCAAGACTGCTCATCACCGTTTGTGATGGGATTCATGTTATGTAATTCTCAAAGTGACAAAATGGTGACACTGGGAAAAATGTTTGCCTTCACTTATTTTCTTTTTATTTTCTACCTAATTTTCTACCATCCCCTCTCCGTGTCACACAGTCCCTTTCTCTGTCTCCTCCACTCTCTTACACACAAACAATCCGAACCATGCAAGGAGCCCTTTGCCTTGTTTCAGAAATTGCTGTCATGGGCAATCAGAAAAGATGAAGAAAGAAAACATGACCTATTTTCGAGTTGTGATTTGAAAGCTTTTTTTCCCCCCTCTTTCATGGATATTTCATTATTTTCATGGAAGGGAAAAGGTGCTGTGTGTGTTCGCGTGTTGCGGGGGGGATCTTGATCGCAGTGCATGCATGAGTCATAAACCAGTTTAGAGGATACTGAAAAATTGTAGATGGTCGCTTTTGTTCAGAAGAAAAGTCTAAACGGGGAAAGTATGAAATGTGATGTTCCTTCCTAGGTGTGTGTTTTGGTTTGTGCCTGTAGGCAGCCAAGACTTTTTAAAATGATGCTCTTTTTTTAATTTAATCATCACGACACAGTGAAAAGGAAAGAAATCTTCTCCCTTAGACATTGCTTTGCAAAGAGTAACACCCGTAATATGTCCTTGGTGAAATGTGCTGATACGGGTGTTCGCTGCATTAGGTGAGAGA
Source organism: Sparus aurata (assembly GCF_900880675.1). Lineage (NCBI taxonomy): Eukaryota > Metazoa > Chordata > Actinopteri > Spariformes > Sparidae > Sparus > Sparus aurata. Next base: position 8,402,691 of record NC_044201.1, on the reverse strand, counting down.
AATCTACAGTGCAGACTGACTCCCTCGGATGTGCTGCACCATTAGACAGAACCGATAACAAGCAAATGTTATCCGAAGTGAAATGAGACAGTTCTGGTGACAGCAGCTGCAACACACACTAGCATCTCTGCATTTTACGGTTCAAAACATTTTTTTTATTCATAAATCGTATACAGTAATGTGTGAGAACCACTTTATATTTAATTAGAAATGTATAATTTAACAAGAAATAACGACATTTAAAAACACATTTATTCTTTAAAATACCTGTGTTGCCATATCCTGATATTTAAAAATGGAATATTGATATAACATTAAAGGGTAACTCCACTTTGGGTGTCCTGCTGCATATGTAAAAAAGTATTATAAAGCCTTTTGTGGCTCCAGAAGAAGCTGCATCAAACCTGATGAATTCCCTACAGTGAAGTCACTCAGTGGCCAATTTTGCATTGTGGGTAATATAGACACCAGGTTTCGGATAAACAATCCCCTGATCTGCGTTGTACTCCCATAACACTGTTGGAATAATTGAAGACAGCTTAAAAACAAAATATCAAAATCGATACAGCAGAATCAGAGGAACCACTCTTTTAATTACATGCGTTCTTCTTCCTTTTCAAAACCTGGCATCTACACTACCCACAATGCAACTGAGTGGAGGGAATTTAATTTCCTCTGGAGCCACTAAAGGCTTCACACTACTTTTTCTCATATGCAGTAGTACTACCCGTGACCTATAAACACACTTAAAGTGTAAAATTGGTGGAGTTACCCTTTAATAATACAAACCTAGAAAAATATCCAGTAAATAAATCATGTTATGCACCTTGACGCTGGTTGCCACCTGCCATAAAACAGAAGCAAGACGAGGAGGAGGCAGTAACCAGCTACTACCAACAGAGCACACCAGGGCACTTTTCCTGCCACATTTTCTTTTCATGTGTCTCTTTGATATCCAGCTGTAATGTCTGTGAAATTTCTTACTTTTGTGAAGTAATTCTCTTAAACATTTTTATTTCCATTCCCATTATTCCACACGCTGTCTGCACTAACATAAAAGTCTTATCACTTAATTGAATTCCAGCAAAGTTATATTCCATTTTTAACCCACGCACCCACATTCTGGAAATAAACAGCATCCGACAGATTTCCTGCTTTATCTGGATATACTCCAAAAAGATGACACAATAAGATAGTGGATTAATTGTTGAGTGGATCATTGTAATTAATTAGCTACAAATTTCACAATAAAAGTTTATATATATATATAATGCCAAAAAAACAAACTGGCACAAGCTTTTCAAGTGTGACTACTTGGTGGTTTTCTTTGACCTTCATGATGATAAAGTGAGGATCATCCCACTTTGGACTGTTAGGCGTACAAAACAAGCAATTCACATGAAAACAAGACATTCAAATTGACATAATCTGCAGTTACAGTATTGTATTATATTAAATGAGTATAAGGAGTACAGCAAAAACTATGAAAAACACACATTATGGAGTTCAATTTCAGCCATGTACACATTAGAAAGCTCATCAGGAGCAAACACAACACTGTAATGTCTGAATGCAATCACTGAAAATTGCCCTGAAGGAGCTACCACTGCACACACACACACACACACACACGCAAAACAAACTGTCATGCATATAAATATAAAGTAGACATTTCTGCTCTCCATCCCCCCTGAGACACTTGAGGCAGATAAGTGCAGCAGCGGCTCAGATGGGATCTTTGAATTTATGGGTTCAGTCCTCATCTCCACACAGCCACATTTCCCTGGCCCTCTGGAAAAGCACTGTGCGTGCATAGATTGCGTATGAGTGACATTTCTGGGCCATTAACACCCATCGCCATTCCCGTTCGACAAATCCGGCGATGAATTTTACCGAAGTCAATCTAGTAACCTGACATTTGAGCCTTCCGCTTAATGCAAGCCCCCGCGGCTTTGTCCTCTCGTGAAAACAATGGAACATGAAGCAGAGTCTGATAATATTAACCTTTTGTTAAGCAATGAAGAGGGAGAGCTGCTCCTAATGTTGTCTTAGCCATTCATTCTTCAGACTTCCTTTCTGAACCCGTTACATGTTGGCAGCCGCGGCCCTCATTACTGTAATGAGAGGGACTTCATGTGTTATGTAAGACCACGTCAATGAGAAGCTCAGTTAGATATGTGGCATCTCATTTGGAGTCCGAGGAGTACATTTTATTAGAGTATATCTTTCGGGTTGGAACATTACTCCTGCCAGGTAGAAAAAAAAGCAGTGCTGGAGAGCCCTCCATAAAAGTATAACAGCCGAGGAAGGAGCAGCGTCAGATCGTTTTTATCATTTTACGCTGACGTGAATGGATATCCTGCGAATTCAACACACTTTCATGAAAGCAGACCTGTCTGAGGGTAAAAGTCATTCAGCTAAGATGCTGATCAATCATCTGAATGTTCTTTTAGGCCCTCCTGAAAGAATTTATCAGAGGCACCAGTTTCCCAAATATTTGCTTTGAAAGAGGGATAGTGATGATGAGGAGGACAGGAGGCGGAGACAGCCAGCATTGACCTGCGTTATTCATTTTCCAGGCTCGATCTCAGTTTATCATATCTGGTGTGCATTTGATTGAGCTGACATCTCTCAGACTTTGGCAGCGCCCACATAACAAATAATACTCACTACAGTACGTAATGTTTTACATGATTTATGCCTGAACAGGGAACTGTGCAGATCTTTTGTGTACAGCGCAAAATGTACATGTCATGGCTTGGGTTTTTAGGTATTTCCTGTTTTATTTGATAGATTATAACATTGTGCCATGTGTCACTTTACACTTCCTGTCTTTGTCTTTGCTCCTGCCCCTTTTCCTGCTCACCTTTCTTCATCACACCCTGTGTATTTTAGAAAGTGTTTTTCCTTCATTCTTTGTTGGTTCATTTGTGTTTTGTTGTCTGTTCCCCGGTCTTATGTTCTCCTCATGTCTTTCCTCCATTGCCGCCCGTGTTCCTCCTGTCTCCTTGGTTTGTACCGGATCTTTTTGTTTTTTGTCTTGGATTCCAGTTGTTTTGCCAGATTTTTATTGCCTGCTTTTTGTTTTGTGGAATTCAGCTGTATTTTATTAAAGCTCGCCTTTTGTTTTTCTACCTGCCTGTCTCTGTGTGTTTGGATGCCTTTTTGGCCATGCCTAACACTTAGCAATAGACATTTATCCACCCTGGTGGACACACAGATCAGTGTGAGTGTCCTTTGGGCCCATTGGTTATGCATATTAAATATGAACCCTGCAGAATGCAACAGGCTCCGTTGCATTCTCTTGAGATGGACAACATAAAAAAAAAAAAACAACATTTTGGGAGGTTTTGGGAAGATTGACCAGAAGTTGTTCAGGGTTAGAAACACACTCTTAGTCTGATGAACGGGGTCTTTGCATTTGCCTCTTTACCTGTAATTGATTTCTCTCCACTTGGTTCAAATAGTCAAGCTTGTATCTGATCTTGACATAGCACCTTTTATAATTTGGCATTGTGTGAACCTAACCTTTTTCTTGCACCTTAACCTACCACTCACTCTCTTTTCTGAACCCCAAGCCTTTAATTTACCACGACTTAAAGATCACCCTTTTTCTTGCACCTCAACCGACCTTTTTCCTAATCATATCCTTTTAATTCAATACTTATTTTGTTTCCCTTTTTAATTAGGGCCTGAGGGTATTAATAAGCTGTGCCCAATATAAGAAAGAACAAGCAATTGTACAAATGTATCACTCTCAGAGTTCATTACAGTCTCCTACCCTCACCTGAGCCACAGAAACGCTATGACGTAGACGTCTCCTGTGACATCTACAGCAGTGATGATCATAGTTCAGATGTTGTAGACAATGAATAAAATGATAAAAGTCTGATCTTGAGGACCTTATATGGAACTGTATAACATCCAAACCCAGACTTTAGAAAGTTTGATAGTAACTTACAATGATCCATTATACAAAAGGCAGCCAGCTAATATAATGTAAAATCCATTTTTCCTGATGATTTTGGAACAGTGAACTGTGATACCAATGCAGCACGCTGAAAGCAAAAAAGAAAGAAAGAAAGAAAGAAAGAAAGAAAGAAAAAAGAAGGAGAGGTTGAGAAAGTGTGTGTGTTTGTGTGTGTGTGTCTGTTAAAGCAGGTGTAGGAGAGAGGTGGACTGATGGGGTTTCCCTCTCTGTAGTCTGGCTGCAGACCTTTTTGTATAGCCCTGGGTCCAGAGCCTCGTTTGTCATGTGGACAGCTCTGCCTAAGGCTCCGATACTCCTGTGTGTGTAGGTGTGTGTGTGTGTGTGTGTTTGTGTGTGTGCGCGCGCGCGCGCGCGTGTGTGCAGGCATGACTCTGAAGGAAGAGCATTTGCATATCCCGGCATCCTCCGGCTCTCTCTCAATCGGAAGATTTTGTTTGAATAATGCAAGTTATGAAAGATGAGATTCATTCATGGCCAAAAATAGCACGGGCGGAATGAACCTCCCTCAGGTGTGACTGTGCGCGTATGTTCGTGTGCGCGCGCTCGGTCTGTGATGTTGTTTGTGAAAACCTATTACAGCTGATGGGCCGGAGTGATAGCCTGCTCACAGCTTTAGCGGCTGATGAGTGTGTGTTCGTGTATGTGTGTGTGTGTGTGCATTATGCATGCATCACGATCTACGGCGATAGCCTCGGGTAATTAGAAAAATGCTATCGCACTATTCGCCTGCAAAATCAATTTGTCAACGTTCCTTTTGTGATCAAAGCGCAAATCTCTTTGCATATAAATGTACAGCATTAACATTAATAGTCCTGAATGTTGTTGTCTCGCTCTGTTTCAATATACAATGCTTGTTTGTGTATGGTTGACTCAGTGCTGTTCTATTATTATCTACTACCACGGGGCCATCTTTAACGTTGGGTTGCACAATCTCAGTGGGTATCTCATGTGTGTGTGTGTCTGTTTGAGTGTGTGATATTCATCAAGTGCACCAACAGCGTCCTCCTTCGGGCCCAGTGTCAACAAAGACTATCAGGGTTGGCCCAGTGAAAGATGCACCTGGGTGTGTTTTTTTTCCCTCCACAGTCACAACGAGGAGGCCTGATGTGTTCGTCTGCCACGACACAACGGCGTGCGCATCACAGTGTGTGAGCCTCGCACCGTCGCCCTCAAAAAGAAATACATTTCACACTCGCTGTTACCTGCGTTTCTTGCCCCTTCGAGATGGATGACTCCTCATACTCCCACCGCTGCCTGTGCAGGGGGGGTGTGCGCTCATGTGCGAGAGGATGTGTGTGCTCTGCATGTGTGTGTGTGTGTGCGGGGATGGGGGGCAGAGCGCATCAGAGCAGCTGAAATCATTCACTTTGTAAGACGGCAGGATAAGTGCAGAGAGAGTAGATTTTCACATTTTCTCCTTCCTTGTCTCAGTCTGGTCCTATTTTTAGGCCCCGTGTTCTGTATTGTGGTTATTAGACCAACAGCATGTGAAAGCGTTTCAACACAATAGCCCGGCAATGACTCCTACTTTTTTTAAACTTCAAATAGACCCGATGAATGGTTCCGTATCCCGGGTTGGTGAAATAGCCAATTTTCCTCGGGTCTGATGCAGTTTATTTAGTTCCCTTATGATAAATGTGGTAATACTTTATTTTACTGGCCAAATGTTCTAATAATAATATTCTGGGAATTACTGCATATGTTGGGCCGAAACAAGCTGAAAATGAAGCTACAATGACTCACTTCAATTCAGTGTTATGCTGAGCAGAAGTTAGTCAGAAACCAGTTGGAGGGTATTAAAGAAATTAGCAGCTACTTACCATATGCTTATTGGAAAATCTTAGCATATTAATGTAAGTCATTTTTTTTTTTTAAGTCGAACATTGTGGTAATTTTGTTTGCGATTTCAATGAAATTTGTCATAATTTACTTGGCGATTGCCACCTACTTACCATGAAATTTGAGGTGCTGTAAAATTAAGTGTCACCACGAAAATGTATGATGTATTAAGGGGGCTCTGTGGACCTGCTGTGTTGTGCTGGAAGCAGGTTATTAAAGCAACATTATGTAGAAATTGGCATGTTGTGTGATCTGGCATGGGCCTGTTGCAGCATGGTCAGCAAGTTTAACCTGGTCTGTAACAATCTGTCAGATGTAATGCAGGTGATAACTTCAAACAAAACTCATTACGTCATAACAATGTTGTGTTGAAAGCTTGTATGTTGAAGTTAACATGTAAAGCCGTGATCCTGCCCTCTCACTGAAGTGACATAGTGCAGACACAAGTGACAGGGGGGCGGAGTGGCTGAGACAGAGACACCATTCATTCTACTACGAGACACTGTACCATCAACATGATTTTAAAGGTGTTAGTTTAAGCTCAGAAAGTTGCATAATGTTGCTTTAAGTGAAGTTAAGGTCACTGTGTTTCTCTTGGTGGACTTCATTTCTAAACTAACATTAGCTACTGTCGCTCTCTGTTAGCTGAGCAGAGGGAGGCACTGGAGAACATGCATGAAGTCACATCCTTTGGCTGTCGCAGAAAAGTCTGGCACAATAAAAGCCTGTCTCATATACAAGCCCAAATACAGGCTTGCTTCTCTCTGCCGCTCAGCTAAGTAAAAATAAACAAAACATACATGAGGATTTGTGATATTTCTTGATTTTCCATTTTATATTCCCTGCCATGCACTGGAGAAAATATCGAATGTTTCTCCCCCAGAACAGCTGCCAGCCCCCTCCTACACCGTAGGTGACTTTATTACTTGGTAAATTGTTGTATCAGTAAACACATCACATAAGATTTGTATTGATTTTTACAGCAGTATTCGCTGCATGTTCTCATGTCCCTTTCCTTAAACTTTTATTTCATAAGAGAGTTTCACTTGGAAGGTGTTCCACCTGCAGACTGTCATGTCTGAAATAAAAAAAAAAAAAAAGTGAAATGTGGCGGAAGCATCAATATTTCAACCTTCTTCATGCGGTTCATGCAAAGTGAATGACTCGGAAGCTCTGGAAAACACATGCTGAAGGCACAGGCTGTTTTCTTCACATGCTGCGGGTGTCTAGCTTAGTTTTATCCATAGCTCGCGAAGGAGGCAACACAACAAGGCCTTCTGTATAAATAGACTGCAGGTGAATAACCTCTCCTGCAGCCTTTTCTCTCCATCCACCCCCTGTTTCCGCTTACAACTTCCAGCTTGCGGTTTTGTCTTACAACCTATTCATATCATAGAAATTTGTGCTGAATTTAAGTGGTTATCCCGTTAGGCTGGAACGCATTCTAAAAAAATCTATGAGAGATATGGCGTAAAATGTGCAACTCATCAGCCGAGCCGACGGACTGTGTTGCTGTCTTCTCTCCTGCCGCGGCTCTTAACGTAGCCTGACAAGACCCCCCGCCCACAGCAGTTACTCGGCTGTGGACTCACTCTGGAAGCGCATGAAAGTTTAAAATAGAGTGCTGTTAGTTGTGGAGAAAGAGCAAGGAACTGCTGCAGCTTAGTTTTTCCAAGAGCATAAAATTATGTAAAGCTGTATTTTTGCGTGCCAAGTGCTTTCAACCTAATGGTCTGACATCGACTTTCCATTTAAGGAGAAAGTGGGGAAAATGTTAAAAAAGAAAATATCCCCTTTTGCTTTGCTCATGTGACCTAAATCTGAGCTCAAACGTTCCTCTGATGTGTCGAAGAACACTACAAATCTTTTCGCGAGACCCTCTTGATCTTGTCCTCTAGCAGAGTGATTGATCCTTTTATCAACAAAGGCTTAAGCTTTCGTCTCTGGTGACCTATGCTTTACATCCTTTGTTCATACAGCGTGTAAGCCTCGCAGGCAGGCTCATGGTTTGAATACAGATGAACAGTTCAATAACGCAGCCCGCTTCAAGTGCATAAAGTAGACATCCATCAACTTTTGTTTCCCCAACTCATGCAGAGACAGACATCGATTAGATTAAGGTTGAAATGGAGAGTTAACCGTCTGACCTCATTGCCGCAGCATCTCATGAGAATACCGGATAGAGCAATGAACTTCAGTCCGGGAAGACAAAAATTAGGCAAAAAAAAGAAAGAAAGGAGAAGATGAAATGTGAGTGTTGACAAGACAGGAACTGAAGGATGCCATGAGGTTTTCCACACCGATCTCAGGGGTTGGTAGCTAATTAATCTCTCAGCAGGAAAGAAACGTCAAAGCATCACACAGAACCGAGACGGAGGAGGTGGGTACGACATCGACAGGGAAAGAGGGGAAACTGCAGAATATAATGAGGGGGAGAAAACAAGTGAGTGACGAGCGGTGCGGCTGAGATGACGGGATGTTGTTTTCTGAGACGACTCGTATCTTGTCATGACGGCGGATCGTTAACGGTGGAGAGCAGCTGGATAGGTGATGTAAGAATCAATCAAAAAGATTGCCTCGGGTGATCTGTACCTGAGAGCGTCCGCAAGTTGTGTTCCGGAGCATCATTCAACAGCAAAGTGCACTGTCAAATCAATTGTGTTATGAGCAGTGGGGGACTCGGGATGTTTGAGGTGGCAGGGGCGGAAAATATAAAATGGGCACCACCTGGATGTGGTGGAGCACCAGTGTGCAGAGAGGGCACTGGAAGGGCACCCTAGAGGGCACTTTAGCAGTGTTTTTTTACAGCAACATGTCCACCAGTGGTTACTTTTACAAGTGCTGCAGCTCAGTGGTGGACTACGAGGGCCAGAGATGCAAAAACTGCTTTATTTCAGATAAAAAGTATGAAAACTTCAACTCTGTGTGACACAAAGGTAACAAACCATTCAACATCAAGTTTTCTTCTCAACCCGGAAGGGCACCCAAGAGGGCACTTCGACATGTTTTCTTGTACAATGAGGGCACTTTATCATGTTTTATCAATCATTATATATACAAGGCCTAGTCCACACATACTCGGGTATGCTTGGTCCAGACTAGTGTTTTAGCACCATCTCCGAAATTATCTCTGTTCACACTAATCACCTAAAATAATGCATTTCTCATGTCCATTCACAGGAAGCAGATTGTGTACTCTTGTTGGTTGCTTGGTTACAGAAAACCCTGAATGAGGCGGGGGAGCATGACTGCTACTTCTATCTTCTTGCATAACTTCCGATCAAAACATTTTCCGCACCAGCGTGTTGTCTCTCTTCTCCATCATCCAGATTTAGAGTAAGGGACGACAAGATTTTCCTGCACAAATTTGCAATTTTGCGGAGCTCTGCCCTCCTCGCAAGGTTTGCCACGTCCGTCTAGCTTTTCTCCTGCATGGCTCGTGTGCGGTGAACAGTGTCGGTGGTGGGAGAATCACCAGCAATACTCTTGGTAATATTAAAAAACACAGGCCCAAACTCAGGACAACCGGGATCTGCTTCCACACAGCGGGGAATATTACATGCATGTCAGGAATGGGTCTTCCTTATATGTGACCTGTCACCCCAACTAATAGAGTCCGTTAATGATGTGACCCTTAGCCTTGGCGGTAATGGTGGGTTTGTACAGTAGGTAGTAAGCTACTTTGCCAGACTTGCTAATGATGATACGCTAATGATTGTGGCTTTCACAAGAGTGGACAAACACACTGTTTAATCAATTCCTCACACTTTTGGACTTGTGTTTTTGGTTTTGTAACAGTTAACCCCCTGAACTAATGCCTCTAAACTCTACGTCCTGCTACAACTTGACAGTCGTTTTGGGGTGGAGGTTACGCTGCCGCTGTCGACATGAGAATAAGATTCACCTCCGTGTTGTCAAGACACCGTCAGCTTTAGCCACGGTGTTAGTCGAGGAGGTTTACTGGTGCAGCACTCCCGGCACAGAGGTTTTTCCATAAGAGACAATCTGCAGAGTCATTTCACCGCTTGTGTAATCTAAGGATTGCTCCCGCGGTGCACGTAATCTAAATGTGAGTGTTTGTCAGAGTATGTGCTGGAGTACTGGCACGTTAGAGACTGCTGGACACCTTACCCATTATCTGTACAGTGCAGTAGGTGTCATGGACACTACAAAACACATGACAAAGCACTTCAAGCCAAAATGTACCTGTTGATCATTGGCGGTACAAAGAACAATATGTTTGTGAGGGACAACATGTTCCTTTCCTTGTTTCTTATGTTTAAGAAGTGGTATCATTGTTTTTCTGCATTGACTTTGCAAACTCCTGTGTGTGTGTGTGTGTGTGTGTGTGTGTGTGCGCGCGCGTGTTTGTCTGTATGTATGGAGGTTCACCCTTGTGTGATAACTCCAAATGATAACCTTCCATTTTCAATCAAGCTGATCCCATTAGCGCCGAGTGCGATAAGTGTAGCTAAGCCCTGGTGTGTTTTGCAGGGATTTGAGCTTCGGGAAAAAAATAATTAGAGATGATTACTGTGTACCCACACAGGCGACGTCCCATCATCCTTTACTTCCAGTCAGGAGGCCCCAGCTCGCTTCCTTTGTTGAATCCTCTCTCTCTTGCACAATAAGATAAAGCTTGACTGAGATTACTTTCATGTCCAATTTTCCTTCACCTAAGATCATTGGCTGAAAATGGGTTTGTTGTTGCTCTCTTTGTTTTTGTGCTGTATTTGCTCCTCGAAATGATGGGAAAAAACATTTCATGTTCCCTTATTCCGTTCCTTATAAAACTATTCTTGGCCGCCGTCCCACTCTTTCTCCATTTCCTCCTCAATTTCACTCTTTAAAGCCATCAGAACATCCTTTTTCTTTGTTCTTTTGCTCATTTTCGGAAGCCTGCGCTTGAAGGTATGGGTGATGGACAATTTCCTCTTGTCTTTTTCTTTTGGATCAGATACCAAATTTCAAAGGAATATTCTAAGATCTCCCTGCTCCCTCTATGCTATTTTTTCTCCTGCCAAAGGCAAAGAAAACAAACAATACAAGGTCATAAATCAGTAACTGAGAGGCACCATGAACTGTATATTGGACGGTATATACATGGCTTAAAGATGGCTCAGAGAGAGAAGATTGAAATTGATTGTTAATGGTTAAGATCCTCATCCTGCTGCTGCGTAGTGGTTATTGATCAGGCGCTGTATTTTTTGCCCCTGGGGTGCTATCTTTGACTAGGGATGTTCTCCTATGTAAACTCAAAGCAGCAACACAGTGTGTGAACATACACACAAGCGCATAGTTATCGGGGATCACATGTGCTGTGTGCACATGGAAAATCCTACATCATCTGTAAACCCACGGGAGATCCCTGTGAGAGCGATCAATACAAACCTGTAGTTGAGTCTTAACAGTCTTTCTCAGGGCACAGCAGGGCAGACGGAAAGCACCGAAACACAGAGTGAGGGAGAAGAGTGACAATGAAATGCTCTCAGTGGCCTTTTAACAACTTTACCAAGAGAAACAGTTAAATATTCCACCGCTGCGATGTTCCAGAGAATTCTGATAAATTAGTCCCTTTTCGCCAGGAAAAAAAAGGCCAGAGAGAGTCCGTGAACGTGCTTTATCCAAAGGCCAGTGAGCACATTTAGCGAGTAAATACCATGTGTAAAGGCTCTACGTCGTGCCCCTGTACCTCTGCCATGCCATTTCAGTCCTGAGGAAGGGGGAGGAAATGGGCCCATATTTCCCCTCAGGCCACCGGGAGCTGGCAGATTGGTCAGGTGACTCCGTGATTGACAACGTAGCGGGCTTGCCCCGCAGACAGCCAGACAGCCCGGAGGAACGGGAGGCGATGGTTCTAATAGCTCAAGTGGACAAAGTTGTTTCCTCCTGACATTTACTCGTATTTGGATGCTTGTGTGAATACAGTCCCAGAGACAATTCTACTGCTGTCCAGATCTTCTTCTATCTGTCTTGTTGCATATGGATGCATTGACTGCTGAGGGAGCTAGTTTCAGATGACACAGTCGTATGCAGGACAAGAAAGAAATATATGTGGGATTCAAGTTGATTATAAATGTACTGCGCCGATGTGATCTGTTTTATTCATTCATACTCTATGACAGTGTCGGTCTGTCAGACTTCTCTGAAACTACTGGATCTATACTGCTGTTATTGTGAAGTTTTTACCATTAGCCTTCGACTCAAAGTTTAGAAACACTCTTGATTGTGTCTGGATCACTTAATCCGCACGCTCAGTTCACCAGTTTGCAAACAAAGTTAGAGGACCAGAAAACCTCTTCAACTAAAGCCAGGACGAGACAAGAGGATTCTCTTTATCCGCACAGATCGGGACTGGCTGAGCTCCAGCCTCAACAAACCACAGCCATCCCTCTCTCTGTGTTTCACAGGCCAGTGACCAGCCACCACTTTCATCTGTGAAAGCAGCTGTTATCCGTTCCCCTCATCCCACTCTTCTTCATCCACAACCCCATTCTCTCCGTGTATAATAGTCTCCTCTCCTCCGCACGATATGTAGCTTCCCTCTCCTACAGCTCGTTTATCAAGAGGAGGGGGAAGCCTCCACTCCACGGGCTTCCCAGGAGAGGCGAGGGGAGAGAGGAGAGCTGTTGATCGGACACAGGATGGTGGACTTCCACTTCAGGGTGGTTGTGGTTAAGCCGAATAAGGAATGCAGAGACAGATGCTCAAAATATGCAGAAGTACTCATACATGTAGGAAATGCAAATGTCTCCCAGTGACCCCTTGTATCAATGCCTAGAGAAGTGTATCATAGTACAGTGGACATTACACTGAATCCTCTTTGTGTGTATATATGTGTTCATTTGTTCCCTGATTTGTGTCTGCTTGTGTATTTTTAGCATTCATTTGGGAAGTTATTACTCATTTGCTTGTTTGCATGTAGTTTTCTTGGTGTTCGTGTTTCTTTCCATGTATTTTGGTTGGTGTATTGGTAGTCTAGGGGTGGCTGTGGATCGGGGTAAACCCATCGTCCTGTTAGCAGAAGGTCGCTGGTTCGATTCCCCTGGTCTGCATGTCAAAGTGTCCTTGGGCAAGCTACTGAACCCCAAACTGCTCCTGATGTGCTGGACTGCACCTTTTAATTGCAGCCACCGCCATCAGTGTATGAATGTATGAATTACTGTAAGTCACTTTGGACAAAAGCGTCTGCTAAATGCCCTAAAATGTAAATGCAGAAATTAAGTCTCTCATAGGATTAATTCTCACTCTGGTATAGTAGATTTCTTGGGTGTTGCTAAGCCCAGGATGCCCTGTGCCCTGCAAAATAGTATCAGGGGGAGCTGTTTTGCACATGGGGAGGTGAGCCCTGGCATTAAAATGGCTATATCCCTGGAAACAGAAAAATAAGAGTCAGCCTCTTTAGGTTTTTACCTTACGCAACCAGGTTAGGATTAAGGGTAACTCAAGGCGGAGAGCAGAAGGGAGGAGAAAGTAGGCACCCAGTGGCAAACTCTGTGCATCCGGTGAGTCAGACAGGTACATTGTTCACTCTGCCCTGTGTTTAAAGCTCACCCTTAATTAGCAATTGGATTGTTTGCACCTGTGCTGTCTGATGGATTTGACAGGCATTTTGCAAGGATCAATCTCTGCAAGACCTGCAGTGGCAACAGGCCTGTGGGAAAGTTGGAAAGCAGCATCAGTATGGAGGGATGCAGTAACTTAGTGTTATACCAATTTAAAGTTGCCCTAAGCATTGTAAAGGCCACGCTATTTGTTAGGAAACTATTTACAGCCGGCATGGAGCAAATTTAACATTTATCTGGAGTCTTATTTGTGGCCTCCTGACAAATCTATCGACTGTTCTTTTAGCTTTGTTTTGTTCTCCGCTTACTCCAGAGATGAGTAACCAGCTCTTTTACTTGCTAAATGTTGGCCCGCAGCCAATCAATACGTTCATCCGTCTGCCGTCTGGTGCTGATCAAGGAGTGTACATTGGGTTTATGTATTTTTTGCTGACAGCTGCTTGCTGCTGCTGGAAACAGGGTCGGTGAGAGGCTGAACAACGATGTAAATCTGCAAGTCACACAGCCAAAACAAAGAGCTAAGAGAGGCACTCACTGTAAATCTTCAAAGTTGGAAGCTAGCTGCTTTGGTTTGTTGCCATGAGACAAAATGATAGTGAGAGTCTTCAGAGTATTCAGCGATTTGGCATCAGGTGGTATTTTCATGTGCCCCTCAGGAAAACCAACCTTAGGTTAATCTCAATCCCCCAGGAAGAGCTCTAGGCATTGAAACCAACGTTCGTAGTGGCTAAACCGTGTAATTACATCGCCACGTGATGCACTGGGTCCCAAAAAGACTTTTCCCCCTTTTTTTGCGACACAACCCTTGCTAAATGATTCATTCCACTGTCAGAATTTGAGTCCTTAGGTCCAATAAAAGTCTAGATGAGCCACGCAATTAAATGATTTTATCCCCACTCCATTTAGCCGGGCGCTATACAGGAAGCTAGCCGGCTCGGTTGGCTCTATGGGCTGCACAATGCGGGAACAGTCGAGTCATTTTGGCTTCGTGTGCCACTGAACAGCTTTCATAGAAATTAATTGGACTCAGCCTCCATGGCTGTGTCCGGGTTGTCCTTGGTTGATCCGCTGCCTCCGAAATCCGAAAAACGCCTCTTTGCCAAAACACATTTTAAAAGATACAAAACCTTTTGCAAAAAAAAAACCTGTTTGCATTGTCATCTATAAACTTGTTGAATACTGATGGATAAATAATGAAATATAGGTAGGAATAATTCAGTAGCATTTAATACCTTGATACTGGATATTGGCTAGAGACATGTTCACTATCTATATGCAAATATCCACCGTTACTTCTCTGTGTTTCTGCTCTTTCCTCTTTCTGTTCATTTGTGTTCTTCTCACTGTTCTCTCATCTTTTATGTTGGGACCATTTTTCACAGAACTGAGCTCAGTGTCTTGGAGACTTACCTGGGTTGCAAAAGGGATAACGTGAAGTGCAAACTGATGCCAAACCGGTGTCGGAAATGGATACAAGGTAAATATTTCATCTCCTTCGGCTCTGCCATTTTAGCTTGTCTTCTGTGGAAATATATCAGAAAGTCAGCCCCCCTCCTCGTTCGTGCTCTCCTCTTGTCTTTTATCTGTCATTCACTCACAACCTCGAGCTCTGCCTCTTGATGACTCCTTTCCCTTCAGCTCTTGCTTTCCAATTTCCATCTCCCTCTTCCTGGTCTCTGCATTGTATCGCTATTCTCTTTCATTTGCTCATTCCTATTCTCCTTTTCTCCCCTGTCTGTTCTGCTGTCTATCAGTGTTGGACCCCGGGTCAGAGCCACAGGGACTGCTGTCCGGCTTCGGATGAAACTAACCCAATTATGAGGTCTTGCCTCTCTTTGTATTTGTAGCTGTACATTATCTGGATCATTCTTTAATGTCGTTTTGTGCCTTTCTTGTTCAATTTGTTTAGTTTGACTCTTAATGCATTGTGGCACAGTGAATCGGTTGCCTCTTGGAAATGAATTGTGGAAATGAAGGTCCAGCCCTGCAGGACTTTGGAATGTTTCCAGAGAATAATTAAAGCTACTCCACTGCAGGAGCTCAAACCTCCACGGAGAGAGTTTTAATTCAGACTGGTGGCTCTAACAGTGTTGGACGACTAAAGCCACCAATTAGTCTTGAAAGCCACACCTTATCCTCTGAACTGGCAGGTCGCTTCAACATAGCTCTGTTTTCCATTATTTAACTTACCATTCACCTGATTCTCTGCAGCCAGGGGACTGAATACAGCACCATCGCAGTATCATTAGCTCAGCTCTCAAACACTGCTTTTACCACTCATTTTTCACAAAGATGTGTGCCTCTTTTCTGTATAAAAAACTTCAAATTGGGTAAGTTAAACTTAGAAAGTGCAAAAGGGGACGATGAGAGAAAAGTGCAGGGTTGACGTTGCTCTTAAGAAGTCAATTTTCCTCAAACAATTATCCAACCTGTTCCCCACTTCACCACTTTCTGACTTCAGATTATGGTGGGCCGCATCCGACCACTAGCTTTCCGACAATCTGACAGCCGCATCCACTTCAGACAGCGCCGGGCCAGGTATGTAGAGGTGAGCAAATAAGATTTGAACTTGTCCCTCCAGCTTTTATCAGACTGTAACCCCATGATTGCTTTTTTGAGGAGATAATGTCTGAAAGTGTGTTATTGTTGTGAAGGCAGGCTTCTCTCCCTGCCTTTCAGTATGGCCATTCGGAACCTGTAAACAATTTAACCTGCCTTTCGATATGGTTGGAAGGCACTTTGTACACAACAACATCTTAAAGATGAAAAGGTTTTAAGGTGTTTTTCTTCACTTTAGGACTTTGGCATCCGCAATACTTTGGGAAAGTGAATTTGGTGTTTGGGAACAAAAAACATCACAGAACATCAGTCCTAAATGGCAACAGATTGGAGTTAATAAAACTAGTTACAGATACAGCAATTATACTGATCTACGGTTGGCTGAAACAAGTCGCAGTACAGATAATGTACTTTTTATGTGTAGTTTCATGTCAATATCCATACTCTCGATGAAGAAAAACCCTTACTGGGTAGCAGACTGATGTTGATTCCTTTCACTTTAAGTCATGTTTTAGGTGTCAGGTTAGTCATTTCCTGTTTATTTGGTAGATCATTACCTCACGTGTTTTGTTGTGACTGTCCACTTCCTGTCTTTGTCTTTTTCCCGCCCTTTTTGTCTGTGTACCCTATGTTTTCCCTTACTCTTTGTCAGCCTGTCAGTTTTCATCCCTGTGCTCCTGACTTGCTCCCCAAGGCTTTATGGTTTGTCCCCCAATCTCTTATTAATCTTTAGTTTTTCTTGGATTCTCCTCGTTGCCTTTGTGTTGCTTGCACATTGGATTTTGATGGCTGACTTCAGCTTACATTGTTAGAGCTTATTTTAGTTTCTTAGCCTACCTGCTGCTCGGTCTGCATTTTGTGTTGCCTCACCTTCAAACTATTGAAGTAAAAAAAAAATAAAAAAACTATTACTCTTTCTCTTGCAATAAAGCTCCTGTCTGCAGCAGTTTTGTAAGTAGTTTTCTAATGAATGATAAAAATAGCAACTTGTGGTCAATCGAAATCAATTTTAGTCTTTAGATAGATCTTTAGATTTAATAACCTCTGCTCGCCTGAAGCTCACCCGCTATCGAACATATACAGATAATGGTGTGTTTACTGGTCACTGGTCACTGGTTATGTTGAACCCCTTATTCCCCTGGGCTCATCATCCCACACAATCGCATCCATCAGCAAATCTGCAACACTGTGTGAATGTCTGGTGCTGCAGATGTATGCCTGTTACGGCCCCAGTGTTGTGGCCATGTTGTCTGTTTTTCGTCTGTGTTTAATCTCCTACATCCTGTTTCTCCTCCTATTTCATTTACTCCCCTCATTCCCTGGCATTATCTGAAAATACATTTGGTTGCTGTGATTTATCTGTTAATACACACTGTAACACTGAAGATATATTTGTATGCCTCTGCGCTGATGATACACATGGTGAATGCGATATCTTAGAACCACTTTGGGAAAATTTCTCTAAATTTGGCACAAACGCCCTCTTGGACTAATACGTTTTTTTCTGTTCAAAGGTAAAGGTCACTATGACTTCACATAACCAATTTTTGGCCATTACTGAATAATGTATATAATTGCAACAAAATGTTACACAAACGTTTAAAAAGAAAAATGATGAAGTCATGCCATTTTACATCCAAAGGGTCAAAGGTCAACTTCAATGAGACATAAAAGAAATCTGCAAAAAACTTTCCGAACCATTATTTCTACGCTGTAGCTTGGAGGTATATGACCTAATTACGAAAGCACAGATTATTTTAATTTATTACAGGCTGACCCCCACATGAAAATGGCCCCGCCTACCATCATCAAAACAAAATCTCTCATTAAATACAATAGTATTGAGATTTATAAGTTGTTTGTGACTATTTGCCCTGTTTTTTTTTTTTTTAATATCACCGACAGCATAGTTTTATACTCAATCAAATCAAAAGCAGATGAAAGTCATGTTCTTGAGCGTCGTAGGTTAAGCTCTGTCACTGCCCTAATCTTGTGTCTGTGTGCTCGGCTCACACCATGAGATGCATATCTCTCAGCTCTGGTCATGGCTCTGCTCCATTGCTGCGCGCTGTTTGAGTTTGACCTTCAGCTTCAGGGGAGTAGCCGTGCCCTGCCCTCAGACACAGGGAGGATTAATCTACACACCTTCATGAGTGATTTCACACTAGATTAGAGAATTCCATCCGCTGCATCCTCTCCCCCCCACCCTCACCCCTCGTGTCTCTGCTGCTGAGGCGCAGGGCAGGGACTCCGAACACCTCAGGATTAGAAGGGCAGTGTTCATTATGTAATGCATGCACCAGCGTCTGTGTGTGTGTGTGTGTGTGTGTGTGTGTGTGCGTGTGAAGTGCATGTACGAGGACGTTCATAATCGCGCGTATGTGCGCGACTGCCTCTGGACATTTTAGTGTGTGTGTGAGTGTTAGCTAAATACTGTACTGCATGTGTCTGTATGTGTAAGTGCGCAGGTGTGCCCTAGCAAATGTAATCCTCTGGAGGAAAAAACTCCATGATGGTCTGATTTATTTGTGGAGTAGATTCATCTTCTGGATGGCACATCTGCTTCTCTGCCAAGGGCACCGTGCACGCTCTGGATTTGTTGGCCCCCGCGCTGTGCAAACCTAATGAGTACGCATGTTCAGTGGCCGCGTGTGAGGCGTTAAAGCCCTGTCTAACTGTATGTATCGATAAACAGCAGCTCAGTCTAGCGAGTGAGTGTGAGATTGAGCCTGACTCATCAATGCTTTTTTCTAAATATAGAACCGTCAAGCCATAATCCAGCAAATACTGTACATACACCGGGACTTTAAACCCCTCTGGATCTTCTGAGCATTAACAAATCATTCCTGAGGGGGAAAGTTTCTGCTTCCTCCCGCCTGATCTTTCACTTACACGAGAGCCTTGTTTGTAATTCACAATCGATAGCGATCGTCTTGTGCCGAGTGTGTGTGTGTGTGTGTGTGTGTGTGTTTGTGTGTGTGGGGATGCTTGCGTGTATGTGTCACTCCGAGCGCTGTTGCTTGTTTGCGTGGGGGATCTTTTTTTCTTGACACGTTTCTTGAGCTGTCAAAGCATATTGTGTGTGAGTGATTACCTGTCATCGCCAGCCCCGAGCTCCGCTCACTCCCCGATCACGCCACCGCTGTCGCGTATTCCATCGCTCTCCCACTCTTTGTCTTTCTCCCTAACCTCCTGCCAGCCCTCTTTTCTCTGCTCTTTGTCTCCCTTTTTTCTCATTTCTCTGTGAGTCGGTGCATCCTGCCACAAAAGGGGACATCAGGGTCTTGAGGTTGGAGGTCTTCTTTGATCTGGTTATTTTATTCTATTTTTTTTTTCATCGTATTTTTACCAAACGCAACCAACCGTTAAACATCCGATGTAGGTCTTCATGAAATTCCTGCCAGGCCTGGCTGCAGCTCTCGTTTGTCAAGGCGCGTAACAACCGGGTCCAGAGGTTGTTCTGGTGATGACAGGTCCACTGGCAATATCCCTCCGCGTGGGCCGTGCATATTACCGCCTGAAAAACAGCCGGGTGCTTTTTATGTTTGTTTGGGGCATCAGTAGCATGCTGTGCACAGTGTGGGATGATGGCACTTTGTCGCATTGCTTTCTGAATCGTTGAGGTTTATTTTCAATATGACCTCTTCTTGTTGATTTATTCTGGTTTGGGTTTTACTTTGCAGTCTGCTCGCAGGATCGCGCTAAGTTGTAGAGACAGTAGAATGCGGGCTGATTTTTAAATAAAGTGTGATTTTTAATTAACCTCTCTGTCTCACTTCTCTCTCCTCATATCTTTTGGCTTCGGCATTACTGTGCAGGGGTTCTGTTGGAGCTTGCGTTATGAGAACAAATGGCCTCAGCTTTGCTTCTGCAATCACACATAAATATCTGCGGCTAATGGGAGGCAGTGCAGCAGCATCGGTGTATTGATCGCGAGAACTGTCCCGCGCCGTAAATACCGTTTCCACATTTCCCTGCCTAATGGCTGCTTTAACCAGTGACGGAATGTAACCAAGTACATTTACTCAAGTACTGCACTTGAGTACAATTTCAAGGTTCTTGTACTTTACTTACTACCTTTCCTGACAGCTTTAGTTACTAGTTACGTTACAGATTCTGATTACTAAATCAAAATATAGCTAATAACTAATAAATTATACTGTATTATGATGGCTATTCAACCTTTATTTATACAGTGACCTAATGAGAGAAGTTTTTCTTGTTAATGGGCATCCTGTGTATACAGGACAATAAAGCAAAAAAAAAAAAAATGCAATACAAGCACAGATTAAAAGACACATTAAAAATACATACATTAGGGAAAACATTTACATAATGCAAATATAATGCATAATGCATCATAAACAAACCCAGCCAGTAAAATTTTGAATGCAGGACCTTAATTTGTTTCGCTGTGGTATGTACTTTTACTTTGTAAAAAAGATCTGAGTACTTCTGAAGTCTTTCCACTCGGCCACCATCTTGGCAACACCCCAGGACAGTTATTTCGGGCTCAACAAGACCAGGCCACCGGGACATGTCCAGTCAATTCTGATAAGAACTTCTTAAAGAGTTTGGTGACTTTGGCCCAAAATAAGGTTTCAAATGTCCTTTTCCCACAGGTTATACTTCTGGCGTAGTTGCACGGCCTTCATGAAGCTTGCGATTGGCTTTTTGGGATGAAGGGGTGTTATTGTGTCATACAACCATCACATCACGAGTCACAGACTTTTCTAGTCAAAAAACTTTATGTGGTTTGTCACCTCTATAATGTGTGTGTGTCTTTCCTCATGGCTTGGACTAATAATAAGTCCCTGTCTCATCACTGTGTGTGTCTGCTTGTACTTTCCAAACTACAGTATCATTAGTCAGAAATGAGTCAGAATAGGAATGTTCATATTTACCTTTAGCAATAACAAAACAATAAGTGAAATTGTGTTTGCGTGTGTGTGCCTCAGAGGGTTGAAGATGCCCTCTGTGTCAGGTTGTGTGCCGGGTCAACCTCTCGCCAGGTGTTAAGAGAGCTGTCTCTAACAATTGACTCTGTCTGATTTGGTGACTGACGCTGCTTCTGATGCTTCGTGACATCTTATTCTTGCCTGCGGGCTGAAAACTGTCAGTGTCTGTGTAAGAAAAGATCAGATCAGTGATTTGCTAAAAGAAATTCGGTGATGGGAGTATCCATGCCTCATTATAGCCCACCTCCGGACAGTTTATTATTCTTGTTTAACAGTCAAAACTCTTTCTCAAACAGAGAGTAATAGTCATACAGAGTTATTACCAGGATGGCGATCTGACGAGATCGACATCGCTACCTTGGATTAGTGATCGTGTCGTCATTAGCGTGGACAAACAACATGAATATTAGCACAGATAGTGATACTGTCCCTCAAACAGAAGTTCTTCTTCTGAGGAGCTGCAGAGATTATACATGCTCAAACTGTATCTTGTACCGCAGTGTGACAGACGGTGTGGCTGGTTTAATAACAAAACTCAATAAATCAGTATATATTTGTAAAGCAGGTAACAGCAGATGGAACAAACGTGATGGTGAACTTGGATGCACATTTGGAAGCAGCTATGGAACGTTGACTTCCTTTGTTTTGATCAACTCTACACTGGTCCCCGTATGCATCTGGACCAAAAAACCTCACTCTCCTGCCCCCCCAGTCTGTGCGCTCATGTGGCACTAAGCTGGTGGTTGGGCGGCAGGGGGTTGTGAGCTCCATCGAAGTGTCCCTGTTTGATGATAACTCTGCCTCGTGGGAGGAAACAGCAGGACGCCTGAGACAGCTTGTCTCCCGCGCTGCTCCCCTCTCAACAGGTACAGGGGAGAGTTTGAGTCGAACGCTGATTATCATCCGGTGGGAGTCCGTGTGAGGCGTGAAATGAAAGAAAAGAAAGACAATACGCTGGCATAAATCAAACAAAGGTCAAGCATCGATCCTGACTTATTTAATATCTGCGTAAGACATTCCTTTGCTGTCCGCGGCTCTTTAGAATACAATGGCGCCTCTCAACAGGCGACGGATGTGTGAGTGCCAGTGGGCTGTGAAAAAATGTCTCCCCCTACTTTGCCAATTGTATTCCACGCATCCCATGTGCGTCCTTTATTGCTAGGTCATTATAAGTCAGAACACACACGCCCACACACACACTGCCAGCCGACATTTAAGGACAGATGGAAGCCTCGAGGCGGAAGTTTGCTTGCATTCAGACAATAGATGGGGAATCTATTTTCATTCCCTCGTGTTGATCAGGGTACACGACTCGCATAAATTAAAGCGATGACACTCCGCTAGTTTATAATGGTATCGACCACACCGAGTAAATGCCAGTCTTAAGTGGGATGACACACAGAGAAGGAGCCTTTATGGATGGCAAAGCACATTGATTACAGTGCATACTGGTATTCAAATCGATAGACCACACAGAAAGTTGGAACTGCGTGGTTTGCAGAGAATGAATGCAGTGCATGCTCAAACCGGAACGTGTGTGTGCAAATATAAATATATAAATGTGAGAGTGTCTGGTGAGAGAGAATAAGATGAGCCAATAGTGGTCCTGTTGGTTTCATTTTTAATCCTAAAAGAAGCTTGGAGAGTGCCGCGGTCGACCATCCTGTGTTCGTCAAGCCCCGGTTTGTGGTTTAGCCTCGGGGCGATGTAAACGGCAGCAACCCATCCTTGTCTCTTTCACTAAAATAATCCTCCTGCAGACTTCTAATCCATCACAGTAAATACGCTCTGGATAATTGCCCGGCCACACCTGATGATTTGATACCCCAAAGGACTTTCTGTGTGCGTCGCCTTTGCTGTATGTATACTTAGCACTGGGGTCATCACAGCGCCACATATGCAGTGCATTAGGAGATCAGTGGTCGGTGGTGTGCTTCACTGACTGACATAACGAGTGCCTGTATACGTTCGGTAATTTAGCCACGTCTCAGGCGCCGCTTCATGCATGGCTGCCTCCGTAGGTGGAGGTAATGCTTAGATAACCTCAGACGGGTTGTGAAACACACACCACGAGGCTTCACGCTCTTCCAACCTTGTACTTCTAGAACCTGTGGAAAAGTTGACTAGTTGAAACCAACAGGAGTCAAGTAGAACTGGATGACACATCCATCTATTAGCCCAACAATCAAGACGGTACTTATTTCTCTAACCTGCTGTACTTCAACGCACCACTTGAAACTCATGAGGATACTCAAGCTGGTTCCTGTGCCCTCCAGTTTTCCACCTGTGTTTCTCGCCTGTGGTTGGAAGAATCAGTTGTAGGCACTGTGATGCTTTCACTGTCAGCACATTAAGTCTTAAAGGACATGAGACTGCAAGGCAATATAAGCTGCTGATAGACAGGCCTATAGACTACGATAATAAATGCATGTTGATGACCTCTACATCATGATGCAAGTAGCGTTTTAACACAAAGTCATTGTTTTACAGATTCATATTAAGTTCTTCATTATCATGTCTGTATTGCAATGAATTTTGGGTGAAGATTGAGGTGAAATCCGCACCCCTAGTGGTCTGATACTGTTTGGATTTTAGGTTTGGTCAGCCCTCTGTACTCACACACCTCTTGTGTTCCTGCTGTGTAACCTCAATCAGAGACTCAACCTGTCCCCATGGTGTGGCCTTAAAGACTGTCTACAACAGTTAGTCTTATGGTCTTCTTTGTTAGTGTACCTTATCTTGACCCCCTGTGTCCTTTGTATCTGGGTGCTGAAAGAAATGTCCTTATTGATTGCTCTTGAAAAAAAGTTCCCATCAGAAGCTTACAGAGCGCAGGACCTGTTTTTTTTCTGAGCATCACCCATAGGATTGTTCGTTACACAGAACCGTGTGGAAAGGTGTCACTGGAGCAGTTTGAAAAAAGTTGGCCCAGTCGCCAGGAAAGATGTTGGCTGGTAACGTTTCTATAAACATACATCAACATTTGTACACACGTATCATATTGACGTGTCTAAAATAAGCCTTCTTTCGATGAAGAAATCCTCTCAGTTAAACCACATGGAGTTGTATTTAAATATACCACATTTATTTTTCTCTCTACCTGGACATATATGTCCCCTTTATCAGTGATTCTTTTCCCTGCTTGGAGCAGCCTCATCAGTGCTTATCTGCTGGCACATCTGAGCTGAAACCAAGGACACTTCTGTCCATGTGTGTGCTCCATTTACTCAACTTTCATTCGAAGCCCCATTCACTCCCCTTGCCTGATTTGCACGTTGTTTGAAGCCCGTCCGTACGGTAAATCGCAGCAACATTAACACTCATTACATCATATATTCAGGACGGTTCTGCTGCGGCTCGACCCCACTGAGGAGGAAAGGCTGTTGCCAAGATTAGCGGTAAGAGCTCTTCCTGAGGACGATGTGTGGTGAATAAAGCAGAGGCTAATCCTCCCTCCATAGCTGTTGGCTAGATGGCCATTTATGGGTGGTTTGGCTGTTGTGCTCTGTTTCCATCTCCGCCGTTAATCCACAGGCAGCTGAAGTGGTTGATGAGACGCTTCAGCACTTCTCAGTATATACACAAACAAACCGGCACATTCACAGGCAACCGAGCTCAGCCTGAGCACAATGTACTCCGCATCCAAATGCCTTTGTAATTTTTTGTTTGCGTGTATGTGTGTGTGTGTGTGCTTGGTTTTGTATATGGGTGTTCTATATGAACGCATGAATGTGCGTGACTATTTAGTTTGTGTACAAAGGAGTAATATCCACCAGTATGAGTCACAGGGTGGAAATTAAAGCCTGGGATGATCCCTTCTTCAATGAGCAAACACTTCATTTTGACAGATCATTAACTAGACATTATCTTTCATTAGGCGCCTCTGCATTACTTATTCAGCACCCGAAGGACACACATGCACATTCACAAGTCCATGTACACAGATTACCCCATCTACACACACACACACACAAACACGCACACACAGACACAGCTAAGTCGTGGAATTGTTTCATACAATGCATCTGAAAAAAACCATTGCACTCAGCACAGCAGTATCTGTGTCGCCGGATTTGAACCTTACAGGAAACACATTCTGCCCGTTGATAAAAGTCTCCGTGCAAGCTCGCTGTGGTCGGACTTATCTAATTTAGCGGACACTCAAATCGGATTCCTGTAGCTCCCATTCGTCTCATTCATCCCCCGCCGGTATCATAGTGCACTGATCACGCAGCCACTTTACAGATGGTCTGAGTAATTAGATTGACAACGAGCTCTACGAGAGAAGAGCAGGCAGGGTTGTGAAGAGCATCCTGATAAAAAGAGTGACGCTCTTGAGAGCACCGTGAGAGGGGGAAATCATCGCGTGGTGTAGTGGTAATTCGGGCGCCTGCTCACATCACGCCGGCGACAAGTGGAGAGGGACCGAGCAGAGACCGCCAGCAGCCGGCCCTCCCCCTCCCTCATCGGTGACTGTATCGGCGACACAACTTTTGTTGCAGCATGAAAACAGCCCTCTGGCGACATTAATGGGACAACACATTTCAGGGCGGAGGCTGGGGCAGTTTCCGGCCCGCCAGACTCAATCCATCTGTCTGCTCTGCACATCGGCACTTTTCCTGTTTACTCTCTCCATCATACCCCGCATCTACCCACCAGCCACTGCTCTCCATCCATCTCCTTAGCAGCTTTTTTTCACCCCCCCTCCTCACCCGCGCCTATAAAAACCCATGCGCCAAGCACACCCCAGTGATCTATCAGAGGGTGATTTTATGGGATTTTCCCCCCACTGATGACTACTTAGCTGTCCTCAGCCAACCCAGGCTGATTTGTTATCGTAAGTGTTTGTCCAACACATTCGGACCGTTCGCTCTGACAGCACACTGAATGAAAAACGAGCGCGCTTTATGGAAAGTTATGACAATTCATTGTGCCGGAAGATCAATGGCACATCAGGGAAGTGATAATGAGGCGGTTATGAAAGGATATTAAATAGATGATGAGAGGAATGGGATTCACCAGCATGTCTCGAGATTCACCTTCTAATCAATGAGATCTTAAAAATGCCTCCAGACTTTAATCCCGCCCTCTCCCTCTTTGTTTTTCTCTCTCTCTCTGTTGTTCACCATATTGGCTTTCATGGGCACGTGGAGGACTTTAACTAGATTCTGTGCGCTTGGTTGCCGTCGCTGCTTCAATACGCAGGCTCAGGTTGCATTGCAGTGATGGAAGGGCGCGTACACACACACACACACACACACACACCAACACGCCTAGGAGAACATGAGAGGCTGTGTTGCCTTCCAGTGTCAATGAAAAATCACTTTGACAATCAACTGTTATTGGTTTAGGTGTGCAGATCAGCTTTGAGTTTCAGTGGGTTTTGTTGGCTCGTCTGGGGTGAGAGCAATACAATCAGGTTCACAATGCGCAAATCAATTTGATTGGTGTGTGGTTTGTAGCATAACGGCTTCTTGGTCCAATAAACAGCACTTTTGATTATTATGGGGCAGCTCAGGAGGGTGCATGTGTTCGTGTGTGAATGCACACATGTATACATGTGTTTTCACACAATGTGAGAAGCAGAAAACGAGTAGAAGTAAGTACCTACACCTAAGCATCAGCAAGTGCTGTTCTTTTATTATTTTAATGTATTTTTGGGCAATTTTGCATTTAATAGAGAAATACAATAAAAGATGATGGCTGTGCCTCAGGAGGCAGAGCCAGTTGTTTGCTAACCACAGGGTCAGCAGTCACCACCTCCTGATGTCCACATGTTTAAGTGTCCTTGGGTAGGACAGTGAAGGCTGATCTGCTCCCAATCATTCCTAATTGCCGTTCCTAAGCCTGGAGAAACTGGGAGCACTGTGTGGGACCCATAGTAATGCTGGGCATATTAAGGACAGTGTACACCCCCCATCCTGATTTATTTATTATTTTGTTTTTATTTTGTCCAATCATACACTGTGCAATAACAACTACAGTATTTTAAAATAAGTTGGTGGTTATAATGAGTAATGCTTACTCAGGCACTTTGGGCATCAGGGATCCTGAGTGTGTGACTAAGGTGGGCATGTATGTTGCTCAGTCACTTACCCTAGCCTGCAGCATGTAGCCACGTTGTGTTAATGTGCCTGTATTTCTGTGTTTCCAGGCGAGCATAAGTGATGAAAAGACGCATAGACTTAGCAACGCATGTGTACAATCAGTGTGCAAGACTAACGGACTGTCGGTAACTTATATCAGAGTTTTGCAAGTTAAATGTGTTAAACAGTGCTTCACTGAGTACCTCGCTAATGAGGAAGGCAGTAGAGTTACCACCTGTAGCGCGCAAAAATATTGGCGGTGTGAGTGCGCAGGATATTATCAGTGTGTATGTTGTGTGCGTCGTATTAAAAGAGTACATTTTCTGTTAATGTTAGAGGAAATGTCAACGTTTATAGCGTATGTTGCTCAGTCGACGCTTTCAGCCTGCAGCATGTAGCCACGTTGTGCTGATGTGCTTGTATTTCTGTATTTCCAGTGAAAGACCAGTAAAGGGATCTATTGTCAACTCATGCACTCCTGGAAGTTCCTCTGTGTGTCCAAGTGTGCTACAATTGCATCCGGCATTAAAAACCCTGATGGCAAATTCAGATGGCAGATGCAGATGGTAAAAGACCTCAGGGGGCCGAGTTGGGTGGTGCTCAGCTCATCAAGAAGCTGACGATCCACTGCCGCGACCCCTTACAGGATAGAAAAGTGGCACAAATGTTGACAATGCCAAGGATATGTTGAAAGTTTACCTTTCTCTTTGTTGCAACTTTATGTTTAATTCTCAATTTTTCAATTTTGGCAATGCTGTGGTTTCCATCTGGTTACGTTCAGGCAGAGTCAGGGACAGGCAAGCATCATGTTGTAGCTTACAGTTCCTGGTTCTATAGCCTCAAACACGGCTGAAGTTGTCCTGAAGTCTTATTAAAAAATATCTGTTTTTGTTGCCAAATACATGGCCGGAATAAATAGCTAGATTTTGGCTGAAGTGGTCTCGAACAGTGGGCTCAGCCAGGCGCCCCGGCACCACCGTCCTCTCCTACTCCATCTACCCACATGTAATCAGAAAGTAATATGAAATCATTTTGGACATTTTTATATGGTGTGTACGAATGATTTACAAAAACATGCCAACATTTTATTCCGGGGACTGGGTTGCACCCCATCAGCAAAACCCTTTACAGTTCAGTGTCTGCTCACGGCAACTAAAGCTTTGTTAACGTTTTTCTGGTTATGTTCAGGCAATTTAAAGCACTTGGTCAAGGCCGGGGAAGGTCAATTCCTCATGGTTAAATATTTAACAAAGTCAACAGACAGGAAACATTCAGTGAGAGCGTTTTCAAACCCAACCCTAACCGCACAGTAGCATGTAAAGCCCGATCTTCAGTGACAAAGAACTGCTTTGTAAAAGAATGTCACGATTCCTGGACTGGAAAAAAACGGCTGCCGGTGAACATAATCCAGGCTGCAGTTTCATCCAGGACGTAGTTACTGTGCTGTATTTGGCAGAAACATTCAAAAGTTTATAAAGAAAATTTTTACAGGACAGGTTTGCGGTGTATGATAAAGAGGCAATAACACAACGGTTTTATGTCAGTATAAAAGCCTTCTTCTTACCGCCAGGGCACAAAGAGGCTTGTCCCACTAAACTAACTTTGAGTTTCTCACTGTCGGCCTGTATGAACGGATGAGAATGTGGCACACAGCAGACGGATGATTTGTGTCAACACCGATTGTGTGTTTATTAACCATCACGGAGGTCACCCCTGTATAATATGCTCCAGTTTGAATCGGCGCGCGAGTCCGTTTGTCTGCCTCTGCGCGGAAACGACTCGGCTGTCTGGATGGAGAGAGGACACGTCCGGGACAGACCCAACGAGGACGGCATGGAGCTGAGAAGGTGGCGAATAAATTGGGGCGCAGAAACAGAGGAAGAGGAAATGGAAAAAGAAAGAGTCAGAGAGAGAGAGAGAGAGAAAGCATGCACTTTACACTCATGAGTTATTCATACAGGTTTCTATTCTGCCTGTTTTTTTTTCCTTTCCTCCAGGCCAGTAAACATAAAGAGATGTGACATTACTCAGCTGCTCTCTGTAGTCTACTAAACCTCAAACACAAAGCTGTATGCATAATAGTAAAGCAGAACCAGAAAAAAGCTCAAACTGTCACATATTCGCAACCCAGATGATGGCGTGTGTGTGTATGTGCGTGTGTGTGTGTGTGTGTGTGTGTGTGTGTGTGTGTGTGTGTGTGTGTCGCTCTCTCAGAGGGTGTCATCCCTCAGGCGAAAGGTGACGTGGAATCCTATCACAGGTTTAAAAACGCTCGCTGAGACAGCAGGTGTGCCCGGGCAGGTTCAGGGGGTTATCCTACTTTTCCTGAGACAGCACCACGAATCAAAATAAAAACAATTACAGTCAAGCGTGATCCATGAAAGAGAAAGACACGCAGGGGGAGGGAATCCGTTCACGTGTTTCTGAAGGTCACGCGCTTCCTGCCCTGGGTGGCGTCGCCACAAAGAGCGGCCGGCCGGTTCGGATCAGGACTACAGCAGGTTCGATGAAAACAGAATGAACAGTGAGTGAAATGTAGAGATGGGAATACATAGATAACATTAAGGCAGACGGAGAGTTCTTTCAGTTTAGATGATAGCTTCGAGCCGGGCTGCAGCTAGTGTTATTAAAACTGTATATAAGAAAGTGAAGTTTATGGGTCTAAAGCACATATTGAACTGAAAACTCCCCACAGATACACAGTTTGGCAGAGTTTTGAGGTTTTTACGGTGGAATGATGGCTCATCACTTACCTCGTAGCCAACACTTACAATATATGGTTTAATCAAATGAGAGTTGGGTACGGACAGATCTGTGAAATTGTATCTGTCCAGGAGGAAATGTGCCCAACCGAGATAAAGTAATTTACCATTACATCTGGAAACCAGACGACGCGACGGCAGTGATAAACATTTAGAGAAAAAATAAATGCACTCGGATTGATTGCAGATTGTATTTTAGGGAATATTCTGGCTTTTCACTTGCATGTGCTGTGCAACAATTTGACCAGGTTTTAATTAAAATCTGAATATAAAAAGCTCTGTTTAAGTGTTTCAATAGGATGACACCAAAATAAAGATCAAAACGATTAAAGAAGACCATTTTTGTCCTTTCCTTCAGTGTTTATTGGTTCTTCAAATCAAATCAAATGAGTTTTCCCATCACCGTGGTTACCTGAAAGAGGGCGGGGCCACACAAGATAATTAGCAGTAAAACAGAAAAAGGTCAGCGTGAAGAGGTGTCAAATGTTACAGAAATGCAGAAATGTAAGGAGAGTAAAACAGAGGAGAGCAAAGGTCCAGCGCAGCCCAGGGTACGACGATCCATATCCTTCAATATGTGAGGCAGCGGGAGCCGGGAGAGGTAGATGGTCCCGGGGGCCCGTGGACCATCAGGAGGGAGCCTGAATGAAAACAGAGGCGGAGGGGGAGGAGGAGGAGGAGGAGGAAGCTATAGAGAGTGGACAGTGAGAGAGCGACACAGCTTGCAGCGTGTGGGAACAGAAAACAAAAGGTGGAGGGGGGCTTAAAGAGACAGGAGATAAAACAGAGGAGTTCAGACAGAGCTGCAGCACTGGACAGTTTGAGAAAAATGATGTGTTTTTGAGAAACCATGCAAGTAAACCTATTCTAGTAACCCAAAATAAAATGACCCTAAAATGAGCATAATAAGTCCGATTATCAGAACAAATATAACTATTTATTATTAAAAATCATTTTGTGACTTAGTTGTATTTTTGGATAGAGGGGCCTAATTTGCTTCAGCAGCCTTTAAGAATCTCATTTTCAATTTACACAACTCACCTACAACACTACTAATCTCAAATCAACTTAGATTGACGGAACATACTTTGCGTTAACCCATAATTAGTCAGAAATAACCCTGGACCGAAACAGAAAATCTCACTTTTTGGAAGACGAGATCACTGCAGACTGAAGACTGAAGTCCTGCAACACTGGTGAACTAAATAGCGGGTTGTCAAACAAATCAAACACACAGTTAGGGATTGTATTGATGCTGCACATTACGCAAAGTTCACCAGGCTTAGACGGATATGCACCCAAAAGTCATACTTAAGTAAAAGTGCAGATATTGTGTTAAAATATTACCTTGGTAAAAGGGAAAGTCATTAACAAAATGAAGCAGTGAAAAACAAAAATAAAAAGTTCTACACCGTTGAATGTTTATCGAAGAACACTGGACTACTGAAGGATGAATGGCCAAATTATTTGTGACTGTCTTTGTTCATGTTTTGTTAATGCGTGGGTGTGTACGTTTGGTGTCCGTGTGTGTCCGAGTCCCGCCGGACATCATCAATCAGTCGCACAGTCGGTATCGGCAGCGTGACTGAGGCCGGGCTGACAGCTCTGCGCTGGAGGTCGCGGGCTCTGGTGAATAATGAAGGGTGGTGTCATTTAGACGTTTGAAGTGCTTTTTAATGCTGCTTAACAAGGAGGGTTTTCTCTCCGCTTCAGGAGGCTTGAGGCTTTGAAATACCATCGGTGACAGGTTTTTCTAAGTAAATCCTTCTTTTCTGTCTTTTGTGCTGAGGAGCAGAATTGTTCTGGCAGGGAATCTTTACCCTTATCTGCCACAGAAACATATTAAACAGTGTGTTTGAGGTAAAATGTGAAGTTCAACAAGGAAAAAAAATCTACGTTCTTTTGCTTCTACAGTGCAGTGTGTGGTAAACTGATTTGATTCTCTTTGGCATCGAGGTACCTGTGTGTAGTTCACACATACACACACACACACACACACACACACACACACACTCACACCTCAGTTTGGGGATCCCAGAGTTTTGTGCTATTAATATTCACAGCGCCGTTTGGCTCATGAGAGTTGCCAAGGACAGGGGACTAACCTTGGGGTTGCAGTGAGAGCCAGACGGTGCATCTCAATAGTTTGATGAGTTTTCCTCCCCCCTCCTCTTCCCCTTCATTCTTCTCCTCTCCCCACCTTCCCAACACTGAGTTCTTTATCATTTACTCACAGACACCAACAGCGTTACCTGTACGTCCGAGCGCCTGTTTGAGCTTTTGAGCGGGTGTGAATAATCCGTTTACAAGGTGCTGGAGGTTCATGGGTAGAGAGGAATTAAACAGTTTATTCACGCTTGATTTGAATTCTTTAGGTTGCAACGTGCGGCTGCAGTCACATTCACGCTGACAAATATGTTTATTATTAAGTTGCAGGTGGTAGACATATTGCAAAGAGCTGAATAGGATTACGGGTTAACATAAGCCACATTTCCGTTAACTTAGTATTATGTGAATTTTAAGGTACCGCATTAGAAAATCCTTCTGCAAGTTCATGCTCGCTTAAAGGTTTTTTTTTTTTCCCTTTTTCAAAAAGGAGTTAAAGGTCATACTGATAACGTTTAAAAAGATAAATAAATCTACTGAGCTTGTAGAAAAGTGCAGAGTAGAAGTATCTCTTTTATCATGATTGTGAATTAATGATTTCAAAAATGACAGGTCCAAAAGGATTGTTCTGATTTCGGTGTAAGAATTCTGACAGGTGGTTCCAGCTTCCAACAAGTTTGTGAGCCAATAGTATAAGGCCGTTGGTATCACATGGTATCTGTGTTTTGTCAGCAATTAAAGTCTTGGTAGTTGCCAGTTTGTGGAAGAAAAAGGTAAAAATGGCTTCAGTATACAGTAAAATGGTTCTACAGTATGCGCCCAGCACTGTGCTTCCCTTACGTAGCATTAGCAACATTAACATTAGCTAGCGATTCTGATCTTTACATAAGCCAGTGTTAGCAATGTTAAAATCAGCCGGCTAGCGTTGGCAACCTTAGCTAGTGCAACAAACTGCCAACCACCAACGATGGTAAGATTTGAGATGTAATGCCACATTTAATGGCTGAAAGTGACTCTTTTGACACACTTAATTAAATTTTTATTGAATAAGGTCAGACCTAGCGTATATTGAAAGATACAATATGTAACAATTCTGCTTTAAAATGTCTACAAACTAGACTTTGCTGTATATTTCTGTTGACCTGTGCGCTCACATCCTCCCAGATGTTTCCCACATGTTTAAAAGCACGTGGCTTCATGCGGTCACCTGCCCCTGTAACTACCAGAAGAGAATCGGAGAGCGAGCAAGGAGGTCGATGGACACGACTTAACATAGCGTGAATAAAACATGACCTCATCCAGGAACACCTCTGCTCTGAGTCGAGTCAGACAGATTTTCATTAACAGTGGTGGTTGTTTAACAATGAAGACAACAACTCCCATGATCCCAAGCTGCCTACGTCTTTTGTATTGATTCGGAGACCCTGAGTGGGAGTACTTACAAATTGTGTGTTTAACTCACATGACTGAGAGAAGAGGAGGCTGTGTCCAGATCTACCTGGATATTCCCATAGAACCCCCACTCCCAGATTGATTCCCACATTCCCTTGTGGCCGAAAATGGCTCTTTCTTCTTCTTCTTGGAGATTTATTAGTGTTTGTTTCTGGTTCGTAGCCTCTTCTTGTGAAGCGATGTGTTTCGTTCCCTACTCTGACTGTGCCTTTTTGAAGCCTAGTTTATTCACTCCAAACAAGTTGAGTGTTGGAAACGCTCCTAATTTGCATCTTCTTTTTTGTTCTTCTTTTTAACATTTGGAATTAAAAAAATTCGCTTCCAACTCTCTCGACAATTACGCTGAAACACAGCTGCTGTCAAACGACAACACAAGCCGTCCGGAAACCTGTCACAGTGCTACAGCGGCAGCTTTTCTATTGTTGAGCGAGCAGGTCAACTGTTAAAGCATGAAAGGACCTCTTAATGTTTGGGAATGCAAATAACACCTCAGTAACAGAACAGCAGCAGCCCTCCGTACCCAGCTTGGCGTCACGCCCAGTCTCTGCATCGCTGTTCTGGGATACAACAAGGTCGTCTCAGGGTCACTGCGCAGCTATGAAAGTGTGTCCACATCGAGGCTTGTCTCGAAGTCGCGACCCGGCAGCTAACCCCCGCAGATACGGACGGAAAGCCTCCTCAGCGATGACTTGCTGATTCCCTTTATTTTGGCTCTGACTCACTAAATCCCCTCTAACTCACCGTGAATCGATCTCCCCACTTCCCCTATCCTCTCATTCTCGCGCACTCCTCCTCGCCTTCATTTGGAATCCACCTCCCCTTGTCTCCTTTCATTTACCATGCGCCGAAATCCAATCACTATCCAATCGTCCGTATCTGTGAAATATTTTGTTGGTATTAGATGACAGAAAAAAGCGGGCCTTGTGGTTATTGTGGGCCTCCCTCCGTTTACTGGCAGCATGCAGGGATCAAATGAGGCTTAGCAGGGGGAACATCCAACTCCTCATGACCTTAACTCACCTCTTTCGCAGGCTGTTTTCATGCCTTCGTGAGATATTTTATACTCAAAATTGCAGATGTACCAACCATGAAGGCATTTATCTGGTAATAACAGTATGTATCAGGATGCGGTCGTACACCTGCTGCTCCTAAGGTTTATCTAAATAAGCAAAGCCAAGAGAGGCGCCAATGATGATGCTTCTTGTTGTGCGATGGGTAGAAATAATCACAGATCTGACCGAACCGAGTCGGCCTAATGTACCGAGGGAAAAGTCATTTGTGTACGCTCCCCAGCGCGCCATTAATGCCCGCAAACATAGCAGTTTTCACCCGGTGAGTGTCTTTTTTCGGTCTGCCAGAGTGAGAGGGTGAAAGAGCAAGCGGATCCTAAATGTGCTGTGTAACGACACAATGGCCAGTTCAATCAGAGGACTGATTTTAAAGTGTATCTCCACGATCGTCCCTTGTTAAGAACAGCCGCTGTGGTTAGTTACCAATACAATACAATAACAAAAGCAGGAGAAAGTGTCAGTGTGTCTATTGTAATACCTAATTCTTTTTTGTGAACCAGTATTCAGCCACATTTTAGCAAAAGGTTGTTTAGCACACACTGAGAACGGTTGATGAATAGGATTGGGCTGCAGGAGTTAGTAAAGTTGCATGGACTGCATACAGTGTGTCATCCAGCCGGGTCCTGAAAACAGCGGTGTCTCTGGACAATGAATTGTACATCTGGGGATAAGGACACACTTCTGGACAGTCTGGATATTAATTGTGTCACTCTCTTGTTGTTCAAATGAAAGTCAATGAAAGTCAATTATCTTGGCAGAATAATACAAAAGAACATTAACAAAAGCTTTAAATCCTGCCTTACTTCTGCACCTCTGCACACTTGCTGCAAGTAGTGGGTGTCCTTTTCGGAATTAAGTGCAGACCCTGCTAATCCAACATCGGAAGAGTGTGCTAGGAAGGGGTTCTCTGACGCTATTAAATGATCAGACAAGAACTTCATTTGAAGCATACTGAGGCCCTAAGGGTCTGTTGCCACCAACATGACTCCCACAGCTGAACTTTCAATAGCAGCCATTTATCGTGTATTATGTAGTACAAACAAAGTTGGTGATGTATCACTATTAGACCACGGATATGTTGAAACTTCATATTCTATACAATTCTTTAGGTTCCTTTTCAATTT
The DNA here is from genome assembly GCF_900880675.1 of Sparus aurata. Lineage (NCBI taxonomy): Eukaryota > Metazoa > Chordata > Actinopteri > Spariformes > Sparidae > Sparus > Sparus aurata. The sequence goes on along the minus strand of NC_044201.1, from coordinate 8,367,179 downwards.
CATCACGTGACAGTGCTGTGCTAATGTTCCGGTTGGGTCAAAGGTACAAAAAGCACTTGCTGTGTCGTGTTTTGGCTTGAAATACCTGCTGGAGTTGCCACAGACACGGCTTTCTGTCAAAAATATCAGATTTTGTGGTGCAACAAACACAACTGGAGTATGCCCCCAGGTCTCCTTAAAGTTATCCCAGGATATCACGCAGAAGTTGAAACACTGTGTTCCTTTTACACAAATAACCAGTGTTGGTTTACATTTTCTTCACTTAAAGATGTTGAAATGCAGTCTCGAACTTCGGTCTCGCGTTCCACCATCATGAAGGTCAATGACAATATGGTGACACATACATACGTGAACGCGCCTGCAGCTTACAGTAATGTTGACTCACAGCATTTTGAGCTCTGTCTTGTTGAACTAAATAAGCCACGATTAGAACATGTTAGCTCGTACGGAAGCCAAACCTTCATCAACGCTAAGCCCCTGAACCAGTCCGCCACACTGGGCTGCAATGCTCCCTCGATCGCCCGCAGTTCGAGGGCTATACGGCATGTGCATTTGCATGCAGGCAGTATGGAGACTGCCACATAAGACGGATGCATGCTTGAGTTGATATTTCAGTGACAGATAGGACACTTAAGGCAAGGTCCTCTGGCCAGCCTTTTAGTGGCACGAGTCTGACTCAGATGCCAATTGATTCCTGAGCTATCAGAATGGATCACTGAGCACAGCGGCACCCAGCACGCCGTAGTTTACACGCTTTCTTCATCAGGGGGGGCAAAGGGCACGGACGCTGAAATGAAGGAACAACTCCACTGCACGGGAACAGTTCATGAATGAATGAACCGATGCGTGGAGGGTCGGAGAGCGGCCGCCGACGCAAAGAAACCCCCCCCCCCCCCCCTCTGATTTAATGTAGGGAAAATATGGCAACAAAGGCAGATTGCCTGACAGATTGTGACCAAATGTCACACTGTCGTAAAGCGAGCAGGAGTGAGGCGAAAAAGGAGGTGAAGACAGAGATGGGAGAAGAAGGGATAGACACAAGGCTTCCCAGAGCCGGTGAGTATTTATAGATCAGATATAGTCAGAACCTCTGCCTGGCAGCAGCGGCGTGCTCCTTGTTGATGTCTCTGTACACATCCGACACGGCTCTGAGTCAGTGGAGAACATCAGGAGAGGATGTGATGGTGGTATTAATGGCAGAGAGGCAGTTCTGACGACAATAGTACGGGTCATTCTTTACAATATGGTGTAGAAACCTGGAAATGAAGGAAGAAGGAAGAAGTAGTTCCTGGATACTTCTGATCTGTGGACTATATAGCAGATAATGATCAGTGACAAGAGAACAGACTGGAAGATATGACGTTAATGAGTTCTTTTTTTGTTGAAGTGTTACCATATTGCTAACAGTTGTCCCACTGGAGGAAAATTCTGGGAAACTCCACAGCCAAATTAATAGTTTAGCCATTTCTACTTTTTGCTCCCAAAAAAAAAAGTATCCAAAAGCAAACTATTTCAAACATCTACAGTCTCTCTATTTGTTTTCTCCTTCTCTCTCTCTCTCTCTCTCTCGCTCTGTCTGTGCGTGTGAATGCGTGCGTGCGTGTGTGTGCGCGCGCGCGCATGGCAGCCCATGTGAGAGAGAGTGCGTGCCGAACCAGAAGCGCGCTTGGCTCACTCACTCAGCTCCTGGATGCCGAGAGCGCACACAGAAAGCAGACGCGGGAAATAACAACTTGCATGGCTCTCCTCTTTAATTCGTGGCAAATCGACTATGAGTTGTTAGCACCGACACACTTGTAGCCATCCTCCGTGAGGGCGAACAAACAGTAATAATTTAGAATAGATATATTTATTTTCACAAAGAGATTCGCAAACATATCAGCTGTGTGCCACAGTTCCACATTCCGGCGCACACGAGCAAAAAAATGAAGGCGAAAAACCGTGACCAAAGCTTGTCGGACTCCAGAGAGCTGGACGGATCCTATGACCAGCTTACAGGTGAGTGGACCATGTGTGTACGTGTGTGTGTGTGTGTGTGATCGCCTGCAGGACGAAAAGATTCAATACGCAAAGCTGGTGATCTGGGTCCGCGTAAGTTCAGATGGCTCTGAGATGTCACAACCTGTCCGCCGTGCGTCTCACCACCCGAGGAAAAAGAACTACGTTTATTGTTTTTTTTTGTGCTCGGGTATTCTTTGTTGCGCAAGTTTACATGCAAGTTTTGTACTTTCATTTCTCCCCCCTCCCAGCTTCCATGGTAACAACATTTTACTCGTTTTCGTTCCTGATGTGTCACAAAGTAGTTCTTCCTCCTGGGGGGATAGAAGAGAGAGCGACGGCGAGTTTACAACAATTTGACCCCCCAACAACATCGCGTATTGAATCTTTTACCGTCCGCGTTGCATGTCGGTGTGGTTGCGTAATGTCGGTGTCTGCTGGTTTGGTTTGTGTTCAGTAATCTGAAGGCGGCAGTGTGATTTTTGCCGCCTGTGCTCGGCTATGGGAGACCACCTCACTGTCTACACAGCGCTACAGGGCTGACAACACCTGTCTGACCGACCTGATGCCCAAACTGTGGCGCCGGAGCGGGCTGCTGTGCTCTGAGCAGAAATCTCTCATGTGTCTGTGAACTTGACCTGCCGAAGTCTGGCTTTTTAATGTGAATAAAGAAGGGGGGTGATGTTCTCAGGGAGAACTGCAACATCTGAGCGCCCCTTAATGCCATGTGGATTCTAAAAACCGGGTAAATGTGTGCGTAATTCTGCCTCTGAGTGTGTGCTCTTGGTCCTACATTGTGCCTTCTTTCTCTCTTTGGTTTCATTTCTGGCTGTCTCCACTTTAGCAGATGAGACTTGACACATGCAGATGTTTCAGCTACAGAGCGGGCCAGATGCCTGCACATACCTGCGCTGTGTGTGAGCTGCTTTGTGAGCTGAGCACTCTCTTGAGGTGTTTTCCTGTCACCACAGCCTCCCATTGTCACATTACAGCTCACGGCTCCCCCTTGCTAATGTGAGCACTGTTTGCCCATTAAGCGCCAGCTGCCTAAATAAAATGCCTTTATGCTGGAGCCACATCTCAGGCCTGCATAAGGAAAAGCTGCGCCTGTCCAGACAGCTGTGTGCCTTCGGGGCTTGTAGGGGACTATATAATCTCATTTGCACTATTAGTTCGCTCATTAGCTGCAGAGCAGTTGTCACAAATTTGAATGCAGCCAAAATTAACAAAAGAATGCAAGGTGTCTCGGTGAAAGCATGTGGGCAGATGTTTGGTTGTGCGACTGGGAATGTCAAAGCGTGTGTGTGTGCGCGTGTGTGTGGGTGAGCTTCACTGTTCTCTCCAGGTCCATTGTTGAGAAAACGAAGAAGAATTTGTTCAGCTGAATCCGAGAACATCCATCAGGCTTTACAACTCAAAATACCGTGGGTATTGTAAGCCACGTGGAGGCAAACCCACACAGTGTGCTGACCGTCATGCCCGGGCAGACACTGAGCTGCTCAGAGGCACACGTCAGCAGCTTAACCGTCCTCGCTGTGAGGCCGTACCTTTGGCTCTGTGATTAGTCCAAAATACGCACCTGATGATGAGATGAATTTAGGGATGATTAGTAAATGTGACTCTCTGTGAACTTCTAAAAAAAAGTGTCCCAAGAATCGGCGTTGTCCTCTTCTTCTTTTTTCCCCCCCTCCCTCCCTCCCTCCCTCCTCTCTTTGCAGTCCATCTTGCTGAAACAGCCCCCTGTGTCTGACTGTCCACAAGAAGTCATATTGCTTTTTTGATAGTAGAGCAAACAGAGAGAGACAGAGAGAGGGAGAGAGTGAAATAAAAAAAGAGAGGGGGGCCAAGTCACTCAGTGTGGCGGAGCAATTTACTCCTGGCGTAGTTTTTAATGACTCTCTCAAAGCTGTGGATTGCGTGGTTAATTCATTTTATTTATTTTTTTTGTGAGGCGCTGTCAACTCTAAAACATGCTTAGTCCTGATGGTTTGCACGGCTGTTAGGGCCGTCTCTCCCCAATAAGAGTCGGTCTAATGAAGATGTGATGCGGCTAACGGCGTGGAGATATGTCTTGTTTTGCGGCGGCTTTCATTTTATAGGGAGCGCAAAGCGGCCCAGTGCACGCTGTGTGTACGTGCGTGTGTGTGCCAGGTGACAGGAGATTTTCTGCATAATCCTGATTAAAATGAAAAAAAAGTACACAGGTGTGATGTGAGGGCGTGACTTGTGAGAATGGATTCTTAAGTGGATTTTTTTGTGTGTGTGTGTGTGTAGGAAGCACGGCTTACAGGTGAGTCACTCTCCTGACTTGCAAACAACTTGTGTGTGCAGGATAAGAGATTGTGTGAGTGTGTGCGCGCTTGTAAGCTGACCTGCGATGCTTAAAGGCAGTGTGGGTGGTCTCCGATCACCGTTTGAGTGAAATGTAACCCTCTAGAAATAACTCCCTCCCGGCCCCGCTGCACTGTGCCGGAGTGTGTGCTCGCCTGGCGTTCCCCGTTGTATTTAAGAGCACTGGCTGAGAGATGAGTGGTAATTATAGAAGCGTGGTGCAGTAATCTCCTCTTCCACCTCACAAGCCGCGCTCAAGAGGAATCATATCACCTACCCGCACACACTGACATGGGGATTGTCTCCCCATGTGCATGTGCAGCTATTATCTAAACCTCGTCATCTTCCCTTTCTCCGATCCAAGTCCAAGATATTATCTTAAGTCTAAATCAGTCGTGGGTGCGCAGCCACACTGGCAATCATCCCCCTGTTCTCTGGTACTGGTGTGCATCACCTCATGTTTTAGATATTTTTACCGTATTTTTTTTCTCCCAAAATTTTGAAATGTTCTCCGGAGCTCCTGCACCATCTGTTAAAACACAAACCTGCAATAAAGATTATTTTTTTTGCACGAGCTACTCATCGGCCATGTTTCTAGCCGTAACTCGCGCTGCAAAAGAAGACCACATGAAGTCGTGTGTCCGGTCAGCGTAGCCATCTAGTTGGCGACATCGCTCTACATGGCACAGATGCGGATAAATGAGGTTATGTGAAGTTTGGAAACCGGAAGAAAGCCCACCACAGACTCTACCAGCCCCCTGTGATGTTGATTGGATCTGATCGTGGCCGTTTAAGACAGGGCCGGTGGTTCCATTGGCTTCTTCTTCTTTTCTATAATTTCCTCATTGCCTGCAAGCAAGAGTCCACACATCAGCAGCGCGTAGATGATGACTGAAGAGAGGCATTCTCTCCCCATCTTTTATGATAATTCCAGCAGTTTCAAGATTCTGATCTCACTCAAAACAACATCCCCAGCATCTCCACGCCCACGTCCTGTACACCTCAACCACTGCTGTGCGTCATACATCAACCTGTTCTCAGAGCACATAATACACATAAGAGGCTTCACAAACCCCCTTCAGGATGAACTCGGTAGCAGAGTTCCTGTTGTGTTCTCACAGCACACTACACCATACACTCTTTACACGAACAAACCCATTCATAATATGCAACCAGATGATTATTATAAGACAGAGCTCATGCCTGAAGCCAAAAAGACGCAAGATTCCACTTTACATAAATAATAAGGTTGTATCTATATAGTTAAGTTTCATAGGTAAGAACAACATATCAAAATAATAAGGGACGTTTGAGAATTTCCCTCACACAAGTAGTAATTGCATCACATTTGGATTTTGGGCTTCGGGTGGATAGAACAAGACATTTGTGGAGGGAGGGTCACCTTGGGCTCAGAGGAACTGTGACAGACAGTCGTCAGCATGTCCTGACATTTCATGCACAAAAAGATAAATGATTGCTAAAATAATCTTCAGATTACTTTGATTAAGAAGATAACACAGCCCTTGTCAGTCATGCGTTTGGTGTCTTTTCCCTTACTTGACGTGTACAGTATGTATTTTTAATCTCTCAATTTTTGAGTTTACTGTAGAGGTCAGGTGAGTGAAGCTCAAGGATCTGTATGAGGGATTCAGGAAGCGCAGGGATATGACTATTATCTGTATTGATAAATGATATTTTGTACAAACACTGTCTGCTTTGTGTGCAGATGCAGAGTACAGTGTGAGGAGGATAGGTTAGGCTTGATACCCATCTCTTAGATTAACTGGATATCTGTTCTTGGCAAAGTGAGCTGATCGCCCACATCCCAACAGTCAGCACAATTTTAAGGAGGCACGGCGCTCACACGGTTAAGCACACACACGGACACACACACACAATCACTGAAAAATAATGGTAGGTGAGTCTTTTTTTTTTTTTTTTTTTTACCTGTAGAGCTTTCTCTGCAGTTGACTTGTCTCGCGCAGCGGCTCGGCTCTCAACTCCAGGAGAGATGTTTTTGCCTTTAATAGATGTGGACGGTTTATTTCTCACACACATGCAGCTCTTACAGTAATGAGCATCACTTTACCAGAGCCATGCCGGGCTTGCAGTCATGGGGGTACTCTGCCTCTCCAAATCATCCAAAAGTGGGGGTAGAGGTGTTGACAATACAGTGTGACACACACACACACACACACACACACACACACAACATTTTGACTGACGCAGAGCCCCCGTGGTGATGATGATAATTCACAACTTCTAGATCAGACGTATTCTGGGGATGAGATTGCCTTCATAATTGAGCCTGTCAGAGAGGGTTTAGCCGAGAGTCACCTTCATGGCACGTCTTTGCTGTAGCTGTACTTGTCATGGCCCCTGGCACTAATTAAAAGCCTTGCTTTAATGTGGCATCTGATGTGCCAGGACATGTGTGACACGCGTCGGCACATCATCAGGGCTCCTCTCTTGGTTCGGGGGGGTTTGGTTCCTCCTGGAAGTGCCAGAAGTTGCTGATGCGAAATGACGCACATTCCTACATGGAGGAGTGCTGGGAGAGGTTCACTTAGGCCTGTCTGTCACATTGGTTACATCATGGAGGGCAGGAAGGAAAGACGGGAAGGAATGTGGCAAAGGAAGGACGGAAGCTACGTCGCACTTGCCAGGCAGATCCCGGCGATGCTCTTTGGTAGCCTGTAGGCGTTGTTTGCCCTGTTATTAAAAGCTCCTCCTGCCAGTCATATCCCCGTAATGCGCGACTCCTAACCATCAGCGTAGTCGCGTAATGGTATGGCAGCGGCCCACCTGAGGCCTGAGCTTGTTCTGGCGTTCAGATTTGTGCCTCGTAAGGTGAAGTGGATCGGATGTTTGCTCGTGTAATTGACCGATCCGTTCTTCCCCGTCCTCCTCCTAATGACCCCTACTACATTTCTGAATAATCTGACTGACAGTCCCCACTTAGGCTGCACTCTCATTCTCTCTTTTCCTCTAACTCTATCACACTCCTCCCCCTCACTCTGTCTCCACTCTCACAAATCAGATTATGTAATAATATCATATATATATCAGTCTCTTACGGAGTGTCTTCGCTGTCCTGATTCATCCTGCTCTCCGTTCCGTGCTCTCTGTCTGCGTCCGCTCCCATAACCTTGCCCTCACTTATGAGCTTTCCTCACGTCCATCCCTGACCCCTCTCCCTCCCTCCCTCCCCCCCTCCCCTACATCACTTTCAGGCAGCGGCGGGACCGTGGCTCGACGTGCCTCGAAGCCACAGTCAATCCTAACGAGTTTTAATCGTTGAGCGAATCTACGGAGGGCCGGGCGATCGTTAATTAGAGTAAGCGCCGCTCACCTCTCCCTCGGCCCTCCTCCCCACCCCTTCTCCTCTCCTCTGTAAACACATTCATTGCTAAATGCCTTCGGGGAGACGTGGAGAGGAGAGGATGGAGAACAAAGCAACGGGAGGTGCAGAACTAGGCTGGGAAGTCGATGTTCGACTCCGATTGAAGTTGAAGGAGTTAAGGGGCTGTGTGGAGCGGATACGCGTGATTCTGCACGTCCCTTTTTTTCCCTTCTTCTTAACGTGAGTCCGACACCGTTTCCCCGTCAGAAAAGTTTATCACGAGAAGCTGATTGATCGAGTGACGGGTGACGGAGCCCCGTGCCATTCATTGTGTGCCTCTCTCTCGCTCCGCCGTGCTGTCACTCAACACCATCTGACGCGCATTAGAGGATGATTTTCTGTCCATTAGCTCGGCCAGTCTCCATTAGGCTGATAGTAGCTCATCAGTATGGCGAGCGGGAGGAGACAGCAGACAGCCAAACAATGTGGCTGTGTATCACTATGTAGGTCACAGCCCTGTTCCCCTCTCTCTGAGCCCTTTGACTTGTTGTGTGTGTGTGTGTGTCTACAGTATTAGAGAGAGTCCTATGTTATCAGAGGTTATCAGCATGCGTGTCTTGGATTAACACTGTGGGTGAGAGCGCTCTGTGTGTGTGTGTGTGTGTGTAAAGCTGCCAACATGTGTGCAGAGGATGTCTGAAGGGCACGCGTGACTGCCATCTCCTGACCGGGATGTCTGGAATAGTGTGTCCGCTGGTGTTGCCACTTATTTAGAAAAATGTAAACGTTGAGCAGGCTCATCGCCCATGATTCTCCTTTAACCTTAAGCCGCTCTGATGTCGGCATATTGCCAAAAAGTAAAGATTAAAAAAACAAATCGACAAATCGTCTGTGTTTTGTCCTTACCCTTTAAGATGCGTGCTCATGTCTGCACGTCATTGGCATCCGGGGGCCTTGATTGTCAGTCACAGTTTGGGTTGCTGAAGGGTCAGTCTTTATAATGGCGTCATTGTAAATCAGGTTTTTTGTATTATTTTGAATGGTAGCCACATTAACTGCATCCAGCAACAGCCAGGAGATTAAGCGGGAGAGAAATTCCCCAGACTCTATTATGGAATCGCTCAATTTTTGGGGTTCTTAAGTACGGAGAAACTTTATAAACATTGTGAAATGCCGTCAGTGACGAATTCTCAATTATTTGGGGCTTCCTGTCAATTCGGCTCATGTTACACATGATGTTCTTTCTCTTGTGTCCATTTGTCCTAGAGCAGGGGGCGAGCAAGGGTGATCTGACAAGTGGTCGCTCGAGATGCATATCCATACGGCTAATACCGGGTGATCAGATCACCAAGGATGCAGGTTAATGCGGGGATAAACAGCCTCATAGTTTCTGATAATGCAGAGCAGTGAGGATTCAAAGGCAGAGAGAGGCGAGCGTATTTAACACAGAGCTGCTCAACGCAGCCATTTCAGTACAGTTCATACCCTTGATTGATAAGCCACTGAATTGTGGAACAGCTTCAGGCATCATGGTCAAAGAAAGATGTATATCATGTGGATACCTCTGTTCAGATTCTCACGCTCACACTTTGTCACTCTTCCACTTGAGTGCTCTCTCTCTCTCCCTCTGTGCTCGGTTGATGGTTTTGTAATGCCTCGTTCCCACGTCCATGTGTGTATCTGCAAAAAAAATTGCTTTCGAAGTGAAATATCGAGGTAAAAAAAAAAAGCATTTCTGCTCATATGACAGGCAGATAAAAATATTGCTTCAATTATGCTACGTGATACCAACATGCACCAAGTACTTTTTTCAAATGTTTGCCTGGTGATTGTGCACATTTTGGAAAGCATTATCGGTCTGCATCCGCCGGTGAGCAATCACAATGAGAGTAGACACGATGATATGTTTATTCCAGTACACTAGAGACTTGGTGTTGTCTGCCAGTATGTGAAAATACATTTTTTTAAATGGCGCGAATATACTAGGATTGAATACATTAGATAAGCACAGTATGATAACCATCAGTTTCCATACAGCAGTGTGCTGTGTTACCGATGTACCGCAGCAACCCTAGACGGCACAAAGGGGCAGACAATAACTGACTGTAATTTAGTTGTTAACAGCCTTGCTGAGGGCGTTTACTCCACTCACTGAAGGTTCTTCAGTAACAACTTCTGCGTGATTGACAGCACAGCAGAGAAGAATAAGGAGAGAGGTGGAGGTGATTAGAGGAAGCCTGGGGTTCGCTCCTGTCAAAAGCAAAATCTCTCATGCACTCATTCAACACACATGGAGAGGAAACACACACACGCACACACACACACACACACACACACACACACACACACACACACATGCACGCACGCACGCACACACACACATGCACAGGGTTTTGGCCTGAGGGATGGTACAGGGGGGTGAACTCTGCAGCAGGTCTTACAATCAATCAGTTAGATCTGACAGAACTTTGGACGAGATGTAGTCAATAACAAACGGACGTGCACACTTACTCACACACACACACACACACACACACACACACACACACACACACGTATGCACATGCACAGGTGTGAAACAGACAGTGGGCAGAGCCTGGTCAATATCTGTCAGTTAGCATAGCAGTCAGAACAAACCCAACGTCTCCCAATGCACACAGTGTCTGACTGATGGCCCAATCAAGCCAAGTTGAATGGAGGATGCTGTCTGTTGTCTCTGGTCCGCGGTGATGAAACGTGATGAAGTTTCCCTGTCATAAGGTCGGAAACAGTCAGAAGTTTAACGTGGATTGTAGATACTGAGACAATGTGGTGAAAGGGTCTTCGAGAGGAAAAAGTTTAACATTCTTCTTTTATGGTGTTTAACGATAATCCAACCAATGTGTATCAAACTTCTCGTGAAAACTGAGAGAGAAATCATACAAGCAAACTGCAGATGACATGCTGGAAGGAAGGAGTCTAATTTAAAATGAAACTTTATGTCCATGTTTGTTCCGTTGTATGGTGCAATCATCTGTGCACAAAGCAGAAATTGTTAAACCAAGTGTCTCTTAGACAGTATGATATTGTCCAGCCTCATTAGCCCGCTGGCAGGCCTAGCTGCCCTTGCTCTGGCCCCAAAATGGCCGCCTTCACCGTCGCTCCTCTGTCAGCCTCGGGCCAGGATGTCAGAGGGGACACTTGCTGACAGCTTTGTCTTTATCTCTCCCTGGAGAGATGCTGAAGTCAGCCAAATCCTCAACCAGCTAAATATGCACAGTGTGACAAGGTAGACGGAAACAGGACCAATTGCATTTTGGAGGCTGCGATATGGTTCAAGGTATAACCATTGTGCGAGAGGAGGTTATTGAGAAATGTTGAAATGCTGAGCTGGGAATTCTGCGCTCGGCTCCACGGAGCTGTGTCACCGTGTCCTCACACGGCTGTTGAACCAGCCCGCGCTCCCCTCTGAGGCAGCCGCACCAAACTACACACTTGTGAATTCTAAAGACGCCGACTTTAGCAGTCCGACAACATATTTGTGTACTCGAGAATCCATTTGCTTTAATCATCTCCATTCCACGCTGCTCACTCTGGCTGTTTGCTCGTCGGCTGTGGGGCTTGAAAATCCTATTCCCCCCCGCCCCGCTGTCTCCCTCTGGCACTGGTAAAACCGATTACTCACGCAGCAACCTGACGTTCCATAAGTGCCTCTCCCCAGGCACCGTGGCCTGGCACCAGAATTTCATAAGAGTTAATGGAGTCTACTAATCAACGCGCGCACGCACAGAGACGCGCACAAACTCACACACCGGGCAGGTTTGATTGATTGGTGGCGTGACAGCCGTGACAGCAATGGGATCGTTACAGACCTGGATCAGAGCAGCGGCGCTGACATTACCATCAAAGGTGGACCCGAAAAATAATGTTGTATATACGGTGGAGAGAGGTGAAGCACGCACTGAGAAAGAGAGAGGAACATTTACACATTTTTTTTTTTTTTTATTGCAGGTGACTCTCTTGTGAATATGATATAAACTTTGGATTGAGCAAACAATACATAAGATAAACAGCGGCTGTCACATGAAATGCGATTAGATCCGTCATGGCAGATCCAGAGCCAGTTTTGCATAATGCATCACCGAGTTGATGTAAGATGAATAGTCACACAGGCTCCAAAACAGCTCCTAAACATTTCGCTTTTATGTAAACCAACAAAGTGATGTCAGGAGGATGGCAAACTCATTCAATCATTTACGTTTTGGGGTTGTTATTGATTGCTGAATTATCGTACAAACACACTTGAGTTGATGTCACACGTACTGTAGCCGAGCAGCAGCTTACGGTCACCAGTTCGGCCCGTCATTCCTATTATGACGTGACATTTCGTTAGAGATGCCGCTGTGTTAGCTTAAGTGGCTTCTTCAAGCGCGTTTGCTGGAGATGGCTGAATGTTGTGCCACCAGCAGAAGTCGCTCTCTCCGGTTATTCAGACAGATTTGATGTTGGATTCGGTGAGGGACATTATCTGCAGGCACTGGAGGCAGTTTCTCAGATTGCATGCAGCTTCCTCCGAAGCCCCAAAAGGCCTTATACTTCTGCTTTTACATATGTATTAGTACTCCCCAAGACCTGTAAACAAACTTTATTGTGTACAATTAGCCTTTAAGTTGACAACCAACAGTCATACCTCACCTCACTGATTTACTCCTTGCTTGACATGCACATGACCAACTGTATCTCTGTACTAGTGTTTCCTCAAAAAGCATTCTTTTTAATGTGTGGGATGCTGAGGAAATTTCCTTTCATAGCTCTTTTATTTATTACTTACTGTCTTAAATCTCATGCCGTGTACTTGTATGTTTTACGATTCGGTCTCTCTGGGCCCCAGGGCTTCACCTGACCTGCAATTTCAGCGGTGGCCAGCACACTTGTCGCGCAGTGCGTGGCACGTCCTGACAGCTTGGTCTTAAGAAAAAGCTAATACCAGCCAGATCCTCAACCAGCTTTAGGTAATTATGTTCTTTTTTTCTTCCCCCTAGGATTTCAGGCCATATCAGAAGCTTAAGGTGGACAGGTAGAGAGGAAAACACACAATAGGATAAACTCAGAAGGAATGAGTTACCTTTGTATTTATGAAGCACGGAGAGGATTTTTTTTTACCATGACTCACTCATCCACGCCTCACTCAGCAGATAAACCCAATTTTAAATATATATATATATATATATATATATATATATATATATATATATATATATATATATATATATATATATATATATATATATATATATATATATATATATACATATATGCGTATTACATGTAATTATGAAAGCTGTAATAAAAAGTCTACTTGAAGAAGGTCGTGTGAACATCTGTCTGAAGGTTGTTTATCGGTCACCATCTCTCTCTCTCTCTCGCTCTTTTTTTTTTACCACCACAAGATGTTGCTTCTAATGAGGGTGATTTCAGAGACGCGGCGCACACGTTCTCATGCACACTCAGAGAAAGTCATTAAGAGGGGGGTAACGATTATTAATGAGGCCGGAGTGAAATTCATGCGCTGAAATATGGGCCTGTTGTTTCCTTCCATGACTGAGAGAGGCTCGGCTGGATTTTGGCATCAAAGGAGACGTTACTGAGGGTGTGTAATGGCGCTCCCGACTCGCCCGAGCAGGATGAGCACCGCTGGGGGATTGAACCGCTTAATTAAAGTTTGATTTTTATTTGCGTTCAAATGCCTGTAAAGATCTCACGATGCTTTAAAAACGCCAATCATGCTCGTCTGTACCGGAGTGTGCATCTGTGTGCGCACGTGATACGTCTGTGTGTGGGTGTGTGTGTGTGTGTGTGTAGGACGTCCCTACACCCTTTCCTTCCTCTCTCCTTGCTCCTCACCTGCCTCTCTAATTACTGTTTCATCCCCGGTATGAATTTTATGGCTTCACGGTGGAATATTTATGTATTTAACTGTCGAGGCTGAGACAGTGAAATCCTTGACATTCCTTTCAGACATTAATAGCTCCCGCAGTGTCCTGTGAGACGAGTAGAATGGGGCTCCAGTGACGAGTTCCGTTCCGAATCCTGTTCCAGGTTGATAAAACACGTGGATTCAGTGAGTTCAGAGGCTATATAATGGAATCTTTTATCTCTCTTTTTCAGAAAAAAAAGGGTAAAGTACAAAACATTTAGGTAGGAGGGCTTTTTGGTTTTTAGCCAGGGCTGAAAGAAACAAGCTGTAAGAAGACTACATAATCAGTGGACTGGGTTTTTTTTTTTTTTTTTCAGCGAAACTAGACGACCAGCCAAGTCTTCCTCTAATAAATCAAGCCAGTCAACTTAATAGTTGTGAACTGGTACCTCCAGTATTTGGAGAGAGTATCTTGTGAAAGAAAGTAGGCGACACGCGTCAGATGCATGTTAAATCAACAGTTCATATCTTCTGCTGCCCGTGTCTTTTTTTAGGTTTGTAGCAAGAGGTGTTACAGAACAATCGCGTACATAAGATTTAAGCAGGGTGCCGTAATAAATGACATCTAAAGAGCTTTTGCGATGGCCTTCCAACAACTGAAGGTCAACATAACTTTGATTGGTTTTAAATATATATTTGCTCAAACAATGATTTTCCATGTTGTGCCATGATAAATATACAGAGGTATGTAAAGGATCATATCGCTTTCTTGCTAAAAAAAAAAAGTTGCATGGTTACTGCAGTCAGTATCGGAATGGATTTGGGTCCAATCAGCAGATCCTGATTTTACAAAATCCCTGAACTTGTTTTTCTGAAATGTGAGGCTGAACAATCTCGTAACAAATCCCTTATCTCTCCTGACACGTTGTTATTAGTATTATTATAGAGTAATCTACGAAACATTCAGCTGCAGATAATATCTACTGCGGCTCTGATTCTGTAAGAAACGTGCCCAAAGGCCAAACTGACGCTCTGCTATACAATCTAGTTAATGTGCTTTCTATAAGCGGGCATCCAGAAACTGTTTATTAGAGTCACCGTTCTGTAACGTGAGTGCACAAAATAAAATAGATGGATTAATCTTCTCTGCAATCCACCCGATTTCATTTTTACTTGTCAGAACTTCCCAGTTTCTTTTTTTTTTCCTCCCCACATCGCCTCAGTAATTTGCGCTCATCAGCTTAATAGCTCTGAATTGGGACCTCCTGTATTCGGGGGGGAGGTAGCTTGTGAGAGACGTGCAAAAATAAGTGAGCTGCAGCTGTTAGTTAATGTATCACATACACATTGAAATGTTATAGCTTATGCTGATCATGTGTTTTTTTCAAGTTGTAGATGCAGTTTATGAACATTGCTACCCCTTAAAACCTGTACTGTTTCTACCTTTCTCAGCAAACAAAAGGTGATTCTAAGTCTGGAGACTCAGGTTCATGATCTAACATGAACCTGAGTCGAATCAGTAAAGGACTTTGATAGGATTTTGATTTCTTAGGGAGTGAGTTTGAAGGAGGATGATAAACTGCCAAACCACAGCCATCCGGCATCTTAGTGTATCGTACTGTATTTAAGTTGTGCTTAAGTTTGACTTGTTTTACTGTCTGTAGTCGCCTTTAGAGGTCTGGCAATCTGTTAACAGTAGGGAAGCAGCCTGGTGTGTCTTGAGGGAGAGTTTGTGTGTGTGTGTGTTGGTGGGAGTGATTGTGAGTACAGTACTCTCTCATCTATATTCCTTAGCAGATCTTGACATTAGGGAGCCATTAGAGTTTGACAGGGGAGAGGAAGAGAGGGGCCTTTGCAGATTCTTCACACCTTCTCTTCATCTCCCCTTCCAAGTTTTTCTCCTCTATATGCCACGTTTGTATGAATGAGAGGTGGTTTAAGTGATGATGTTTCCCCTCTCTTCTCCTCTCCTCTCCTCTCCTCTCCTCTCCTCTCCTCTCCTCTCCTCTCCTCTCCTCTCCTCTCAGAGGTGGAAAAGGTGATTAAAGTGGATGTAAAATTAATAGTTTCAGCTCCAGCTCTCATGCCTGGGTGGGTCCAAGTGGTGAGTGCACCGGGCACTGTAATGGAAAATATTGTGCGTGTGTGTGTGTGTGTGTAGGGGTTGTTTGTCAGCAAGTGCAGATTTATTCATATTAGCCTCTTGAGTTCAGTGAAGGCGGCAGGTTCAGTGAAGTCAGACTGAGGCTTGCATGGTTAAAGAAGTAAAACACAGACATCTTTGTGCCTGTCAGACTTTTTTCCTGCCGTAGATGAGTCGGCCTTAAAGAACATGAGCGAAAATGCAGACGCGAGATAAATAATGGAAGGAAAAAAATGTTACCCTTCATGCATTTTACTTTGAAGTGACATATAGAGTACAGACAGGCCATTTGGGGTGTGCTCCAGGACGCATCATGTCTAATGCAACAAGCCGCCCCTATTAGCATTCCCAAGTTATGCATTTTTAACATTCCCGGCCTGTTAAAAAGTAGAGAGTGCCAATATGAGAAATCTGTGTAAATAATCACGGCCTTGCATCACTGAGATAGCATGTTAATATGATGTTACACCGTATTTTGTTTCATGCTACGAATCATTTTTAAATGAATTAGATTATTCATATCCTTTATTATCTTCGCGTCCAGCCCGGCCTCCCTGTATCCACCTACACGTCGTAGCTGTTTGCCTCATCAAGACGTTTGTGAATCCAAAGTGCTCCAGATATTGTTTTGTAAGAGCAGACACCAACAATTACCAGGCTGCTCTTTGTGTTATGTCTTCTGTACGAATCCCAGTTTGTCCTTGTTGCTTTTCACTTTTTTAAACTGTGTTCAGTTTGACTTGTCAAGGGAACAGTAGGTGTTCTCGGGCCTGAAAAAATGCTGCTCTTACCGACCACCCACGGAGTTATTAGCATACACGCTAGCACACATGCTGATTATTGTTATACAAGAGAACAAACACATATAAATACCACCTTTGATGCTGTGCAATATTTGTCATGTTTTCATGCAAGCAAAGTGTTCCTGTGTCTCTACCTTTTTATTTTCAGTTTTGAATGAAAGCAATCCACATTAAACACACGTGGTCCATCAAACATTACTTTTTTGATTTTTTTATGTATGTTTCAGATCTTCAGCGGACAAAATTAGAGCTAAACAATTAACCTGCTTGATCCCCTATCAGTTCTTATTGTCCTATTGCAGATAGATAAGCATATATGTTGGCCAACATGTAACAGGACAATGCGATACAGAAATGCTAACTATGCTATACGTTTGACAACCTTGACAAGTTTTTTACCTGTGCCTAAAAAATAGACATTTGACGGATTGTTCTCAAAATATTAGCTAATTTACAAATAAGACTATTGGCCTGTATTATCTAATCAAACTGTGTTAATGTTGGTGTCACAATGCCAGATTTTTACTCTATGATAACCACAGCGAAACAAGTTCACAACAACCATAAGCACAATCAAAAATAATTAAATGCTAGCAATAAAATCTGTCTTTTACTTTGTTGACAGCGTACATGACTGCTCTGCAAACCAATTGTCCTTTGCTCTACTAAAATGACGAAATGTTTATTTTATAGTATTTGGTTTCAGGATGATGCCACCTTTTATTGCAGTAAATCCAACAGAATACAACTAGTTCTTTGGCTTACCTATTTCTATACAGCCACTCAAAGCAGCAGTGTTCTGTCAGATGCAGAGCAGATGGTCACACTGAGCCCCGACAGCAGCTACGACAGAGCTGTAGCCTTTGAACAACGTATTAGCATTCCTGCTTAAGTCTCCGTCCAATCCAGCTGACAAACATGAGCACACGTCGTGTTCTGCACCTTAACTTGTTGATGGAGACGCCGAAAAAAAAAGAAGTCCACTGGGGAAATGTGCAGCGCTCGGGTCAGTTTGCAGAGGAGCTAATGAGCTGCAGCACATTAAACCGCGACAGGTAAACATACCTGCAAATGTCACATCAGTCCAGCTGATAGTCGGAAAAATTGATTGTTTTCTTTCTTTTATTTTGAAGGAAACTATTATTGACACCTTTGACTACAAAAAAGAGACGACTAAATTTGATTTCAGGGGAACTTGTGTTTCTAATCTTAAAATAACTTTTGAAAAATCTTTGAGCCGAGTGCGAAGCAGATCAAAGATACATGGTTAATGATTGTGTGTGTGTGTGTGTGTGTGTGTGTGAGAGAGAGAGAGAAAGAGAGAGAGAGAGAGAGAGTGAGGAAAGAGAGAGGACGATAGAAGTCGTCTCTGGAGGCCGTCTCAGTTGTCCCTCCCTGTGATAGCGATTATGATTTAAAACTGAAACAGAGAAGTCTCACCCTCAGATCTCTTTCCTCTGAAATTCTCCCGCTGCTATCAAAAAAACTTCCGGGAAAAAAAAAAAAAAAACACCTAACGTGCAGTTAAATGTGATAAGGGCTGGCAGCCAGACTGAAACGCGCACCGCCGCGCAGACACACATAGACAGCGGGCAACTTGCAATTTAATAAGCTGAAAAAAACGACCCTGTAGGTCAATTCTGTGACGAAAATGAAATAACTTCACACTTGGCAGGCAGCGGTATCATCTGGTCTTAGATCTCCTGTTTTTTTTTCATTTATTTTTTTTTATTATTTAACAGGCTTCCCGAGCGACGAAAATGAAATCAAAGTTTTATGGACTAATGCAGCATCCACTTAGCGAGCAGCAGAGCTCCCAGCCGTCAGTCAATTGAGATACAGCAGACACACACACACACAAGGCAAACACGCACTCACCCAGACTGGAGGTGAGTCTGTTACCCGTTGATCTGTTGATTCAGAACTATAATACCGCAGCTGCTCTCTGTCAGCAGCTCCAAGCAGCTAGAAAAGAACCTCTGTCACCACTCGCCCTGCCTCTTAGTCTGGCTTTTTGTCAGCGTAAAGCTCATGGGAAATATTTTTAGCACCTCTTTCATTTGCCCCGCCTGAGTGAAACGCAGCATTATGAGGGCTGGAGGAAGGGATTGGGTTGGTTCCTGCATGGAAATGTTCAGATGCTCCTAATAAACCAGCCACTCACTGTGCGAATGTGTCTCTAGAATGGCAGAAATGTATAGTCTGATGTCATCGCGTGCAACACACCAACAGCGTCTACACATCACAGACGCATGTTGACTTCAGCCGGTTTGCTGTCAACAGGCCGATGATGTAACCCTGTCTAAGCCGCTAACTTGCATCTTAATGACTCACTCTCACACTACTGCCGTATGTGTCTGAGTGCTGATGACGAGCCAGGTTATCGTTACGATGCTAAAAGACAACACCCACCCGAGCCACAGCCTGCTCACCCTGCTGCCGTCTGACCAAAGATACAGAAGTATCACCAGACACCAGAGCATCTTTATTCAGTCGGGCTGTGAGACTGCCGAGCTCGTCCTTCACACTCCACCATGAATAGTTTATTTGTGACTTGATCTTTTATTCATTAGTTTGTTAGTTTTTTTTTCTTTTGTGTTTAGCATAGGGGAACTACAACTGAAGTTTAGATACATATTCTTGTGTTGTGTAATGGCGGTTAAATGAATCCTGAATCTGAATTGAAATATAACAAGCATGTCAATGTCTCTTGATAAAGACCATATTCTGCCATCACAATCAAGCTCAAATGTCGTGCTGCAGTTTCCGTGTTGCAAGTCATAAAATACGCCTCAAAATATAGCTTGATGTCCCTCCAGATTGTCAACATGCATTGTTTTCCCTGTGGAAGAAGAGTAGATCCAAAACCTAAAAGGCTGAAATAAAAGTGATTTGTTCCCACGACTGACTAACAGTACTGCAGGTGTCATTAACTGGCGGGCTTATTGGCTCCAGTGTGGTACCAACAGTCTTGGCTCGACAACATCTTGACTCCTCAATAAAACGGCGCGCTGCTTTGCAAGCTGACCTGCACTTAGCAAAGTCCTGTTTGTTTGGAGAAGACGCATCAGCGCGCCGTTCTGTTTCAGATCACAGCGAGCAACGACGCCCGCCTTTCTCCGGGTGGGCTTGGAGATGACTGGATGGCGTCAGTGTGTCTTTATGAACATCTGCTGTTTTTTTTTTTTAAAGTGGGTCAAGAAGTACGTGCTGCTCAGATAATAGTTTGATTTCCCAATTATAGACCACGTGTAGTAAGTCGTAAGCAAAGTTTCTCTGGGTTTTGGGTGGCTGTGTTATGAAGACAGTACGATACTGTTGGTGCCGGATGCGTCTTCTTCCCAAACTTAGTCCTACTTTAGGAATGTTTTAAAGAAAATCTTACATTAGACATCAGTGACACTGATGTGTGTGAACACTTTCAGTCTCAGGAGTGACTGTATGTGTTATACGTGTGTGTGTGTGTCAGTGACAGAGGCTGAGTTACACCTGTAGGGGAACTGTGTGCCTTCGTCATCCTCACTTCTCCATCTCCTGCTTCCCTTTGTGCTCTAATAGAGACAGTGACAGAGGCAGAGACACGCCGAGGAAAGCCTCTGACAGATTTTGTGTGTGTGGCACGCTTTCAAAAGAGACGGAGAGAGAAAAACAGACAGGTGTGTGTTCCTCCTTCCTCAAGTCTGTTTCTCCGACTTTGCTGCGTCTTCTACAGCAGCAGAGATGAATTGTTTTCTCTGTGTCTCCCTTTCTCAGCAGCTCCTTTAAAAAAATAATAATCCTCCACTGCTCTTCACTTGGTTTTGAGTTAGACAAGCAGTCTAAAGATAGAATGGAACAATGAGGACTGCGCTACCGCTCTGCTCTAATAAGCAATGATTGGTACTTTGTGTCATTTTTTTTTTACGGCTCAAACTTTGAAATAAGAAGAGCTGTAACCAAGCCTGTTGATAGGCACCGCTGCCACTGCTGACTATTGATCATTCACAGTGCATATCATCATTATTATCAACAGTAATAATCATGTATATATATAAGTGTGGCCTTCTATTGTTGTACAGCTATAATGATGCAGTCAATTCATTAATTAGTCGATGGAAAGAAAAGTAATGGAGAACTTTTTTGTCAAACAAAAAACGTCAAACATTTGCTGGTTTCAGCTCGTTAAATTGTTAGGATTTGCAGTTGTTCTTTGTCAGTCATGATAGTGAATGAAAAGTCTTCATAATATGACTTTATACCAAAGTCTGCGACTTTAGGCTTAGGGAAATAATGATGAACCTTTTTGACAGTTTCTAATTGGGGTGCACCGATAACTGATGATTACCTTCCTCTTGCAACCAATTATCGATTGAAAAAAAGGATAATGTTTTGCCTACATTTGTGTATTTGAATCACTGATAGCCACAAAAACAAAGAACAATTCTGACTTATCACGCTCACTGGATAACCTTGTTATCAATCAGACTACGACGAGTGGGGTGACCACATTGTAAAGGGCAGCTGGGCATGCGTCTGCTAAGAAGCGGTGGCTCGGGAGAGAATTCCTGGCCTCCAAATGTGCCATTAGCCAACCACCGACAAGCGCTGGTCATCAGGTGCAACAAACCCCCTGATTCTGTCAGTAACTGCTTTGGCCTTTGGGTTTTCCGCTGTTGTCAAATACCTATTGAATAGGCCTTAGTGTCGGTGATGGGGGACTCGTTGCACTTTTTTTAGTACTGCTGCTCCCCCCCCCCCGCTCTGTGTTAGATGCAGATACTATATCAACTTTTAAGCAGCATAGTGCCCCCTACTGTACTGACGGATATCCCCTAAAATTGAATCATAATAATATATTGGACCGAATAAACAATCTAGCATCTCTATATTTACTATATTTTATGTACTACATGATTATCTATGTAATTACAGTAGGAAAACAATTGCAAGTTGCAGCCATATATTTGTGGCTATTTAAATAAGAGTCACGCAACCATTTTCCTGGTATCTGGAAAATAGATGTGGCAGCAAAAAACAGTTCTTTTTCTCTAACGGGAGAAAAGAATTGGATATTTAGCATGGGTAGTGATATTCATCATGGTTGACCGGGCAAAAAAAATAGGGTATTATCGTGAAGCAGCCTTCGAAAAAATGCAAAAACACTTTAGCGGTGAGAGGCTGGATCTCATAAATTGCCACTTTAAGTGTGTGGGTGAGTGTGCATACAGTAGGGAAGTGATGAGAGGTTTTGGCAGCAGCACATACTGTCCTGATGGTGTGTGTGAAATAAAGAAGGACTGAGAAGGTAGATGGAGGATGTGGAGGAATAGAGAAGCGCTGGTCAGTGCTCTCTCTCTCTTGGCACGAAAACTGAAATGATGCATCTTGAGGATTTGAGTGGCCTCGCTAATGCTGATGACACCTTTTGTCTCTCATTTGTTAGTCAAGGTGCGGGCCGTCTTGGCCCCGGAGAGGCAATCCTCCTCCCCATCCCTCTCCTCTCTGCTGAATTTGCGACCTGCATCGCGGCGGCGATGACAGGGAAAGCTCCGACGATAATCCCCTCGCCTCTGTTCTCCCGCTCACCTCCTCCTGCAGCCCCCTCACCCTCCGCCAGCACAACAAAGACCGTTTTCTGTCACGGGGAGACAGCTGCTGTGTCACAGTGTCAAAGTATAGGTTTCCACTCAACTCTCTGAAGTGGGAGCACTTTTCACAGTGTATTATGGATGGAAGTGATATGCTCGAGTGTTGTCGGTGACACAGACGCAGGCACAATAACTTTAACAGAGCACATCTCTGCCGGTTATTTTTAGACGTCACCATAGAAATATTCCTCAACACAAAGCATCTGCATCTTCCCTCTACTCAGCCAAAGGGTTCACCTTTGTCATTCCGAACGCACACACTCAGCCACCACTTGAAATCGCCCTTAAGATGGTTATAAGCAGTGATGATGCATGCACATCCGTCAGAGCTTTAATAACCACCTGCATGAGCAAATTATGTGGAGCGAATGAGGCGAGCGGAGTCGGACATTTCTGTCAGACTGCCAGGCTGAACTCAAAATGAACTTTGTGCATTGTACTTTCTCACTACCTTTTGCAGCTGAAGCTGTTTTTCTTAGGATGCGCCGTTCGGTACATAATAGGCCAGTTCTCGTTATCGACTCCTTCTAGGTGTGAGTCATACTCGAATTGTTAGACTAACAAATGTGAGGATTTTTCTTGCCAAACTCCTTCTTTTTTTTTTTTCCTTCCTTCTTCTCTCACTGTGTCTCTCTGACCTTGTTGAAGTTTGGCATTTTGGATGTAGCGCTTTGAAAAAAAGTTCTCGACAAATGGGAAATGAGGCTGCGTAATGGCACCGGTTAATGGCCCGCTGTGAGAGCAGGATTTCAAACACACGCCCACGTGCACACGTACACACCATCCCTGTGTTGGTTTTATAAAACTGTGACATTTCCCCGCCGATCGCCTCCTCCCCGCTCCTCCCCGCTCCTGCTCGTCTTCTCCTCCTCTGCTCACATTCAGCTGCGTCCTGACCGGGGAGCCTGTTTGTCTTATCGCCGTCTGCCAGCTGGGGTTCGGATTGGGGATCTAGGGGTCTCTCCTTCCCTCAGCTCTACCCCTCACTAAAAGAGAGAGCGGGGTGACAATGATTTGGCACACTTCACACACACACACGCACACTCATAAACAATTACAGCACGCATGAGGGGCAGACAAAGACACACCAACGCCCCGACGCAGGGCGCACACTCGCGGAGCTCATCCAAATTTCATGGCTGCAAGTTGTGAGGACCTTCGAGGCGAAATAATAATAATATTGAAGAGGAAATATTGTCGGACTCCTTTCAGCTGGCGCTCTCCCCTTTACGCCGTCATTAGATGCACCGTTTGCCAGAGTCTGTAATGCCACCTGCCTGTGGCTGTTAATGACTACAGCCACTCTCTATTCCCCCATTCGCCTCACTCACTTAAACACCTTAATGAACCACCTGTACAGTGTGTCTGTGTGTGTGTTTGTCTGCAGTATGTGTATACCCGTGCATTTGGATGAGGCGCCTAAAATGCTGGAGGGTTGCCCCCTGTGTATATGAGCCAATTATCTTTACTTACTTCTTTCCTAACGACTGCTTTGAAATGAGCACGGAGGAGGTGGAATGGAGAGAACTTGCAGCCACGAGGAGCACATGTGCCGGTGTGTTTGTGCGAGAGGCCAAAGGTTAGAGCCAATCATCGAGATGACTCTGGCAAAGAAGTCTGGGTGGTTTAATTATTTGGATCGCTGCTACTGCAGCGGGTGAATCGCCCTGATGTTGGCTCATAATTTCAGTATTTAAATCATTCGTATCGGTCATTTCCTTTTTTATTTGCCCACATTGAAGACATCAATCCCAGTCGCTTCCTGACCTTTTTCAGATGAATCCAAGTTTTTACCGTTTGTTTCCATGCCGAATCTCAAAAAGGAAGCTTAAAATTGACATAATTCATTTTCAACAGTGAGCACAACCTAGAAATTAAAAAATGTTCATATAGCAACAAACATAGCTCTCTAAGAAGTAGCCTCGCCTATAACGTAATCACCACCCGCATGTTTACGTCCATTAGATTTTGCAATCCAATTGGTTCAGCAACACAGAGCCCCGTCTTATAGAATGTTACATGTGATCATAGCGTTGAGAATTGTGTTTTAAATGTCCGACTAAAAAGGGCTTTTCTGCAATGAGATGGAAGCTGTCAAGAGGGAATCGAGATGTATCGAACTCCGGTATGGTTTTGCTCCGTCATCCAGATACGTGCAATGCAGTGGAGCAAAGTGGAAGCCGGACCAGACGCGTATCTGATGGAATATAGCCATTCAACGGACATTCAACAGTGCTTTGACCACGGCTCAGAGATCAGTACATTTTAGACTTGTCATTGCTACAAACGAGAACTCCGTCACTGCTGGATTTGGTGCGCAGGCTGTAGTATGAGCGACTCTAGTGGCCAAACATTTCTTAATTCAACTTAATTTTCAGTTTGAGTGTGTTCAGCTGGATGGAACAGATTGCCTTTAAAAAAAAAAAAGAAAAATCCCAACTTTTTGCCTCAGCTGAAGTCAGTAATTGGACTGTCTCTCAAGGTTTTTTTCAGATACGCTTGCCCAGACCTGCCTAATTAAGCCCGCGCAAACCTCTTGACGGTTTCCCATCACTTTCTCTGCGCTCCGGCCTTTTCTAATAACATGGGCCTGAACAGGTAGGGGTGCTGCTGTAGCTGACAATAACGCTCGTGTTTGTGCTGCTTGCCGCGTCACTTTCAAATTACCCGAACACTTCGAGGCAGCAGTTCCAATCCACCCGAATCTCTGTTTAATAAACAGAATTCGTTCCCTCTGTCTCGCAGCGTTGCCACAGGTGCGGACTGTGTCGTGTTGCTGAACTCACGGTCAAACGGCGGAGGTGTCTAAACTTGTTACATCCCTCCTAAAAACCAACTGGACTGTGCTTTTTTTGTGTGAGTGTGTGCATTTTTAAAAAAAAATGTTTTTACATTTGAATGTGAGGTGGCTAAGTTTTGTTTTATAATCCACAATATTTATTTGACATGCAAATGTGTTCACATGGAAACGTGGTGCTAATGCTTCCCTCGATATTCGCCTCATTTATCAAGAGAGCCGTCTGAACGGCGACACGCAGCAGCCCAACAGCTGGCAGGAGTCCAGCGGCATTTAATACTTTGACTGGCCGACACGTCACACGATCTAATTCAATCTCTCGGACGGTTCCATGGCGCCATAACAGACTCTGAGATTAGGACGGTGTCGCTTCTCCACGCGAGCACACACACATATTGCTGCGTGCGACGGTGCTGCCGGGCCCGGATGTCTCTGAGGTGTTTGCTCTGATAAAGGTCATCTCAACAATTAACCTTGTGCGACGAGTATGGGAGCAATACAAACAACAGGACCGAAAAGCCCCTCGCTAACAGGCAGACTAAACAAACACAGACATTTATACCTCTGCGCTCGGCACACGGTCACCTGGGCTTTGATTTCAGCCGGCCGATGGCTTGGAGGGTCGAGGTGCGTGACCCGGTTCGTCATATCCTTAATGCGCGTGTGAGCAGCGGACTCAATCGGACAGAAAAACCAACACAACGGAGGAGCTGTGCCCGCGTGGAGCCCTTGAGAAAGGACGACCCAGCTGCAGCCAACAGCTTGGAGGCAACTTAGCTATGTTATTGAACACCTGCCGGGCTGCTGCAGAGCTCTGGCTCCCTGGTCTCTGGAGTTCTCTGAGAGGCTGAATCTGCCCGGGGTTGGTTAAGGTGAAAAATGGGATGTGAAAATGAAAACACCTGGAGGGGATTTTCATGAAATTATTAGAAAGTTTGATAGATAAAGATAGAGGTGGCTGCGGGTTCATCAGCCGTTTTAGTCATGATGCGATTAGAATGGTTTCGTGTGAGCAAACCCTCATTAAGATATGCACCCGTCAAAATGATGAAACACAAACATCTCTCAAACTTTTGATTAAAAAAATGAACTGGAATTGGAATTTAATTGAGAGTTTGCATGAAAACGCCACATAATCATTTTGAACCTCGGTCGAAGGTAGAGCAGTCTCTGCCTATTTAATCTCAATGGAAAATGTAATGTAACATCTGCGACAGGAAAGCTAAAGGATGTTCAACAGTGCCTCATGTTCAGCCCATACTTTATTCACACTGTCAGCCTTGATTTACTGACCTCAAATATGCTGCAGCAACCACGACCAGACTCCATTTCTCAGTACACAATTTTCATGCTCGAAACAAGGAACGAGAGAGTCCTTCCTCCTGAGCTGCTTGTTATGTTTTACAAAAAAAAAGGACCCAAATGCAAGACACAGATGCTGGCAGGTCAAAAAACAAAAATGCAAGCTTTTATAAACAAAGCCAATATCCAAAGGCAATGGTAGGACAGGCGACAAAGAGGCTGGCAACACAACAAGGCTAACAAGAATCCCAGAGAAAAAAATAGATAAAGAGGAAGACGAAAAAAAACTAAGAACGAACCAGAAAGACACAGGGAACAACAGCAGGAACACAGAGGACGCAAGAGGCACAAACTGTAGGACGTGAGGGAACAACATACGCTTAAACACACAACGACTAAATAACAAATAAATCACAGCAGAAAGAGGTGGGAAAAAAGACAAAGGCAGGAAGTGTAAAGTAAAGCATGACACACGGAGAGGCTTTCAGCATAAATCAGGAAATACCAAAAGTAAATCGCAGGACCATGACACTGATTATCCCACTGATACACGGTAATACAGGGGGCACTTGTGATTGGAGAAAACATGACTGATATCACTAAACCTTTACAGTAACCAAAGTGCCATGATAATATGAAAATAACTGCTGTAAATGACGACAGAACACAGCGTGATGGTTATTTTCTTGCATATTTAACTGTTTCATTTGCCACCTCACCTCCCCGCCTCACTTGATCTGATTCTCTCTGACAGAGTTATATATACGCACGTATGAATTATGTATGTGCATGTGAATGTACTGTACATGTGAATTAGTGTAATGCCATACAAGGTATGCGCTTACATATTAATCCCTGTAACCACTGTCACGGTGGTGTCTTATGACCTTGGCTGTCAAATGAGTCTGATTGATTGATTTGGTCATTTATTCAGTCATGTAACACTGAACAACTTGAAAAGTCTTTGCAAGTGGCAACCCAGTTCAGAGTGGATTTTTTTCGAAGGCACCGTGTGTGTTCCTATTGCAGGAATCTGGCTGTTTCGATTAATATTTTGGCTGACAGCCATCGACTACTAATCCCTGACCATCGTAACATCGTGATTCATAAGGCACCCCACCAGAGAGCACAATTAAGTGGCGTGTCCCCTCAGAGTTGCCCCACTATGTCACTGCTCAGTGCACTAACATTAAGTCTCCATGTCCCTTTTATTATTTTCTTATTAAACCAGCTCAGTTAGGTGGAACCCAAGACACTCGGTTAAATTTGTGCCAGCAGTGTTCCTTTTACCCCGGGCCGCTGTTTCTCTCTGTCATGCTGTTTTTACACCCAGCTTTCATATCTTAGCTCCCTTGGCTAGTTGGCCAGCGTTGTCTTATGCATATGAGGCTGAACAAAGCTACGAACATGCGGTGCAGAGACGAGGACGCTTTTAAACCTGGCACAGAAATGTATGTTGGTGGTAACGGGACGTAGTTTCCTCTGCAGGGTGAGACGGTTGGAGATTCATGTCAGTGCAACGGTGGGAAACAGCAACGGCTACAGTGGTGAGCTAATAAGCAACTGCTGCCTTAAGACGACAGCGAGGGGACACGCTGCCTCAAATTCGTAATCAATGATGTCATCGTCCATTACGATGTTTCGCTGGAGACATCGTCATATGCCAGTTTGGCAGACATTTCCCAACTCTATCTGATTAATAATCATGTAGGCTTTGTGCATTTCTGCAAACCATGGGCATGTTGAAACTTTACATTTCCCTATGCTGCAGCTTTACATCTCTTTAGGTTCACGTCTCGATGTTATCTTGTGTTTATGGTCCTGTTAGGATTAGGCAAATATCATATATTGGCTTAAAAAAATGCTCTGGTCCACAAACATGGCTCACGGTCTCAAACCGCGGTCATCTGCTTGTCGGGCTTCTCACCTGTAACTCCACTACCATCCCTGGATCTATACGTATCCCCTACTGCCGCACATGCATGCACATGGATAGGCACAGCTGGTGTGCTCTGTCACACGTAGACGCTCCCCTCCCTTTTTTGTTTTCCATCCCCTCCTACACTACACTACAGCGCGCTTCGCTGTACAGTCGGTGTGCAGGAAGCTGCTCCGCGGGGAGTTGATCTCCAAAGTAACGAGGCGGCGAAGTCGGAGAAACTCTGTCCCACACACAGAGTGCAGTAGGTGGCGAAACGGCCTTTGTGCTCAAATGTCACACTTGTGCACTTTCCCTCCTGCCTTTTTAAATTATAATCTTTGCGACACCCGAACGGAGCAACCAGCACACCTACATGCGGCGTACAAAGAGCTTTTGTGATAACTGCGCTCTGTAGATGTCAAGTGTCACATTGTTTCTTTTTATTGTAGTCTGACTATAGCCTACATCTTTCACATGGGTTTAGGATTGTTATCACGACTTCCGCTCGTTAATACAACCTCTGGAGACGCTTCTACTTTGCATCCTGAAGTTCTAGACATAGGAAAACTACAGGCAAAAAGCCTATAAACTGGCTAGAGAGTCGTTCCCTGCAAGACGGCTGTTATTTTTACAGTCAGTAATGCTCGCTGTCAGAAGCATGACACTTATTCCCTCTGTACTGGATCCTCTCCTCACTCCCCGAGCGTCTCTCTGCTGTCATTTCTCCCCGCTCGCCCACTCATTCTTATGTCTAGTTTGTGTGTTTGTGATATGTGTGTGCGCGCGATTTGGAGTGTATTGGCTCAGGTGCATGCCTGTTTGGATAGAACTAATTTCTCCCGAGAGATACAGGAAATAAGTGTCATTCAGGATTTATTTTGCGACGCGCAAACACAAATACAAACACAAACACAAACACAAACACACACACACACGCCACACACAACCCTCAGAGTTGGAAGGCTTTCATGCTAGTGGCTCTGTGAGCGATTTGAGCTAATGTTTGCTAACTTCAAGAAAGATTATATTAGACCAGTTGGAGTTTTGGTGACAGGATCACCAAAGTTACTGCAGTCTAACCTGGGAGGAATATAAATGTGGTTAGAACATTTCACGGCAGTTCATTCAACAGCTGTTGCCAAGACCTGACACTTACAAATATATATGTCAACATCACTGTACCGCCAGAGGAAAAGTCAGGGGGTCACCAGTAGGTACGACGCATCATCTGAGAGCCATCAGTGTCTGTAGATAGCGATCAATCCCATGTTAAAAAAACAAATGTCAACCTCACAGTGGCGCCAGAATAAAAGTCAGGAGATCCTCAGTGTCACTAGGCTTCATCCTCTGGGGACTTTGATTGTTTGTACAAAACTGAATGACAATCCATCCAAGAATCATTCAGACAATTGATCTGGATGAAAGCATTGGACCAACTGATTGACTCATTGACTACTAATCATTTGTATTTGACACCTCATTTTTGTCATCAATCAGGTGTGTTTGTGTGAATGTAGTTGTGAACTCCGTCCGGCTTTAAGCTTCTGCTCCCCTAACAAGTTGTCATGGCCTCTGTAAAATGTGATAATCACCATCATCGACCGGCGATTTTAGACCAATCTATAAATGTCTACATAATCAGGCTCCTCGAGTGCCCGGTGACCTTGTAGATCCATTCACACATTCGGGCTCATTAACATGCAGAGCAGACAGCGGTAAAAACATTAATCATTGTTTGGACGAACATTTTTTTTTCTTATTCTAACTGGGAGCTTTATTAAAAACTGAACCCATACGGAAACAGTTTTTGAAGAGGGATCAGTCGTGCGGTTGTGAATCATCTGGTGCTTCTTGTTTCCTGGTGTTTTATTGTATTGTATTAGAGTGCGTGTTTTCTTGTATTTATTGTTGAGTTTGTGTTTGTATCGTCTCTCGTGTATTCATCTTTGAGTTTGATGTTTTATGTATTTTAAAGGGTTTAAAGGCAGGGCATTAGTCCATAAGTGCTGTGGTATAGCATCAGTTTATTGTCCGCATACATACAGACATAAACTAAATAAAATCACTCTTGTCCTCACAGTCTAGTGGTGTGTAGTGACTTGGTTGGTGCCGCGGTCATTGTCCTTGTCCATCCCTCACAGTGAACATGTCCCCTCAGCACTTTAGGAATAGCAGTTGCTCCTGCAGCGACAGCTCACCTTATCCATCCTTGTTTGGAGACTGTCAGAATATTTTGTTTCCCCAATACGCAAACAGGAAACAAACTGTCCTCTGTCTATGCTAATGCAGAGGTTGATTAAATCCACCATTATATGGAACTCTCAGGCATCCTCCGAGGGTGTTTGTATGTGCGTGTATGAGTGGGTGAGGCTTTTTTTTTTTCTCTTTCTTTTCTCACCACCTCCTGGCCTCCGCTCTTTATGCATGAATCAGCAGGACTGGGTTTTTTTCTTTCTTTCCTGATCCGGTTGAATATGAGTATGTGTTATTGTGGGCACCTTTTCTGCAGAGAGAAGCAGACAGAGAGTATTTGTATGTGTAAAGGAATTTCTTAAGAACAAAAGAGGCGGCGGGCGAGCAACAGACTGCTCAAATTGTGCATGTAATTCGCTGCATCATTCATCTTGGCAGCTCTTTGTGAACGCTCGTCTCCGTTTTCCTCTGTGCCTGCTCTCAATTAGACGCTCGCTCCTAATGCGCTCCATTCTTCTTCCGCCGTTGCCACTCCATCTTGCTCTTCCCCTCGTCCTTGTCCATCCTTCCAAACCATGCCTTGAGACTTAAGGAGCCGAAAGGGGAAAGGACGAGCGAGAATGGATAGAGCCAGAGATAGTGGGTGTAATAGACAAAATTGGTTGGATGGGTCGATAAGAGGGGGATGGATAAATGAACATTAGAGGGGAAAAAATCCCAAAGCACCCTTTTAGAGCTGTAGGTTTAAAGCCAGGCTCTTTTCACAGGGAGAAGTACTTTTCCAAGACTTTCAGAATGGAATGGCTCTGAAAGGAGTGCTCCACCGTGCAGCCGGGAGACTCGGTGAATTGGGAACAAGGGCCAGCACGGCTGCATTTATTATGAGCCGCGCTATATATTATAGATAGAGGAAAGTTGTGAAGCCTTGAGAGTTTCTTTTTTCTCCGCCGCTGCCCTGCATGCCTCACCTCGCGCGGCTTCCTTTCCTCTGTCACCCGTGCAGACTAAAAGAGGAGGCTGAGCAGCGGGAGAGAGGAGCACACGGTTTATATTTTAAGAGAAAGCAGTGGAAGAGGAGTGCAGAGAGAGAGGGTAGAAGGCAGTGCTGACAGCAACGGAATTGGAGAATAAGAAAGAAGAAACACCATGGATTCATAATGTATTTTTGCACAAACTTTTTTAATGTTGTTGGCACGGTCGACAGGAGTACTTTGACGTCATTATCAATGACTTAGCGGTGACTGAAACTATTAGCCTCTTTCATTTTCATGCCACTCACATTTTTATAATTATTATTATAACTCTCACAGGTTTGCCTTCCACATTATGTCATTTACGTTGTCTGTGTGTGTAGCTACACCGACCCAATGAAATAATGGCAGCGCATCGTACAGATTTTTTTTTTTTTCCCATTTCGGCTCTCTATCTGTTTCTCTTCCATACAAAAAACCCCCCATACGCATCCATGTCAGAAACACAAGCGCAACGGAAATGTAGCGAAAGAAAAATGATACGACTGAATATGTATCACCAAAGTTCATGCAAGGGCACATTATGAGCATTATACATAAATAAGGCACAAATAAAAGACAAGCACACAGCATCACAACATTTCCCACAATGCCCTCATCTAATCTGTTGAAATTGCCTATTGAATAAAGACCTTACATATAAGGGCAACACCTTATCTATTATGACTTTAATGTCATTTTAATGACTTTATGAACTCAAATAATGAAGAATTAATGACTGAAACATGCTAAATTAACTCCTCGGTGAAACAGTGAGGACAGAAGGAAAAAAGAAGAGATGAGGGCAATAGTGGGAATCATCGTGGTGTTTGAATACAACATATGCGGTCGACTCGGAGACACACATGCGTCTTGTGCACCCGAGCACACATTTTTTTCATTACCTCCTGCGCGGTTTGACGGGACCTTTATAGAGTTGTTTATGTTTCTGCTCCTCTGTGAAGCATCACATACACAGGCCTGTCACAGAGACTGATGACAGGACAAAGAGCCACGCTTCTTTTCTTCGTATTATTGGATGTAGCTGCTCTTTTTTTTTTTTTTTTTTTTTTTTTTTTTTAATCTGGGGTATCACCAGAGAGAGAATGAGTTCAAAAAATGTCTGCTTAAGGTGTAAGTGCCAGCGTCAAAACTTGTCTGACAACTTCCTCCAGCTTAATGACACCAAATCTGAGGCCATCCTCTCTGCCCCTATCGTTTGAAGCGACTGATAACGAGCTCCTCGGTCCACTTGCCTCCGATATGAAGCGCTCAGACCGAAATCTTGGTGTACCGTCCGACTCTGACCTCAAGCTAGACCCTTGTTAAAAAGGTTGTCAAAACCTAATTGATTGTGTCTTTCACTGATCTGAGAAGGTTGTTCGCGCATTAATCTCATCGTGTCTGAAATCCCCGTTCACACGTCTCTCCCAGAAGTTTCTCCATTGCCTTCAACCCATGGAAAATGCTGCTTATATACTGATATACGGGTACACTGGCGCCTCCTCATTAAAGGGTGGCTCCACCAATTTTTCACATTAAAGTGTTTACAGGTCTTGGGGAGATCTACTGCATGAGTGAAAAAGTGATCACAACAGTTTTATGGTTCCAGATAAACTGTGTGTAATCTGACGAAGTGCCTCCAGTGATGTCACTCAGTGGCTAAGTTGCATTGTGGGTAATGTAGGAGGCAGGTTTGGGGGAAAAGGAAGAAGAATGTGTGGAATAAAGAAAGGGATATCTTTGGTGTTGCTGCATCGATTTTAAACCTTTTAATTTTAAACTGTCAGTAATATATCCAACAGTCTTATTGACCAGTGAACTGTATGTAAAGCAAAAATAGTGCCTACATCACCCATAATGCAACTTACCCAGTGTGACATCACTGAAGGCAATTTATCAGATCATTTGCAGCCACAAAGGACGTTATAATTCTCTTTCACATATTCATTAATACTCCCTTTGGGTGGCCAAAGGCATCTGCAGCGGCATCACTGTGGTCTTAAAAATCTTTGGTCCAAACATCTGTTACAGTTAATTTACACTGTAAAAAGTTGGAAAAATATCAAGATATTATGTTCTTTTTCAAACCTTGTGCAAACTTGAATTGAAAATTTGAGAGAACCTTGACCAGACCTTTTCTGAGCGTATTGCGAGGCACTGGTGTTATCGTTCAGTGCCAAGAGCAGTTTCCCCCCCTCGTTATTCACAGTTAATGATGAGTTTAAGTGTTCAGAGAGACGTGCAGCTGTTGAACATGAGCCTCTCAAAAGAAGTTAACCACTCAGAAAGAAAAGGAAGAGGAAGAACCCCAGAGAGACCCGGAGAGAACAGGAGCGTTAAAGGGAGTTAGAGTGTGAGCTCGATCCGCCTCCCCCGCCGCCCTCCTCCTCCTCCTCCTCCTCCTCCTGTCACCGATCCATACCTGTCCGCCCACTGATTTCCCATGAGCCTTTGGGTGATTGTGTGAATTCATCCAAGTTGTGCCCCCTTTCCATGGAGTTCATATACACAAACACACGTGCGAGAACACTGCACAGTACACGAGCGCTCACATTCGGAATGCACTCCCGCACGCACGCACGCACACACGCGCACTTGCTCACTGTCCTCTGTGTCTTACATAACACTTGTGTTTACAATGATGGAGGACGGATGAGCCGC
Organism: Sparus aurata; assembly: GCF_900880675.1. Classification (NCBI taxonomy): domain Eukaryota; kingdom Metazoa; phylum Chordata; class Actinopteri; order Spariformes; family Sparidae; genus Sparus; species Sparus aurata. The sequence goes on along the minus strand of NC_044201.1, from coordinate 8,333,151 downwards.
CTGTTAGGAGAAAACTTACAGGCAACGAGCTTTGCGTCCTCCAGGAATCGGTGCAACATCATTTCTTATGCTCTGAAAGATGTTTTGCCTGTGAAGCGTGCGCCTCTGTTTACATTGTCAGATCTGTTTTAAATGCTGCAGAGTCTGCCGAGTGTCTCGCCTTTGATCACTGTGTTGTTATAGTGGGATATGGTTCACCCTGGTTCACCTCTGGCTCCCTGCCCACATGTGGAGAGAGACAGTAACAGAGAGAGAGAGAGAGAGAGTGAGAGAGAAACAGAGAAAAACTATTTTCCACTGCCTCATTTCGCCACAGTCTCCATTTCAGGGGCACTGACCCCCTCCCCAACGCCATCGCTGTCATTAGCTGGAGGTGTCTCGTACACACACGCAAACACACGTACACACGCCTACACTCAGCAGAAATAGCGAAGAGTTGAAGCACTTAAGGAACCCAGCGTGCGGCGGAGAGTGAGCTCGGTAGATTGAGTTGAGAGCGGGGTGGAAAGTTCAGCTGCAGCTCCGCCTGACGGACGGACGGACGGACAGGAAAGCTCCTTAAGGAAGCTGTAGATGGTGTCAAGAGAAGTGAGGGATTGCATTACGGGAGTTAGTGATTATAGTAGTGAAGTGTAAGTGCTGCACTTGTCATGATCAAAGCTGCTATTAGTGCTCTTAGCGAGGATCAAATCATGCTCATGAAACATGTAACATGAGCTCAGGCGGAGGAGCTGTCGAGGAGGAGAGAAGACAAGAGGGTAATTTCAGGAGTGTTTGACATTTTTTTTGGTCTCTTTCGTGGGTGTGTGCTTGTTTTTGTTTTGTCAGTGAGGTGGAAGGTGTAGGTTTGAGGTCTTGCTCAAGTTGATGTTTGCAGGGTGCCTCGGGATTAACGTTGCATCTGTCTGCATTGGAGCAGTCACCCTAAACACCCTGCCTTGGACTCTGTTGTGTCTGTATAACCTTTGCACTGACACTTTTGTGATGAATTACCCCCTCGGGGTGCAAAGCGCAAATACCTTCCCATCAATAATTCCCATCCAGACCCTCCATCAGCCTGTGGCAGCCTCCAAATTTCTGCACCGTGGCACAGAACACGAGCGGAAAAAGTTGCTGTAAGCTCGCTGAAAGACAAACGACTCTCTTGACACTCCATGCATGGTCCCACACACAAATAGACAGTCGCTCGGCTTCAGGCGAGTCTCTCTGAGGATTCCCAATCAGGTAAGCTGGTGCCTGAACCGCAGCGAAGGTGACCTCGCGTCCTCCGATGGTTGACAGCAATGGGACTGATCTGTCCCCGTTCTATTAGGGCTGATTATATCATTTAGATACAGATGGGTCGTTTAACCCAGCAGCTGTCCTCATCAGACACACCAGACTGAGCCCCCTGGTTAATGGCTCACTAGAAGCCGTGAGGGGAGCAGAGGCTGGCAATGAAGAGGAAGCGCGCAAATGAAATACATGGGCACCAGGGTGGCGCAGTGGATGGAGTGGGCCAACCTGTGAGCAAAAGGGCTCAAACCCATTTCCTGCCAAGGCTGTGCGTGTGCGGTCTGTGTCGGCAGTATCCTGAACCCTTTCACGCCCACTCTAGCAACAATTAGTAAAATTTATCCTTACCAGCAGGGCGTGTTCCGGGTTATAATTTTGTGGAATGTGACGAGCCAGGAACTGTTAAGAGTAACTGACAGAAGTAGACATTTTGGACAAAGTCAGCACGTACGTATCTGTCAGTGTTTATTTTGATGAGTCAAAGTGAGATGTATACGTTGGAATGAAGACGTTGGAGAAATGTAAAGTTGATATGCTTTTCCATCCCATAATACATTGCAGTCATGGAGTATTTTAACCCACTTGGCCGCACGGTGGTGATTGGTGGGCGAGGAATGTGACTACCTTGTAGTTTTAAAGCTGAGTTGACAACTTTCCCCCTCATTAGCATTTCCCTGTGGTATTACTGCTGGAGCCGCTGGAGCAAAGACGGTGTCACCAACATGGCCACCGCTAGCAGCCTGGCTTCTGTCCAAAACATATAAATGCAGGAAATCTCAATTTGACCCAGAAACCCTAATGTTGCTCTGAAAAGGCAAAGTTGTCACGTGTAGTTGCCGACTGATTTAGTAGGAAGGGTGCCGGTTTTAAGCCGCCAGGAGTCAGGATTTTGACACATCATCGAGTGAATTCCCGCCTGCTCCCTCTTGTTTGACCTCGGCGTCTATTACACTCTCCCTCTTTGCCATGGCGCGGTTCTTTTTCGTTTGCAAAAAATTGCCTATTGCCAGTTTAAATAGGGCTGCAATAAAGAAAAACTTTCTTTTGTGATATATTTAGTGTATTACAGTACACTTTTCCCTTTTTTATCATATGAAAAAGTAGCCATCATGATTTCAAAGGGAGTTTGTTTATAGCGATCATTCTGTCGGGATTGATATGATGTAAAACACAGTAAAGCAAGCATCTCCATGTATCAAGCCACAAACCACCACATTTTCATTATCCTCACGTGAGAATGTCTTTGAAAGGTTCAGACATTAAGTTTGTTCTCACTGTCACAGTATATTTCTTGTCGTTTCTCTTCTTACTAACCATCTGGTGCGTATGGTTTGTAACGCCACCGCGAGCTGTGTGTCAGATACGTTCCTACAACAACAAGCAGCAAAGAGCAGTGAGTCAGAGCGGGCCAGGTAAGATGTTTTTTTTTTAGAGAAGGAATTATGTCATACAGAAATAAATGTTGCACTCCATACAGCCATCCACCCACAAGCTGGATGCTACTGTAGAATACATCATCAAGGCAGTTAGACACAGGATGCTCTTAAACTGCAGGCTGGCTTCACAGAAAAAGTGAGCAGTGGATGGAAAGGAGGACAGTGAACACGAAGTGGTCTACCCATGTGGTTCTGGCATTAATTATGTTCCCGTCATTGCCACAGGACTCTTCACTGCAGCTACATGGAGTCTAATGAAGTGTAATTCACAAAACTGCTCTCGGGATGAAGAGAGGGGAGAGCGCTAATGGAGTGTTTGAGTCAGCATCACTGACACCCGTTTTAGGTCAGAGAGTAGGGTGCTGGTAAATTGGGTTACTGCAAAGAGGTCTGATTGAATCGGTGCAAAGTCGAGCTGCGCTCTGGTGTTGCATCTGCATCTTTCACGCACAGAATGGACCTGCTGTGTTTCTGTTCCTCCTCCTTTATCCCCAGCTCTTCTTCCCTATAGTGACACCTCTGCTCAGCAGCATGTAGCTCACATGCTCCTTAATGAAAAAAGCTCCTCGCTGGGCCTGTGGGAAACACACATGAGCATGTAACGTGGATAAGACGCACACACCGGTATTGAACCGGTGTGCCTGTGGTCCGGGCGGGGGTGGGATAAACGCTGTCTTCTCTTGCAGAGAGAGGACAGACTCTGAAAATGGAAGCGTAGATTTTCTCTCCTCCTCCTCCTCCTCCTCCTCCTCCTCCTCCACACAGGCAGCCGAGCTCAGAGGGGCTCCGTCTCTCAGCGGCTCTCTGATCTTCGAGTCACAAAACACCTGCTGCCTGCCTTCAGACAGGCGGGGAGCGAGAGAGAAGAGAAGAGGAGTGTGTGAGGGGGGGGTGTGCAGCAGTCAAGCCGCCGAGAGGTTGGGTGTGACAGCCAAGGGAAGAGAGACGCGGGCTTCAGAGGAAAATACAGCGCGCCCGTGTTCGACGATATCATGTAAAACAGGAGTGGAGCAAGATGCAGCAAAGGCGAGGTGATGGCACGAGCTCGCGTCGACACAGGCGCTTAACGAGTACCAGAAACCTTTTTTCGTCACTTGCAGAGCGTTTGATGCCTTTAAGGAGGCGAGCGTAGCAGCGAGTCTGCTGGTGATCGAGCGTTAGGCTCGGCCGACTCCGCCGCCTGACAACGAAAAAACAACGTGAAAGTCACAGAATCTCCCCTGTGGGTTATTTGTAGCCCTCGTGGCCCAGTCATCCATTCCTCTTGCTCTTTATCTGTCAGTCTTGTCTCCCCTGGGTGCTGTCCCTTTACCTTCTTCATCTAGCCATGCAGCAGCAGCTTCATCCCAGGCTTTATCCAAAAGAATACGTAAGGAGCTTCCAGAGGCGATCAATTCTGACAACATAGAGGGAGAGTGTGTGTATGTGTGTGTAGTGTATGATTGAGTCCTATATTTATTGATTCATTTCCGCTTTAGCCATACATTAATTACGACAAGTGTGACAAGTTCTCTGTAATTCATTTACAGCATCCTCTTATTCCTCTTCCTGTGTTTCCCGGCTGTGAACATGAACTTAAATGAACTTTCACAACCTTCCTGCTCCGTCCCGCCACCACAACTCTGAACCGATACAGGCTGACAGATCACTCTGACGCCCACGGCAAAGTGAAAACAAGAGAAAGTACAGGGCGGCAAAGACCAGTAAATACCTCTGTTTTTACCTCCCAACTCTATTTTCTCCTCGTGGCTCAATTACACTGTTGCTATATTTTCTGTGAGCGTGATAACTGACTGCAAATAAAAGCAGTGTGCAGTGAACCGCTGCTAGACGTGAATCTGAGGAGAGTCAGCGCAAATAAACGCTTTGATTTGTCTGAGGTCATTACAGACTTAAACATTCATTTGGAGCTGGTGCCGACCTCTGACTCACTCAGAGTCGAGGTATGTATAATGTTTAGTATTAGAATGGATCATTTGCGGTGTTTTTCATTCCTTTTTTAATAATCTTTTTTGCCTTCAGGGCATTACAAGTCCCAAGTAAAAATGAAATGTAGAGAGAAATGATATATGTCTTTCTGTGAGAGACAATTATGCTTTTATGCCTGATTTTTTTAGAGCTACAGCAGCACAGTAGTGGTCTCTGTCTGCCCTCTGCTGGTCTACACTGTTTGGTGCAGCCAGTTATTTTAAAGCCGGTGGACACAGCAGTGAGCGCCACACTTGTATATTGTGTATTTTTGAAATGAAGTGCCAAATGCCATTTCTGGGCTCTATATTATTTAAAGTATGTGTATAAATATTGTAGATGTGGCCAAAACTGAGCAGCAACAAACAAATCCAAGGGAAGTTTCTCCACTGGAGTTCTGGGACCGAACCCGGAGATATCAGTGCTGTTATAGTCTGTGTTTCTCTGCCAGACATGAAACTTACTGACTTACCGGTATATTGTATTACATTTATTTATGTTCATCTTGGCTTGTCGTCTAGTTTTTAGTTCTAACTCTGAGGAGTTGTCTTGTCAAGAAGTTAGTCCACTGGTCAGACTGGGGATGGAGGAATAATGTAAGGTTTGTGCCTTACATACACATATTTGCTCACATACTCAGACTCAGAAATAATTATTCTGCAATCCATATTGACTTATCCAAAGAACAGCTTGAAATGAATATTCATAAGCGTTCACATTAAAGTGCTGAACAGTAAAGCCGTATTTCTCTGCCATGCATAATTAGCTACTAATAGTGTTTCACTTCCTTTATTTTTCCTCTTACTCCCTGGTTTTCAGAAAAGTCAGAAGTTTATGTGTGTATTTGGGAAGTTTCTTCCCCCCGTGCCTTCTCTTTATCCATCTGTCTGCCCTCAGGACAGAGTAACTGCTCCTGGAGTTGCAGCTGTGCAGGTTTTCTGCCTGCAGATGGCAGTAGTGTCATAGAGGTCATTTTCTGGTGTTTGGTATCTGCGCCACTCGACAGCCAAAGGCTACAGTGCCATGTTTAATAAAAATAAAAACGCCATCTCATTTAAAATCTGACGGTGTTCAGTGCTGCTGCTCAATATCCACCAGGCACAGATATAAGATATGTCATCTTTTCAAATCGTAGCTGTTTAACCCTTGCTGGTATCAGACAACTATTCACAAATATCCTCCTAAAGTGAAAAATTAGATGCTTGATTATGATATTATGGTACTTACTTGTCTGATCGTTATCAAATACCAATTAGCTAATGTGTAAAATGCTAGAAACTCTTAAAATACATGTCACATATGCTAATCAAATTAAATCAAAATAATGAGCTTAGACCGAGAGTCAAACTATACAGTCGATCAAAGCCCTAAAGAAGGTTAATGGACTACTCTTAAAAGAAGCACTATGTCGTTTTTCATTGACTGATTTTTTTAAATGCTTAAACAAGCTCAATAAACTTGACTGAATAAATTGAATAAACAAACTGACCTTAAAGTTTTAAAGTTTTAAATGGTTTTACTTTGTTTATAGGTGGCAGACCCTGCCACCTTTCCAGCTTCAAACAGTGTTCTGGGGGCCTTATTATCCAGCTTGTTTATACGGCTTGTTTTTTCAGTTATCGGAAATACAAATATTTCTGAGTTTGTATTATTACCTCATTCATATTGTGAACACTTCTCCAAACCTTTTTTTTGCTCTAAATCTGTCTTCTACTAATAGATAAAAAAATAAATAAAACAATCTTCTTGCAGTTTAGTGATACTTAAATCAAGCCCGTGTGATGTTTGAAGACTAGCAGAAGTCGTTTCTTTGAGTAGATGGGACGGTTTCACTTCTCTCCTCAATCTGGCTCACCCTACCCGCTTGTACTTCACTGGAGTGTCGTCCTCCATTAGCTCATGCTCGCAGCTGTGGAGAGCCCTCGCGGCGCATTAAAGGGGAGGGTATAAATAAACAGGTAAATTGTTGGAACGCACTTGCCACTCTCCACGAGCAGAAAAAAACGTCCGTCGCCATGGATACGGATGATTGCCTCGCTCGTTCAGCTCTCTAGTCACCCCAGATTATGGGCTGTAAATGCGTAACATCCCCAAATCAATCTGCATGTCATGTCAATTCCTAATTGAATGATGGGAATGATGCATGTGGAACAAATTAAATGTATTAAGTTTGTGACTAAGTGATATTTTGTGAAAAGGGGCAGTGTTTGTGCATGACTGAACCAATGTAAGATGGCACGTCGGATAGAATAGTGTACATGATGGAGATATATTTTCTATCATGATATGAGACTGTATATCGTCTTGGATTCTGAATATCGTTATAATGTGATATGACATAAATGTTGTGTTTTCCTGGTTTTAAAGGCTCACAGAAGAGTGATGTCATTTTCTGAACTTAGGGTTTTCTGCTTACATTCCTCGTTACTATATATTGTGATACTTTTTTGTTCATAATTTTGTTCCAGTCCTCACATTTATGAAGGGCTTTTGAGTCAATTTTAAAATACTGATGTTTACATTGTGTATCTGATATTGCTGTGTTGGTGTTGGTGTTGAATTTATGTTGTTCCAAGACCTTTATTTCAGTTTTTTTGAAACAGTTGTTGTCTTCGAAGGTTAAGTATAGCACTATCACCAGGTATACCTGAGTTCATTTATTGTTTGGTACATCTTAACTTATTATTTTCAGTCTCTTTGTAAAGATTTTGTTCCCTAAACTTAGCCAGTTTAGGGAACAAATTTACTGATTTTGGTCAAAATACACTCTTTCACAACGTCAAACACGTGTTTGAAATGATTTCTTCACCAACGTGAGTATATTTTCTGTCTTTTCCCACAGAGTCACAGAGCTATGACAGTATGAATATGTGATCTGTCACTTTAAGTGATGGTTCTGGAGCAACACTGATTATGATGCTCAGGAACAACACCAACACGGAGATATCACATTGTGCGCATTGTGATGTCACCTGAATATCGTGCATTATTATCTAGGGCCTCATGGTCCTAATTTGTTGTTTTACTTCGGTATCTGCCATCCGCGCTTATGCTGAGGGGCACAAATGAACAATTATGTCATGTTCGTATAATAAGCATAACAATTAGGCTCTTGCGCTCTTTGCCACATTGTTCCCAGCAGGAAACTTTGCTGGAGTGGTCTGGGAATTAGGTGTTAGTGAGATTTATAATGTCTCACGACTACAGGGGGGGAAAGTATTTGGTAAAGGCCACAAAGTGATTGTGGTTAAAGGTCCAGTGTGTTTGGATTTACTGTCGTCTAGCAGTGAGGTTGCAGAGGGTGTAACCCGCTGATCAGCCCTCATCTTACATTCCACTGTGGTGGCTGCTAAAAATGGGAAAAAACTGTAGCTCGAACTAGTGTTTGTTTTGTCCGTTCTGGGCCACCATAGAAACATGGAGGTGCAACATGATGAACTCCATGGAAGAAGATCCACTCCCTCTGTAGATATACAAGGTTCAATATAAGGCACAAAAAAAAGGATTTCTTATTTTCAGGAGATTATACACTAATGGAAACACAATTATGAATATCATCAAACACAATACTCAATCCTATGCACTGGACCTTGACCATGGTTTGTTATTGGGTATTTTTTTATTCAGTAACTTGCAGCTGGGGTAAAAAAAATAGAACTTTGGAGCTTTGTAACACACCACACAAGGCATTTCAGTGATAATGCGAATATGGTTTTAGGTTAGCTTAAGTCAAGTATTTTATAGTCCACTTCAGGTCCAAACAGGCCAGTTTGTTAAAGACTTGAAAGAATACGCAGACATGTGCCGAACGAGCAGAAAGAAAGACGTCGCGGTGGCCAGAACCTCCGTCTCAGCCCTGTGAACTTTCCTAATTTCTTGTTTGTATTTAAGGCTGAGCTGCACGTCCCTGAAGACGAGTGCTTCCACCTGTGCCTCTTCCTCGCTCCTCCCTCTCCTCCCCTCCTTCCCTCCACAGTCACATGTTCTCAGTGAATAGAGTGTTGAGTGGGTTTCACCAGCTGGTGCCTTTGCCTGCCACATAAATAGTGTTAAAAACAAATGTGCGTGTGTGTGCGTGCATGCGTGTTTGTGTGTGTGTGTGTCTGTGTGTGCATGTGTCTTTGCCAGATACTTGAGTGGAGTGTCGGTGTCACATCTGCCCTCCAACATTCCTGTGTGCCTTTGTGCTCGTATGGCAGCCTACACAGAGTGCTGCTCCGATTCCAAATCTGCTAAATCATTATGTTGTCCCTCGCAACACACACGCACACACGCAAACTCTATCTTTCATAACAATTTTCTCATTCAGTACAAACCTTAATGTACTACTCAGGGTTTGAATTGAGTTTGGAAGCGGGATAACAGCACAGTGAGGCAGCAGGTGAGGTCAGTGAGGCAGTCAGCTTGATTTATCTTCCTGTTGACCTGCCAAAAGAGCCCCAGATTTCAAGGCTACGTGATGATGTTTCTGACTGGGACTTCATGGTCGGGGCAGGTCTTAGGCCCCCGGGGTCTCCATCCTAATGATGGATCCAGTCACTCAGGCAGCCTGCAGATCTGGAGCTTCACCGTCAGGTCAATGGTGCAGCAAGTCTGCCTGCTACTTAACTCATCTTTCCTCTTGTCTGTTTGACCTCTCGCTGTGTGCCAGCGTATTCCTCCTACCTTCCTTCCCTCCTTCCTTCTTGTCCTTTCTTTATGTGTTTGGATCTCCTCTCTGACATTTTAAACCTGCCACTATTTTTACTCCTCACATGAATACACTTAAGAGCTGCTTGCGTTTGATTGAAGTCTCAATCAATACATCAGTGCTAAATACAAAAGGTTTTGTCGGCGGATAATTGGTGCTAAAAGGGCCCGCCGTGTGAGGTCCTGTGTTCTTTGTTTGTCTTGTGTTTCTTGGTAATAGTCACTAATGGACTGCAGCCTGGATTTGGCTCCTAGAGGTTCACACCCTGGACATCTTGGTGGTGGTGACTCAGACTCTTTGATGGAAAACACACGCACAGACACACACACACACACGCGCGTACGTACTCTGAGAACAGGCGGCTGACTGTTGGCACAAATCCCTGGATGGTGTCACCGTGTTAAAAACAACAACAACAACACGTGCAGATCCCTCGATCTGGAGCAGCCACACCCATCCCTCGAAATTGATTCATCTCCCTCATTGAATATCCTCGTCCTCATGGCAGAAAGCTGACTGTGACATTGTGTAATTTATTTTACCACTGCTTCTCACTTGTCTGTTTCGGTTACACTGATGGGCAGCTCAAGCTTCACTACAGCCTCCGTAAACCTGTCATGTACCTGCAGTGGATCTGACTTGCTCTACCCACACTGCAGTAGCAGGAGATAAAAGAGTCTGAAGTTGACTATGCAACGATTTTCAGGAGGGAAAACCAAGAGCTTAAACTCAGGAAGAAGGCAAAAATACTTCAGACTTAAAGTCAGACTAGAGCTCAGGAAGAAAATGATATTGCTTCTTGTTTTTAACTAAATATTCTCTGCAAAAAAAGGGATTCCAAAAGGAAGCGCGGCAACATAATTTGTTCTTTAAGATCGCAGTGATCTGACAAATCCAACATCTGGCATCAGCCGTCAACATCTGTCATATTATGGTACATTGGCAGAGTAAACACCCACTGTCTATACTCCCCAACTTGTCGCACCGTTCACCAGCTGTCCCGCCTCGTCACACGCCCTGCTCGGATTCCAAAATAAGGAGGTGATCAGACACATTTAGATTTGAGGGTGGTGTGTGAGCGGTGTACATAAAGTGTGATTAAGAACTGTGCTGCAGATTTCAGCGCACAGGTACAAAAACGGTGGCACAGCATGACAGCTTTCGTGCTTTGAGTAAGAGCTCAAAGACATGCTGTTTGGTTGTTTTTTTTTTTTTTTTATATCAGACATGTGGTGAAATGGTGCTCAGGCCAGGAAGAGATTCCAGTATCATCAAGACTGACGGACCCTGTCACACTGATTCAAGATCAGCTTGTTATTGCATGCTCAGAGTGAGAGATTAAACATGTTCATGATCTCCAGTACCTCTGACTGAATCGTCAGCAACCCCTCTGCCTTGCACTCAGATCCCGGATGCCTTTCTGTTCCTTTCTGTTTTCATCTCTCTCGGTTTTTTGTTTTTTTTATTTCAATATTTGATTTGTGTTTTGATGTTTTATTCTGTTTTTGTTTCTTACTCTCTGTATGGTCTGATTCAGAGGAAGTAGGCTGGGTATAATTCTTTTCGCCTCACGCTATCTGGGTGTTACCGTTCAGAGTGTCTGTCGTAAAACAACAACCACTTCTGAGTAACTTGCACACTGATAACGGCAAGTTTTGGATCTTAATTTCAATTTTAGGGCCCGCCTCCCCACATTCGAGTGTTCCCCCCAAAACAACTCCCCCCCATTTTTATTTACCTGACCTGCAATCTGTTAGGACCTGATTTGCTAGTCTTAACTGCTTGATTGGGGTCTGGTGGTTGGTTAGATGCAGAGCCCTTGAGACGAGAGAGCTGCGACAATGAAAGGTCAAAATGCCGATGATGATTCACATGATTCACGGAGACTTCTGATAGTGCCAGGAAGTTCTGAGCTGGCAATCTAAATGCAAGGTTAACACACGATTTATTGATTCATTTACAGTACTTGGCCGCTAGTATTTGAAGCAAGCTTCTGGGAACTATTGAGAGAATCCACGATCCACTGTTGCTTTTTTCAATTTGAGTAAATGGATTTGACGAAACTCTCTCAATTCAAGGGGCGGGACTCAATCGGAGGCCGTGGCAGAGTGAAGGTGGTTCTTTGCTGAACGCTGGTGGGGAAAAAAAAGTCATTGTTTATCTTCAACCAGTCAGAGAGAACAACATTTGTAGCGTCCATCCCAAGATGGTTTTTTTTAGGGTAGGGGGAAAAGGAAGCCTTAAAAGGGTCTGCTTGCTGATTCTGTTACCTTCCTAGAAAAAAATGTTGCATCCTGGGCTTCGTGCTGCCCAAGAGGACTGTGATTGAGTGTCTTCCCCCAGTACCAGGATGATAATGGATTCAGCCAGACCATTCTCAAGCACTGACGCACTAAAACAAAGTGTGGAAATCTGGCTGTCTATGAGAGACTACTGTCTATGCATTATGCAGTGCATTAGAATTGTCTCATGTACTGTACTTGATTTAAATCTCCACATATAAATATTGATTACTGAGCCTCTTCTTCTTCCACTCCATCTGCAGAGAACAAAGCTATCTTTATTAAACTTTAACCTTTCACCATCGGATCATAGACCCTGATCCCTTGTGTGTGTGTGTGTGTGTGTGTGTGTGTGCGTACATGTGCGTCAATGTGCGTGGCGGGAGATGGTGTGTTGCTACAGCCACCGCTGCAAGTCTGTAATCCTTCATGCTACACTGATCACTCAATCTGTCGCTTCGGTTCTTCTTCATCAGCTTTTACCTCTCGGTGCATGTGTGTGCGTTCTCTTCCTTAAGCTACAATGAGCCTCAAACTCTATTATTCATCGGTTTAGGGAGAGGAGCGGCGTGCAAGAAAGTGTGCTTTTTGTGTGTGTGAGAGAGAAAGTAAACTGTGTTGATCGCAAGTTTGTTTGCTTCGCGCATATTTCCTCACAAAAACCTGCCGGCTGAAGCATGATTGAAAGACATGATGGTTCATTTGTTGCCTATAATCCTGTCCATGATCATCTGCCTCAGATTATCTAAACTCTGCAGATTATCCCGCCCGCTTGTACAAGAACATATCAATTTAGATGAATTCGTTTGGCTATAAATGTCCATTATACTTGTAAATATAGAATTTCTTGTTTTGTGGTCTCTTCTTCAGCAGGGGGCATTTCTGACTGTTGAGCGAAGCATTTTGAGTTACCTCACATTTCATAACCTGTTGTTAGAGTTAGACATACAGTGTACTGGCAGGATGATGAAGGCAGCGGCTGCAGGGAGAAGACAAGTTCGGCTGACTGCTGTCTTCTCCACTGGCCCACCAACGCCAACACGAATACCTCAAGGTTCTGTGCTGCAGACGGTCCGTTTCGTTCTCAGCTGCACGGCAACTGATGTCTTTCCTCAAACTATAGAAATAACAAATGGTACAGACTTGAGACAACCTAATGTAGGGCAGAAAATTAATATTATCATGTATTGAGTATAGTATCGGATCATTGTATCAGGATAATAGTATCCAAAGTATACACATTTCTAAACTTATTTAGTCATTTGGATCCATGACGTCCTTGTCTTAAATAATCAAAGTGGTTTTTAGATCTTTTACATGAAACGTTTTTTATGATGTAATGAGGAATAGTAGAAATCTAAGTGCTGTATCGTAGAGGCAACTGGATTTGTTTCAGTTTCTTGAAGATATTTTCACCTCTCAACCAAGGGCCGCTTCAGTTCCAACTAACTGGAGGGGAGCTGCAGGCTTTTTAACTCTGTGTGGGAGTGTCTGGAGAGGGAAAGACACCTTAACAACCATTCACACCTGGGCTCACCTAGACCTAGCCCTCACCCACCTAACCCACATGACGGCTGGTTAAAGGAGAACTTCGGTCGATTTAAACATGCAGCTTCATTGCTCAAGCTACCCTTGACTTGCCAGTACCGAAGATGCGAACACATTTGGTCCAACCATTACAGAGCTCCGTGAACGAAGACTTAGCATTGACAGCTAACAGCATGGGGTCAGAACTACACTGTGTTTTAAGTGTCTTAACATGCTCCACATCTCACACCAAAAGGTATGCAACATCAGCAGACACCTTAGCACACAGCACTGTAGCGTGTATGACTCAAAATGAATAAAAAAGTAGTTAAAACAGTGTGTTTGTGCAAGGAGCTACTTACCTGTTTGTTGACATCCGCGTCTTCAGGTAGAACTAGTCAATCCGTCGAGCGTGCACTTACTCCCTCACTGGCGGAGACGGAAACGTATTCCAGAATTTTCGTGTTTCTGTTCATAATGTACATGTCCATGTTACAGCCTGTCATGAGCCATGAGCCTTACAATAGCCTGTTAAGCCTGTTAAGTCCACACTCGGTGGATATGCTAGTTTGGTCTAGCTACCGGAAGACGTGGATGTCAACAAACAGGTAAGTAGCTCCTTGCACAAACACACTGTTTTAACTACTTTTTTATTCAGTTTGAGTCATAAACGCTACAGTGCTGTGTGCTAAGGTGTCTACTGATGTTGCATAACTTTTGGTGTGAGATGTGGAGCATGTTAAGACGCTTAAAACACAGTGTAAAGTTCTGACCCCATGCTGTTAGCTGTCAATGCTAAGTCTCCGTTCACGGAGCTCTGTAATGGCTGGACTAAATGTTTTCGCGTCTTCGGTACTGGCAAGTCAAGGGTAGCTTGAGCAATGAAGCTGCATGTTTAAATCGACCGAAGTTCTCCTTTAAGTCAACGACCCACAAGTGGCCCTAACAAATCCGAAACTTGGAGCTCAAATGTGTCCTTAACAAATCTGTAAGGACACTCCCACACAGAGTTTAAAAGCCTGCAGCTCCCCTCCAGTTAGTTAGAACTGACAAAGCCTCTTGGATGAGAGGTGAAACGTCTTCAACACACTGAAACAAGTGCAGTTGCCTATGATAAAGCACTAATATAATCATATTTAGTATGTTGTAGTAGTACTAATTTGAGCTGAAGCATCTGACATGTTGTTAATGAAAACTTCACACACACACTAGTGGTTCATACATGGATCCTACAGTTAAAATCTGGATAGAGCTTTGCAGGTGGATCCCGTTCATTCCTATGAAAGCTGATCAGTGGCACATGAGGCCAGCAAAGCTCGACTTTCTGGCTATAGAAATACCCGGATCTTCAGAGGTGTGCAGCTCGTAGAGTGTGCGCACCAAAGACTTCCACTGACTGAGCTGGCTAACTTCTGGCTAAGTGCTCGGTTAACTTGAATAGAGATAAAATGCTTCAATCGTGCAGCTCTTCTAGACTTTCCAGATTTCATGGGAACAAATGGCTCACATTATGATGGTTGAAGTTGAAGTCCACTGTTTTATGAAAGCTTCTTACACAATGTAAGCTTATTGAAAGAGAGTCTGTTTGGGCCCCCGTGCATCACGTGGTGTTGTAATTGAAGGGTTTGGCTATTGGCTTCAATGCCTGGCGCTCTTCCTGGAGGCTTGTGTACATCTAGTAGGCACTGCAGCGAGTACCAGTATCCAGTACAGATAATGTAGTTTTTCCTCACTGCTTGGCAGACAGACTTAAGTTCATTTAAGTTTATAAAAATCTTGTTCTACAAATAGTTTAATAAGAATAGCAACTTCTGAACAACTGGTATTATTTTCAGAACCACACCCACTTCTAGGTTAAGGCCCACTCATTCAGAGTATGAATAGGGATACTAATAATTTAGTTGGCTGAACAGGTACACATACAGATGCAGATTACGGTGCACTCACTCATCCTTACAATTAATCAATTAGTTGGTCAGTTAGTTGTTTTCAAGCAAAAACAATCAAACTTGTGCTGGTTATAGCTTTTAGATGAAATGATTTGTTGCTTTTCTTTGTCATTTATGAAAGTAAATGAAGAGTTTTTGGATATAAGCCATTAGAAATTGTGATGAGCATTTTTTTTTTTTTTTTTTTTTTTACATTTTTCAGACTAAACCAGATGTTTTTCAGTCTTGTTCCTGGGAATCCCTTTCCTGCATGTTTCATATGTTTCCCTGCTCCAACACACCTGATTCAACTGAATGGGTGGGTATCAGGCTTAAACCTTGTATGGTATTAGGGTCAAATTGACCCGTTTCAAATTCTTACAAGATGAAAAATGGTACAAGAATGAATTTTACTACCTGAAACTCAATGGCCTTAGCTTATTTTCTGTGATAAACATGTACAAACAAACCAAAAAAAAAAAATTGAGCACACATGCTACTATACCCCACACATTTACATCCTTATGGTCTTCTGGTCAGTTTGACCTGCATACACAGAAACACACAGAAACATGCCCACACACATACACAGACACAAACATAAAACAAAAAACAAACAAACATAATAATTTAGATATCAATTCAGAGCATTCTGATTCTGAAAGTGAATTTGAAGA